>NC_034595.1:69272601-69305466 GCF_900095145.1 Mus pahari
AGCTTCTCTCTAACTCCACTCAGACTACAGCTTCTCTCTAACTCCACTCAGACTACAGCTTCTCTCTAAGTGAAGACGGGGCTAGGGATTACCTTGCTGGCAGAGCATGGGGTTCTGGGTTCAAATTCCCAGCACCAAAGACAGAAACAGGGAGATCCTGAGAAGAGCTGCATCAGAACACTAACAGAGCCAGGCAGTGGCACCCTCCTCAGTCCCAGCACTCAGGTGGCAGAGCTGATGGCCAACCTGATCAACATAACAAGTTCCACCGTGTTTCAAATAGACAGAGAGATCATAACAGTAAAGAAATGGTTCATACAGGGGCTACATAAAAATACGGCAATGGAAGTGGAAAAAGCAGGGAAAGTCAAGACGGCAAATCAAGTAAAGTATGGGGGGGGGGGAAGTCAGAGATCCAGCAAAGACCATTAACAAGATCAGCATGGAGATGTAACAAGAGTTCAAGGTGTAGCTTAGGTGCAGAGTGGTTCCACAGCATCGGCATCGGGTGCAGCACTGGGTTCCATCACCAGCAAGAAGTCAGTTCTACACCTCCCCACCCCCAAACAGCTTTTTAAAAACACACACCAGGGGCAGAGGGCAAAGAAAGAGCTCCAGGGGAAAGAATACCATATGCAATTACCTTCGTGGTGCTATGACAAAACGCCTGAGGGAGGCAAAAAGAAGAAAGGTTCTCTTGCTCTTGCTCAAAATTTCAGAGGCATCAGCTACGGCCGTCTTCCAGCTTACAGTGAGGCAGGAAGGCTGGGTACTGTGTGATGTGATGAGAAGGGGAGGTGATTCACTCAGGGAGTAGAACAGTGGCTAAGCAATAACAGGAGCCATACTTCCTCCATCTAGGCCCCACCTTTCACAGCTCTATATCCCAACAGGCTACTCAAATCCTGAATCTAGCAATCCATAGTTGGTGGAGTGTGGGAGGCCTAATCCTCTTTGAAAACATTCTCAAGCACACACCCAGAAGTTCGTTTTACTAAATCACTAGCTAGGTCTTTCTCAGTCCAATCGAGTTGGCAATGGAGATTAACCATCACAAACCGTACAACAAGGGCATTATAGTCAAATCAGCAAGGGGTGGAGGTGGATGACACACAGGGACACAAAGAGCTGAGGGGAATACCATAAAAGGGTATGGGAGAGAAAGCGGATTCTCCTGGAAATATAGTGGGGGTCATAAAGGCTGTAACTGATTAAAAAGAAAAAAGATGAACAAGATAAAATGAATAGTCTGAAGGGTTTCCTGAACAAACCCAACCAGCAGAAGTCACAGGAGGTAGGCACTGTGAGCAGCAAGCAAGCAGACGGGGTTAAGAGGTCACTGGGGGAAGCGGCCCCTCTGAACCTTATGGCAAAGGCAGCAAGAACAGGCTGCAGATCAGCAAGGAGAGTTCTTGTTCACTACGCGCATCAGCGTTTTGTCTGCATGCATGTCTGTACACCACCTGCATGCCCAGTGCCTGTGGAGGTCAGAAGAGGGTCCTGGATCCTCTGGAACCCAAGCTACAGATGGTTGTGAGCCACCATATGTGCACTGGGAACCAAACCCAGGTCCCTGGAACTTCAGCCAGTGCTCTTAACACCTGAGCGATCTTTACAGGCCACCACCCCATCCCACTCCCCTTCTCACCTCAACAAAGGTAATTTAAACTCTAAGAGTACCCTAAGTACCCAGCTAGCTACTATGATGGTTACAGATTTATCTCCTATTAAGTCTTAATTATGGTTCATTTTTATACTACTTATTCTTAAAAAACAAAAACAAAACAACAGACGTGTGTGTGTGTGTGTGTGTGTGTGTGTGTGTGTGTGTGTGTGAGATGAACTCAAGAGATGGAGAGGCTAGAAGACAACGTAAGGGAGTCCATTCCTCCTCTACCCAGTGGGCCCCGGGGACTGAATTCAGGTCAGCAGGCTGGTCTTCAAGGCCTTTACCTGCTCTGCAACCTAGCTGGCCCCACTCTTTACTTTTTAAAAGCACTTGAGATATCCTTCACCCACTAAGAATAAGTAATTCAGGGCTGGCGAGCTGCTCAGTGGTTAGGAATGCTGGCTGCACAACCATGGGAACATAAGTTCCAACCCCCACAAAACAACAGGCATTCCCCCAAATGCTTTTAACTCCAGCTCCTTAGAGGATGGGTAAGTTGGTGCCTGTCTTTAATCCTAGCACTGGGGAGGCAGAGGTATAGAGATGCCAGCCTGGTCGATGTAGGGAATTACAAAACAGTTAGAATTACATAGTGAGACAAAACAGGAAACAGGGGTCAAGGCTCAGCAAGTAAAGGCACTTGTCAAACACCGGAGTTCTATTCCCAGGACTCACGTAGGGGAGAGAACCAGGCTATTGGCACATGACTCCCCCCACATACACACAAACAGATAAAAAAGTATAATTAAAAACTAACAACAACAAAGGAAACAGAAGACTAAAGGTGGAAAATATACTATTGCTAATCACAGTCTCAGGGTATGTTGGCCCAACACATTTAGAATAGTATTTAAAACATACTAGGATGTATTGCAACTTTTTTGGTGACCAAATTGTGCAATTCTCAAGCATGAACTTTGTAAATGAGTCATGATGCTGTTATCAATAAGTTGAACATGGGCTGGAGAGATGCTCAGCAATTAAGAGCACTGGCTGTTCTTTTAGGGGTCCCAGGTTCAATTCCCAGCATGGTGGCTTATAGACATCTGTCAATCCCGTTCTGGGATTCCATGCCCTCTTTTGATCCACACTGGAACCAGCCACAATGCAGTATACATGCATACATTTATATCATACATGGAGGCAGGCACACACGTGTACTTGGAAAGTAAAAGATAAATCTCTAAAAGCAGAGGTTAGGGGGACAGGCCAGTGAGATGGCTCAGTGGGTAGAACTTATGACTAAGGCTTACAACCTGGCAGCCTGAGTTAAATGCCCAGACCCTGCAGTGGAAAGGGAGAACCAGCTCTCAAGGGTTGCCCTCTGACACGCAGACAGGCACCACGGTGATGCCCACCGGCCCACCAGCATCGACACACACACCCCACATACAGTAATAACATGCACTCTACATTGCTCATGCTTGCTAGGAGTTAGGGAAGGCTGAGAGCAGGGCTCATGCCTGTAACTGGAACCGGGGAAAGGCATAGGGAGTGAAAATTCACAGGAAGGAAACATTTGGTTTTGGACAGGTGAATGCATTATCACTTTTACTGGAGGGAGCTGGGGGTCTTCAGAAAGGAGCTGTTAAGGTATGAGATGATATATATATATATATATATATATATATATATATATATACACACACACACACATACATACATACATACACATACATACATATGTATATATAATTGTATGTATAATGTTTATACAACACACGCATATGTATGTATGTATGTATATATATATACATATATACATACACATACACACACACACACACACACACATATATATATATCTTGTTTGTCTCAATGGTGTTTGGAGGAAAAAGTTGGTGACTTCTATGAAAACAATGAGAAAGCTGAGCACAGATTTGAGAAAATCGTACTGTATTTCATCCGTATTTGAGAGATTGACCCTGCTCTGCCCGGCCTGCCTGAAACAGAGGGGTATGGGCTCATGTGGAAAGTGAGGCCGGGAAATGGCCGTATGCCCAGGAAACGAGAAACCACAATGTAGCTCAAAAGCAGCAGCTAGTGATCTGCACCTGAAGGCACATGGCCGTGCCCCATGCAGACCAGCTGCTGGACTCTGCTCTGTGCTACATGCAGATGCAGAATGTGTAACCCAGACTGGAAACACGGGGGAGAAGGAAAAGCACTCAGAGCCAAAGCTAGCTTGTCTCGAGTGTCGGAGAAAACACTAGGGAAAGCACACAGAGAGCCTCTGCAGAGAGAGAATGCAATGCTCTCCGTGACAGACCCCAAACTGCAGCCATGTGACAGCCTCAGATTTAATGAGTTCCACTGGCCTCTGCTGTTCTTTCCTCTCTGTGTATAGATTTACTTTATTTTTAACTGTGTATCTGTGTGTGGACGTGTGTACATGGGTGTGAGTGCGGGTGCTGGCAGAGGTCAGAGCATCAGAAGACCCGCTGGAATTGGAGGTACACTTGATGTGAGTGCTGGGATCTGAACCTGGGTCCTCTGTAAGAACAGCCCTGACCATTCTGCTCTGAATGTACTGAACAGTATCTGGCTATAGATGTGAGGGAGATGCTCCTTCACAGTCCTTCTCTAAGACCCTGCACCTTTAAGCCTATGCAGTGGCCCCACAGTCTTGTAAAACAAACAAACAAAAAGTAAACAAAGAAACAACAGTGGCCAGTCCTTGGGAGCCAGAGGCAGGCGGGTCTCTGAATCCAAGTGAGCCTCATCTGTATAGTGAATTTGGGGCCAGCCAGGGCTACACAGAGAGACCCTGCCTTAAAGGAAGCACAGAGTGAGTGAGGACAAACCACCGTGCCTCGGGATGGAGGACAGCCACGCTGGAACCCTGCTATCTTATCAGAGCAAACAAAACCACTATTTACCTGCCCAGGGATAACTGCTGCCAACGGCTGTGAAACTGCTGAACAAACAAGGCTCAGACATTATGGGATGGCGGTAATTAATGGCTGTCGCTTCCAAGAGGTGATGTCTGGACTAGCCAGAGCCTGGGAAGCTGGTACAGTAACCCTGCTGGGGAATGTGAGCTTTCTCCGCTGGCAGTGAGGAACTGCTACAGGATTACTTAGGGAAACATGCTCAAACCACAACACCAGGACACAGGACAGAACTGTGCCAAGACCAACATGAGGCCGCTTTAGTCACACAGGCCACCTGCCCGCAAAGGGTGCATCTCCAGGGGTGCTAAAACTGAGCCACCAGAACTCTCACCTTTGTATGAATTTGCCCAACTTTCGCTGGCACGGGGGGTGGGGGGGCAGTAGGGAGGAGGGGGGTTCCAGTTAGTGCAGTGGCTGCACAGGTGAGAGGTGCAGTGGCTGCACAGGTGAGAGGTGCAGTGGCTGCACAGGTGAGAGGTGCAGTGGCTGCACAGGTGAGAGGTGGGGACATGCGCACTTCCTAATGTGCGCTATCCATGCAGTATTAAACCACACCCATGTGGATGTGAGCAAATGTAACAATCAGATGCACAAAGCGGGATTATCACCACATGTGACACTGAATACGGAGACACTGCCGACTGTCAGCCAGCACCCTGACGAGTCCTGACAAGGCCTCTAGAACTTAACTGTGGTGCTTAAGCTGGTTTTTCTTCCATGGGAATAGTGGCTTTCCTAGTTTCCAGACCATGTGACCTACCTGATATGCCAGAGGTGCAAACACCTGCCCTTCTGAGACAAAGCACCTGTCTCAAGGAAGGCTAGAGATTGGCCTCCTTCAGAGGAAACCGGCTGGGTGCACCTGAGAGGAGACTTAGCTTATCAATGTTACCATTCTTGTTACTCTCATATTTATATATATATATATATATATTATATATACACACACCACACAATCTGTATTCACACACATACTCAATACACATAAACACACACACAACACATACACACACTCTATGTACTCACACCTTATACTCTCTCTATACACACACACCATACACACTACACACACATAAGCAATTCTCAAAGTGTATTCCAAGGACCAGTGACCCCAGAACTTTTCAGGGACTCTATTTACATAATTACTCTAAGATACTATTCCTCGTTCACACCTACTCTCTCATGTGACAGAGTGTCTCAGGGCCACACAGTGACATATGATACAACTGCTCTCACAGCTATTGGAAAGCATGTCTGTGTATTCTTGTGATCTAAAGTTTTCTCAGTAGCTAATAACTTTTTAAAAGCATTTTATTTGTGTGTGTGTGTGTGTGTGTGTGTATGAGAGAGAGAGAGAGAGAGAGAGAGAGAGAGAGAGAGAGAGAGATGGGTAGAGGTCAGGAGACAACACAGTAAGCCATCTCACCATCGCCCTGGTAATTTTTAATGCATTTACTATATCTAATACAGTAAATAATTAATCAGCAAAATCCATGGAGACGTACATTCTATGGGAGTATTTAATATGTTTAACTGTTAAGGAGATCCTGAAGCCAACAGTCTCTGCGACACTTAGTTTCAGGGTTTCACAACTAGTCTTGACTTTCTAAACAAAGGGTGTGAAGCTAGATAACTTGCGCCTCCGGAGCACTGTAAGGCCAGCACTAGGTTGGTCACAGTACATCCCTGGGGCCTGCCACCAATCAGCCTAGCCTAATTGCTATTTTCCAAATTAGTGCGCTCTCTCTCTCTCTCTCTCTCTCTCTCTCTCTCTCTCACACACACACACACACACACACACAAACATACACCACACAAAACAAGAACAAACAAGCAAAAACAAAGGAACAACTTCAGTATGTGTGTGTGTGTGTATATATATATATATATATACACATATGTATATATATATACATATATATACACACATATATATACACACACACACACATATATATATATATATATATATATATATATATATATATATATCTCCAGCTGATCTTTGGCTTCCTACACGCATACAGACATGCACACATACATTCATACATATACACATACACATATACACACAATACACTTCAGGTAGGGAGTTGGCTCAGTGAGTAAAGCACTTGCAAGCACAGAGACCTGAGTTCAAATCCCCCGAACCCATGTAAAAGTTAGGCTCGGTAGCACAACTGTCTGGAGTCCAGTGCTTCTGTGGAGATAGAAGCGGAAGACAGGCGAATCCCCGAAAGCTCCTACTAGGTCAGCAAGCCTGGCATAGCAGACAACAGACATCCTGTCTCAAACGGGATGAAAAGTGAGGTTTGGCATGTGAGGCTGTCCTCTGACATCTACATGCACATGCCTGTACTCACACACACGAACACATCTACATGCACATGCCTGTACTCACACACACGAACACATCTACATGCACATGCCTGTACTCACACACATGAACACATCTACATGCACATGCCTGTGCTCACACACATGAACACATCTACATGCACATGCCTGTACTCACACACATTAACACATCTACATGCACATGCCTGTACTCACACACACGAACACATGCATACCCACATAACACAAGATTTAAAAGTGGGGGAGGGTGAAGGTTGTTAGGCATGATGGCACATGTCTTTAATGCCAACAGTTAGAGGGGGCAGAGTCAGGAAGATCTCTGTAAGTTTGAGGCCAGCCTGGTCTACAGAGTGAGTTCCAGGACAGCCAGGGCTACACAGCAAGATCACATCTTGAAACCAACAACGCATATAAACATGCTGCTTTATTATTATTCTGTAAGAAAACCTGACATGAAGGAAAGAGCGATGTACTGATACAGTGACAAGTACTGACAGGCAACAGATAAAGAGCCATCAGGACAAAATATGATAAATACTGCAGGGTTCAGAAAGCAGCTTATGCACAGCCAGGATGGCTAGAGAGGAAACTGTCAGAAAAAAAAAATCCAAATTAGACCCTATTGGCATCCTTATAAAGAAAAATCTCTCCAGAAGATAGTAGGAGAATAAAACTTTAAGGGGAAAGAAGTCAGCAGGAACAGACAGAGCAAGAAGCAACGCACCGGCACCCATCGGTGGCTGACCGAGGGCTGTACACTGAGGTCACTTCCACATGAGGGCTGCGAACAGAACCGGTATGATACTCATATCAATTCTCTTTTCTTAATGTCAGAATAAATTCCCTTATGCCTAACACTCCCAGAGAAGCTTCACTTAATCACTTAAAGGCATTACAAAAAACAAACAAACAAACAAACAAACAAAAAAACCATGAAGCAGGCAGTGGTTATCGTTAGTGAAGGGAACTTAAGACAAATGGTCACCACCATGGCTGAGGTAACATGTATTAAATCTTAGGAACAGTAAAATCATCAGTTTTATTGCAAGACGTTCTTTATGGGGCTGTGGGCATGACTCAGTTGGTAAAGTGCTTACCACATAAACAGAAGGACCTAGGTGGAGTTCCTCAGGCCCCATGAAAAGCAAGGTTGTGTGAGTGTAAGCTTGTAATCCCAGCGATAGGGACACAAAACAGGAGGACCGCTGGGGTTCAGTCAGTCAGCCTAGCTTAGACAGGGAAAGACCAAGTCTCAGAAGAAAGCAGTGTGGACAGCTCCTGAGGAAGGAACAAAAGCTAGCCTCTTCATGCAGCCACCACATGTTCATGCTCCCCACCACACACATACACACTCACGCCTACGAGAGAAACAGATAGGCAGGCAGGCAGGCAGGCAGGCAGGCAGGGATCCTCACACATCGGACAGCACAGGCCCAGGCCTTTTATCTTTTATGCTAACCTGATCATCACCATAACTGTGGAAGGTAAGGAGTTTTATCTCTAATTTTCAAATCTGAAAATCAGGAAGACATAAGAGGCTTGCAGCCTGCCCAAGGTCATGCGTTAGAAACTGGTGACTGACTGGAATCTATGGACTCTGCTGGCTCTCATCTGCGCTTCCATAGGCCGTGGGCGCGCCTGGCACCTGACGGTACCCGCCCCCTCTCTTACCTCACTGTAATCGCATCTATAAATCTTTAATGACTAGTAGTAGGCTTGGGACTGTGGCTGTAAACCTCAGAGCTTTTGGTCAACATCTCCCTCCCCTCCCTCCTCCTCCCACCCATCTTCCTGAAAGGCAAAGCTGATAATGTCATTTCCTACTGGCCAATCCGCTCCTGGCCCCTAATCATCTTGAAGCTTTAGCTCAATCTTCTTGACTGGCTTTTATATCATTTCCACCCGCCAACTGAAGACATTCTGCACTGCTACCATAAAGCAGCCTCAGGATGTAGCCATGTTCTTGGGTCTCTGGGCCTGGGTATACATTGTTTCCTGTGTGAAAAACCCTCTAAACCCACATCCACCTAGCTAATGACTGCCGATTAATGAAGACTTTAATTACGCATGAATTTCCCTACAAAAATCCCCAATCTGAAACCTGGCCCCCTTAAGTCAGCTACAAAACCAGCAGCTCAGCCCTGGCTCTAAGGTGGTCAGCCCTCTGTCTTTGCCTGTTCCACATTCTATCAACCACAGATTGAAAATATTAAAAAAAAAAAAAATTGTCTGGGAATCCAAGAGGTGGCTGAGCAGATAAAAGTGTTTACCATGTAACCGAATGGACTGAGTTCTAACCCCAGGACCCACATAAAAGTCAAGGAAGAGAATCAACCCACAAAATTATTCTCTGAGCTCCACACACATGCTATGGCACCCCTCCCACACACACACACAAATTATATAAATAAAATTCTAAAATACTGTATTTCCTGCAGAGGACTTACTTGAATACAGTTCTCAGTGCCCACACTAGGGAGCTTAGATGCTCCTGTAACTCCAGCTTCATGAACACCCTCATCTCTGTAGATACCTGTGTTCACATTCCCCCCCCCCCTCTCTCTCTCTCTCTCTCTCTCTCACACACACACACACACACACACACACACACACACACACACAGAGAATCACAAATTTGTAAATATGTTATATTTGATGGCCATGTGGTATATAACTGTTCAGCATCCAGGACGAAGCGGAAGGATAAGAAGTTCAAATTTATCCTCAGCTATATAATGAATTACTAGACTAGAAACAAACCCTGTGTCAAAAAACAAAACAAAACAAACAAACAAAAATGTGTCTGAGGCACTGGAGAGATGGCTTAGCAGTTAAGAGCACTGACTGCTCTTCCAGAGGTGCTGAGTTCAATTCCCAGCAATCACAGGGTGGCTTACAACCACCTATAATGGGACCTGATGCCCCTCTCTGGAGTGACTGAAGAGAATGACAGTGTACTCACATATATAAAATAAATAAATAAATCTTTAAAAACAAACAAAAAAAAACGTGTCTGAGCCAGGTATGGTGGCTCTTGCTTATAACCAGGAGGCAGAGACAGGAACACAAAAAGGGTTTACACGGCATTTACATTCTATGACAGGCTATATTCACAGGTGATCTCAAGTATAAAGGAAGCTATGTGGGGTTATATGTAAATACTAAACTATCTTAGTCAGGGATATATCATTCCAATTGTAATGCTACAATGTTAGAGGCGAGGCTGGCACCACGCCCTGTTTAATTCTGTGGCAGTGAGTAGGGTCTACTGGAGTGGCATAGATTGCCAGGTATAGCTGAATACCATGCTAAGTGTAAAAATAAACAATATATACAGTAGCCAGATATGGTGGCACACACCTTTAATCCCAACACTTGGGAGCTGAGGCAGGAGGAACTCTGTGAGTTCGAGGCCAGCCCGGTCTGCCTACTGAGATTCTGCTTCAAAAAGGAAAAGACAGGACAAGACACTGGGTGGGGATGTGGCTCAGTGGCACTGGTCTTACCCAGCATGCACAAGATCCTGGGATCAAACCTCAGCACAGGAAGTTAAAACGAAACAAAAAACTTGTTAAATGTCAGACAGATGGTTGGTGACAGAGCCAAGACCCAAAGCCAGAAAGTCAGCTCTTCTGTCTCCAAGTCACTTTATCAAAAGCAAGCCCAGAAGCCGGGCGTGGTGGCTCACACCTTTAATCCCAGCACTCGGGAGGCAGAGGCAGGCAGATTTCTGAGTTTGAGGCCAGCCTGGTCTACAGAGTTCCAGGACAGCCAGGGCTANGAAAAACCAAAAAAAAAAAAAAAAAAAGCCACAAAGCCACTCAAGCTCTGGGCAGTGGGGACATCCAAGTGGCTCGTGCTTTTTCCTTAGCCTGCGGCCCCATCCACGCACACACTGGTTGAGATGAATTGAGTGCCAAGACATAAAAAAAAAAAAAAAAAAAAAAAAGCAAGCCCAGATACCAAGTTTGAAGCCTCATTTAAATCCAATTAAACCAATTAAATGTATCTTAACGCTTTATACTCTTGACTTTTTACTCTGAGACAAGGTCTCACTTATGTAACTCATCAGGCTGCCCTTGAATTTGAGACTCCTAACTCTGCCTCCCCTTTCTGACTTCATAATGAAAAACACTTAAGTAGGATTTGGCCTACTTATTATTTCTTATTATTTGTTTGTTTGTTTTATACAAGGTTTCATGTGTCCCAGGTTGGCTTGCAATTCTGTGTAGATAAAGATGACCTGGAACGGCGAAGCCCTACCTCTAACCACCTGAATGCTAGATTAATAGACATGCTACCACACGCCCAGTTCATGGCACCGAGCCCACCCACAGCTCTGGCCATACCAGGCAAGTACTGCAGCAATTAAGCTACATCTTAGTTGTTATTTAATTTTGAGATAGGTTTGAGGCTAGCCTCAAACTCTTCATCCTACTGTCTCTGCTCCTGAGTGGGTAGCACAGGTAGGTGCATACTTTCTAACACCTCAGAATGCTGTAGTACTTGAAAGATGCAAACAGGATTATTCCAAGTTCAAAGCTATCCTCAGCTAATAGAGGATTTCAGGCCAGCCAGAGCTCTGTGGGACACTCTCTCCAGACAAAACAGACTGCTATCAAACAGCAATCATCTAGGGAATGGCTGCATTATCATCGAGGTGTGATTTATTGCCCTTGTACTTCTAAGTATTGGCCCTGAACCCACATTTCTGTTTCTTGCTGATGTCCATATACTTGCCTCTAGCGCCGGTCCGACTTACTTGCTCTAATCTTCAATGGTCTGTGATTTAATACAGGATATGTAGGAGCTGTCAGTGCCAAAACACAGCCTTGGTTCTTTGTGCATTTGCTATAAGCTAAGTCCACCATTGCCCACCCTGTTTTAAAGTTAGGCCCCTCTCTGACCAATGAGATACTCCGTAAAGCAACAGAGTGGAAGCTGTAAAAGCTGGCACCCACTTGACCACCCACTAGTTTCCAACTGTCTCCATTCCTGATTATGTGTGACAAGCAGAGTTCTCTGGACACTCACAGGGAAATGGGCTACATGAACAGGAAGCCAACTTAGGTTCTGTTAAGCCACTAAAATCTTGTTTTTGTTTTTTTTTTTTAACTCTAAATTACCCAAACCAATGCTTTGGATCTCTCAGTAAAGCATTCTCTTCTATGGCCAGTGTACTCATATGTTTTTATGACAAATATTTTGATTGCACAAAGGATGTTGTTGCAGCTATCCTACTCCAAGACTGTTTTCGTTTTCTTTGAGGGAAGTACAAGATCTCATGTAGTTCAGGCTGGCCTCAAATTCTACAAATAGCTGAAGATCATCTTGAACATTTTTTTTTTTTTTTTTTAGCTTTTGTCTCTCTTTTAAGTTTGTTTGCCCACCAGACAGTACCCATATGGCAGTCAAGAGGATCAGTTCTTTTCTTCTAATGTGGTTATTCCAGGAATCAAATTCAGGTCATGAGGCTTGGCAGCAGCAAGTACCTTCACCAACTCAGACAACCGGGTGGATCTGCAGTGCCTGAGTTTCCTGCTTCCACCTCCAGAACGCTGGGATTACACGCATGTCCTGCCATACTCTATGAAAAGCTGGGATGGAGTTCAGAACCTCATAAATGCCTAGCAAGCCCTTGACCAGCTGAGCCCCACCCGCTCTCCTTTTCTTTCAATTAGAATAGTTTTTGAGTATGCAGCAAGAGAGCAGTGGCCAGTAACTACAGCGGACAGGAGCAGTAGACAGTGACTACAGTATTGCCTGTATCAGAATACCATTTTGTACACAAAATACATATGCCAAGTACCTACTATGTAAAAACACTGTTCCAGACAACAGGGAAGACATGGTGCCTGTTCTTTTAAAGTAGGTAGGTCTAACATTGCGAGTGGAAGAGACAGTAAAGTGACTATGGCAAACAGGCAAACTTTGAAGCCTGCAGAGCTGAGGGGACAGGAAGATTCTGAGTTCAAGGTCCTCAGCTGTGTGAGGCCGACCTAGGCTGTCTGAGGTCCTGTCTAAATGGAGGGAGAAGGGGCAGGGGGTTGTTCAAGGTCAGGCCAGGCAGAACAAGATCTTGCCTCAAAAAAACACCAACCAAACAAACAAAACACACCCACACACCACACAGAAGAAGAGAGCCAATATCAAAGCAAATACAAATACAAAAGGCAGAGCCCCAGAATTAGAGAGCGACAGCTCGTCTAGGTGGAGGGAAAAGTACAGAGAGGCTTTACAGAGGAAGTTCCGTAAGGAACGGCCATAAAACACGAGCCAGGGCAATGACCGAGAATGAAGGGCTCATTTAAGACAGAAAAAGCCAACACATGCAAATACATGGAGCTCCAGCAACAAAACCCAAAGCCACATGGATGAAGGGACCTAGAAAGGGCTTATCAAAGGGTGTGACAATAACCCTCCAATGCCAGGCTGCCCTCAGCCTAACCCAATAGAGATCCCTGAAAGCCAGAGAAGCGGTGTGCCTATCTGTAATGGTGGGTGAGGTCTATCAGAAGGGGGAAGGGAACACATGTTCAGGGGATTCTGGGACAATTCCCAGAAACATCAGGCCCCAACCTGCATTGACAACTGTCAGAGCTGAAAGAAATCAATGTCAGAGCAGTGTGGTGGCAGCCCTAGGACCTGTCTCTAACTGCACGAAGCTGGCTGGTAACTGAAAGCAAGAAGCAATGTGGATTCCGGCTCGAGGCAGCTACAGAAGTGACACCCCCATCAAGGTGCTACTCACGGTGTCTTTCCTGCCAGGTCCAGGTCCTTATGGTGATTGCTTTAGCCTTTGATCCTCACAAGACAAAGGTGCTTCTCTAACCCACCTTTGGATTGCTTTTGTTTATGACATGGTCACTAGGCTAGCCTCAAGCTCACTGTGTGGTTAGAGATGACCTTGAACTTCTGATCCTCCTGCCTCCACCTCCAAAACATTAGGATTATAGGGGAAGAGTATGGCCATGCCCGGTTTTACACGGTGCAGAGGATCACATCTAGGGCTCCTTGCACGCTGGACAAGGACCCTACCAACTGAACTACATCCCCAGCTGCCAACTTGTCTTTTGTACAACCTCATCTCCCTTTCTTCTGCTGCTAAGAAAGCCCTGGAACCACACATAGCATCGAGTCCTCCTCTGCCACCCTCCGCATCCAGGATTTTCACTGGCTCACTTCTTCTCCAGGCAGCCTTTCCACTCTTTGTGGTTCAACTCAAAAAACTTCAGTTCCTCCATGAAACCTTCCTTAAACACACTGGCTTCTCCTCTTGGAATTCTAGAGGCCACACCCCGAGTTTCTCATCTCTGTGTGCTTCACTTCCACATCCTATAGAGGTCCAGAGAACAAGCGCCGTATTTTAATTGTCCAGGTTCCCCTCGAGTCTATGCCTTGTACAAAACAAACCACGGATTCAGTAGGCCCTTGACAGTGTGAGTGAGCTCACTGGTTTCTAGGAACACACTTGCTTTGCTTCGTCATTAATAACTTGTTAGGAGACACAGACATCAGATTTGTGAAATGGGGCCACCAACACCACTTAATATTTCAAAATCTCTGTTATTTTAGTTTCTATATGAAACTCCCATTTGGTCATAAGGTTTTACTCTAATTTGTAATCCTCCACTCTTTCTTCTTTTCCTTTCTTCAGTCTTTTGAGACTGGGTCTTGCTATGTGGCTCTTGTTGACCCGGTATTATTATTCTATGTAACCCAGGCTGGCCTCTGAAGCAATCCTCCTGCTTCAGCTTCTGAGTGCTATTACAGGTGTGCACCTACCACCCCGGGATCTAATTCCTCTGAGTCTTTAGTTGAAAGTTTAGGGACACAACTGGAATTGTCACCATGTCTACTGTGCTACATGTCGGGAACCTAACTCGTGGCTTTTCCTTCCTTCACAGTTCATTATCTATAGTGCTAATAATTCAAAGGACCTCAGAGAAATGTGTTAAGCACTCTTTGCTTTCTGGGATAGCAGCCGGATCCCTTCATTGGTCACTCCCTGGGTTAATTACAGTAACTCAGTTTTACCACCTCCCTGTACTCTAGAGAAACAAACGAAAATGAAATTTATTGAGGAATCATAAAAATGGGTGCTATTGTAAAAAGGAGTCTAAACACATCTGTGGGACATCTACTAACCAAATCTACCGTCCTCACTAAGCTTTTCTCTCGCAAACAAGACCACTGAGAAGACAATGGGGAAGCACTCCAGAAAAAAGGGTAGCGAGAAGACGTACTTTGACAAACTGACCCGGTCGCTCCGAGGAGGATCTGGCCCCGGGGAAAGCAGAGATGACAACCGCTACTCTTGGTGACTCCCGCTAGGCTTTCCCCGGACTTTCTTGCGCTTGTCCCACAGCGGGTCCCGGGTGACCGTGACCCTCCTCTGCGCCCAGACTCGCGCGCCCAGGGGCACTGCACACAGGTGACCTCGGCGCGCTCGGCCCGCCTCGCACGGCCCTCTGCAGGCCTGGCCCCCACCCGGGCCCGGGCTTTGGTCCCCAGCGCGGCTCGGGCCGGTCTGGCCGGGGGAGGGGCGCGGCGGCCGAGAGCTGCGTCGGGGACGCAAGGCAGGCCTTACCGCAGCGGAGAGGGAGGCCGGGGGCGGGTGGCGCCAGGGCGCACGCAGAGCGCGGAGGTAATTGCAGCGCAAATAGCGAGGACAGCCGAGGGGACCCCAGAGGGAGCCCAGGACGCGGCAAGCTGCACGGGCGCCGCCATGGTGGGGACGCAGCGGCGGGACCACCAATCCTGCGGTCCTCCTCGGCGGCCGCGCCGGGGGTCGGGCATCAGCAGCCAATGGGCGCACCGGAACCGGGCGGGGCGCCGGGCAGGCCAATGCAAGGCTTCGCCGCAGGGGTGGGCGGGCCCGGACCCGGGAGACCCAATGGAAGCCAGAGGCCGAATCCATCCCCCTCCCCATCCCCGGGCTATAGTTGGGGCTTGGGAGGAGCGCCGCGTGGAGCTACCGTGCGTGGGGCGGCCCGGCTGCGGTCAGGTCTCCTCTGCTTCCCAGAGGAAGTCTTCTGTCCCTACTCCACCGCTCTGCTGCCAGACCCGGCCGCTATTGGTACCCCCTAGAACGCCTCCTGAAGCCCGGTCCAATCCCGTGAGGGTAAGCGGCCTGCTAAGTTCAGGCGTGACCTCGAAGAAAGGTCGCAGATAGGCCACAAAGCCACCCCACATACCCAGTTCAGGAGGTCGCACCCTCATCCTGCAGCCAAGTGCATTATCCTAAGGCAGAATTTAATACAGAATTTCCCCGAAGAGGAGGTGGGGACATAGCTTGCCACTCTCAGATGCCAATCTTATACAAGGTATACAAGACATACCTTTCTGCTTTGGCAAAAGGCTGAAGTACAGTCTTTGGCTGTGGTGGGTCATGAACCCAGACTAGACTACACTGGCCAGGAAGTGCCTAAGGCAGAGCCAAGTCTGAAGTTTAGAAAGTTCAAAGCCCCAGGCCATCCCCGGCACCAGAAAAAAAAAAAAAAAAAACCCACAAAAAACAAAAAAAACACAGGCCAGTTTTATGAGACTTGGGAAAGTCCCATAGCTTTTTTTGAAGTGGGAATTTTCTTATAATTAATAGGCCAAAAATGTTTTTGAATGATTGACTTAGCTAATCATGGTAGTGGTGGTATGTACTTAACTACTCTCTAAACTGAAACAGGATTAAACAGTCAACAACTTTGTGGGTCCCGGTGTCTTTGGGTTTTGTTTTGGTTTATTTTGTTTTTGTTTTAGTGTCTGCATGAATGTTTGTCCCAGTGCCTGTGTATCCCAGAAGGGGGCCTCATAGCCCCTGGAACTGGAGTTACAGACAGTTGCAAGCCACCATGTAGACAGTGGCAACTGAACCTGGGTTCCCCAGAAAAGTATTCTTAATGGCTAAACCATCCCTCCATCCCACAGTGGGCTCTTCTTTTGGGACGAAAAAGTAGAGAGGGCTGTCAGATATAGTATGTTTGCCTCAAACATTCAAAGGCTTGAATTCAATCTTCAACTCCCATAGAGCTGGGATTACACCACACATGAGATTATCAGGTCCTTCAGCAAGGCTGAGGTGATGAGAATCATGAGGAGGAACTACAGGTGCCCGAGGAAATAAGTTTGCCTCTCTTCCAGGAACGCTGAGCCCCAGCCATTTTTCCCTGAAAATCCCTGAGTGAAGAATAGAGGGGCAACCTTCCTTCCTTGGCTCCAAGGAGTTAGCTGTGAAAAAACCATCTGTGAAACTTCTCCCTTTCCCCACAGCCGATAGTAAGTAGCAGCTCCTAGGCTGCAGGGGTACCGCACACAACGCGGGGCACGAACCGGAGCCCAGCCGGAATCCGTAGGCTGTGCAGAAAGAAGCCCTGCACCAGCTCAGGAAAGTGCAAGTGCTTCCTCACGACAGGCATTGCAGAGAGCAGGTTCCGCACTCCACGGGGAGATCAAGTGTCTCTTGGCGGGGTCAAGCACCTAAAGCAATGCTCCCTCCTGGTCCCACAAGGATAGAATTCTGATTCAGGAAGTGATCTGTATACCGGGATACTGATGGCATCAAAGGGCTTTAAGTGAAACCTCTCTTGAGAAGACTGTAGTCCAGTCCTTTCCTTTAACTCCTCCAGGAAAGCAAAAGGAGGTACCGAGAGCCACAGCGCCCTGGATGCTCAATGGGCCACGGCACCCACCTCAACGAACAGCTTCCCAGCCCCTGCTCCACAGCCTGACCCTGGGCCACTTGGGCTCCATGGGGCAGACCACAGTCAATCCTCTGTTCAATTTATTTTATTGCTAAGGACAAGGTAATGCACCAGTTTTCAAAATAATTTGGTTTATAGAGTTTATACGTAACAAAAAAGGGGAAGTATTATAAATCTGACTCCTGTATACAGAGCAAGGTATGAAGCCCTCCAATATTGGGCCCAGGCAAACAAATTCAAGAGGAGCAAAAACCTGTTTAACCCCTTCAATGTTGCCCTCTAGTCCCACCCCACCCCCACCCTCAACCAGTCCCACCCCACCCCTGACCAAGGGCGTAGCTACACTGGCCCTTGGCCTCCAGTGGCCCCAGTTCATCCTAACCCATAGTTAGCCCCTGCATAACTGCATTTTCCCCTGCACAAAAATCATCCACCAGGCTCTGCCTGCTTCCATCATTAAAATTCTCCCTTCAAGGTAGTCCCCACCCACACCCTCTAACACTGTGCCACAGGGGCTTCCGTGCCTGAAGTTTGTGGGCTCATAGTATATAACCTCCGAGTTCTACTTCAAGGGTGGACAGAGGTGGCAGCCAGCTCCTTAGCATCCCAGTACTGCAGCTTTGCCGGCGCTCTCTTGAGATCGGTCCAGGAAGGGACAGATGGCAACCCACCTCTACCCATCCCCAGGGCCCTTACTCAGCTTGGCTGAGGGCAGAATTTCACATTTTGTTTGCCCTGCAGAGGCAAAGAAGAAAGTGAAGCCCAGGGGCTGGCAGAAGCTAGTCCTGACCAAGCACACACGCACACACGCACTCACGCACACGGGTGCACACACACACGTACTTGCACAGTCATACACACAGGTGTACATTCACACATTCTCATGCTCACACACAGGTACACACTTGCACGTGTGCACGCTCACACACTCATACATAAATACAAAAGGGGATTGGGTCAAGCACCAGCACCTCTCTGCCTTGCTGGTGCCGGTGGACGGGTAGGAAGCAAGCCCTAGGCTAAGAAAGAACAATCCGCCCAGCAGGAACAGCTGACCCGTTTGGACTGGGGGCTGATGCAATCACAAAATCCCAGTGTCAGCCCATCAGCTGGGGATGAACAGATGCTGCCAAGTACCCACAACCGGCTTGTCTTTTCCCGGCAGAATGCATCGAGGGTGGAGTGAGAAGGTGATAGGTCGAACACGTCATTCCTTTTCTGTGTACAGCTTCACTTAAGTGAAGTCCCAAGTTCGAGTTCCAAGTGTCTGCTGTGCTGTGGAACCCTAGAGTGCTCTCGCCTTGATGGCTGGGAACCTCTTAGATCCTGGAAACATCTACTCCATGATGGCCCGGTACAGTGCGGGCTCGATGTAGTCCTCCCGGTACCTCGAGTTGATGACCCGCTGCCTTTTCTTCTCTTGCTTTACTTCCTTCTCTGTGAAAATCTCATTGAAGCGCATGTCCGAAGCTACCGACTACAGAGGGAAATGCAAGCAAACTGTCACTCTGTGGCCACACGAACAATGAACACTAAAGGGGCATGTGTCTTCCATGTTCAAGACAGGAGCTCGGGGCACAGAAAGCTCACTTACCAGTCTAGACTTGACTCTCTTGGGAAGCTCTTCATCCAGTGTGTATACATCATCTCTCTTAACCACCAGCTGTGAGCCATCCTCAAACTCCACCTGACAAGCAAGCAAAGGCCCTTTAGCTAGGGTACCAGAGTCCTGCGGGACCTGCTCACAGTGGCAGTTTCCGGTAGCTAGAGGAAGGCAACTCTGTAGTAAGGACTTTCCATGTAAGTGATGACAGCCACGCCTAAAGCACAATACCAAAGTGGATTCCCCAGGGCTCCAGATCTGTGAAGGCTGTATGTAACCGGCAAGTTCTTTCAAGAGCAAAGACAAGTTTCTTGCCCAAGAGGAAACACTAAATTAATGAAGTACCCTCCCAACCTCAAACGCCCATTCAAGAACTTTGGCTACCTGGTACATCTGGATGGGGTGGGAGGCCACAAACTTAGCCCCATAGACTTGGCCATCTGTCCATCTGACTTGAACCACTTCACCTTCAGCAGGAGGCCCCAGTTGGAGACAGTCCTGACTCTGAGGACAGAGCAGAGGAGAGAGTGAAGAGCAGCTCACCCAGCCACAGTGGTAAGTGCCAATGACTCGCAAGGACTCCTGCCCACGCGCTGCAGGAAAGGCAGCTAGCTCTGGGCTGAAAGCCATGGTCCAATCTGTCAAACAAGGTCTGCCTCACTCATCTGCCCTAAGCCCTGCTGCCTCTGGGGGAGCATGCAAACAAAACAAACAAAACAAAACCCCATTACTCAGTAAATGTAGTAAACAGAAGCAGGGGTGGCCTCTTGGATCCACTATCCTGTGTCCTCCTAGCTGAGCTGCTCTGCTGTGGAGGAACGGTAGGACTGCATTTGAGTGTGTTCTAAGACACGTACTTCTCAGAGAGAGACATGGTAACAAAGGAAGGGACCATCTAGCTGAGAGCAGAGGCTCCCGGGAGACGGGCGGAGGGGCTGGGTGAAGTTCAGCTTTGGCTAAGCAGTGTGACCTGCTGTGGGGAACGGACAAAAGCAATGCCAGGAGATGCAGCTCCGGCCCTGGTGCCCAGATCCACAAAAAAGTAAGAACAAAACACAAACAAACCACTAGCCCTCTCACCATGTTGGTATTTCCAGCGATATATATTGGTTTTTCAAGACAGGGCTTCTCTGTGTAGCCCTGGCTGTCCTGGAACTCACTCTGTAGACCAGGCTGGACTCAAGAAATCCGCCGGCCTCTGCCTCCTGAGTGCTGGGATTAAACGCGTGCATCACCACTGCCCAGGTTTACCTTGATGTATTTAACTGCTATATTATGTATGTGAGTATAAGACACTTGAGGGTAGAGGTACTATGATGTGTAGAGGAAAACTTGTGTCTAAGCTGGAAGTGTAGCTCAGTGGTAGATCTCTAAGGCCCTGGATTCAATCCCCAGCACCAGTAGATGGAAAGAAAATCACTCTGACCTGTGCAATCGTGTGATTACATAAGCCTTTAAAAAAAAGAATACTAGGACTACAGAGAGCACAAGCTTTACTTGGGGGAGAGTGCGTGATAAACTCCGGTTACTGGCACGTGTGTGCTTGGCAGACACCTTCCTAAAAACAAGTGGAGAGAGCACCTTGTTTCAAGGAAAACAGTCATTATATTTATTGCCAATAACAAAGCTCAACTTTCTGAGCAAAAATTAGCATCTCAGGAACGTGGCCCTTACCTGCGAAGACCAAGCTTCTTAGAATTAAACTGTCTTTATAATGCGTGTGAGAGGTGTGTGAGCCTGCACCTGAGTGCACGTGTGTCCATGTGCCAGAATGCACGTGTGTGTACGTGTGGAGGGCAGAGTGCGACTGGCAGGAGCTGGGTGTCTATCTCTGACATGTGAGACTTGCAGTCTGGACTCAAGTCTTCAGGCTTAGCAACAAATACCTTTACCCACTAAGGCATCTCAGCCCTTCCCAGAATTTAGTCTTCCAGTGAGATGGGCAATGATGTGAATTTGGTTTTTAAAAATATATTTATAGGGCTGGTGAGATGGCTCAGTGGGTAAGAGCACCTGACTGCTCTCCTGAAGGTCCGGAGTTCAAATCCCAGCAACCACATGGTGGCTCATAACCATCCGGAACAAGATCTGATTCCCTCTTCTGGAGTGTCTAAAGACAGCTACAGTGTACTTACATATAATAAATAAATAAATCTTAAAAAAATGTATTTATAATAAAATTTAGCATAATTTGGAAAGATCTCCACAGCCCAGGATGGCAGTGTTTTCTGAATGACCGGCATACAGTATAACAAATCAGGCACGAGACCCACCATCAGTGTGAGATGGGCAGACAGACTTCATGTATGTCTCACATAAAGCTCAATGGATTTTTGGATTTCACACTGTTTATGACTTTTAAAAAAAAAAAGAACAAAAAAATGACTTGGTCAGGCATAGTAGCACACACCTGTGCTGCCAGTACAAATAAGTTTAAGGCCTTCCTGAGCTACATGAGGCCTTGTCCCAAAAAGCTAAAAGATCAAATTGCCCCAGTAACAAGACCCGGTAACATAGGACTGTAATCTCAACCAGTCAGGAGGCATGGAGATCAGGAGTTCAAGGCCTGCCTCAGCTATAGATAAATCCTATTTCGTATCTTACAAACGTGAAAGGACTGGGCGGCGGTTCCACAGATACAGCTAAGGCCCTAGTTCCAATGTCCAGTTCCAAAAAGAACTCATTTCAACTCTCAGAAACGCTACTAAAATGTTCTTCTCAGGGGACCAGGGATGGGGGGTGGGGGGACACACCCTCTGTGAGTTCCGGGCAGCCAGTGCTACACAGTGAGACACTGCCTCAAAAAGTAAAATGTTACCTCCATTCTAACTGTAATTCTATGTCAGGTTTTCTTTCTATACTTTTTTCTATTATATTTTTTTCTATTTTTTTTTTTTTTTTTTTTTTTTGGCTTTGACATAGGCTCACTGTGTAGTCAGGACCAGATTTGAGCTCTAGAGACCCTGGCCTTAATCTCTTATAAGCTGGGTTCATAGGCCTCATACCATGCCCTATACGTTAATCAAAACAATGTATAACAGAGTGAAAGAAGAATTGACTTGAAAAAGATTCATAAAACTGGAGAAATGTGTCAATATGACACACACACACACATAGACACACACACACACACACACACATCAAATAGTATTGAAAAGATTAACTAATCTTAATTTTAATTTCTAATAGAATAGCTATTGATAGGTAACATTCACAAATACACAATCTCTTAGAACAAAAGACACTCAGACAGGAGCAGTGTTTTGAGTTAGAGCCAGCAACACTTCTCAGCGCGTGCGTGGTAAGGGAGACATCCTGACCTACAGCACTGTACCAGGTCTGGCTGAGAGCTCACTAGTCCCTGCCCGAGCTACTGCCACCGATCACCCTCGCCTTCACAGTAACACTCTGCCTGGTAACTAACTGTGGTGGTTTGAAGGAGGATGGCCCCTAGGCTCCTTGGTCCTTACTTGGTGGATACAACCTTGATGGAGAAGGTACCCCTAGAGGAGGGCTCTGAGACTTCAAAACACTGTGTGTGTGTGTGTGTGTGTGTGTGTGTGTGTGTGTGTGTGTGTGTGTGTGTGTGTGTAAACCTGTGTCATCATGCTCACCCCCATGCCCCTATGTCCTACCTGCAGGTCAACATGTGAGCTCTCAGCTGTTCCTGCTGCCATGTCTTTGCACCATGGACTCTGAAACCATAGGCCCCAAATTAAGTGCTTTCTTTTATAAGTTGCTATGGTCATACTGTTTTGTCAGAGCAACAGAGAGTAACTAAGACACTAATTAATATGCTTTTGGTGATGATGTTGCTAATATAGTATAAATGTGTGAAGAATCATTAAGAAAAAATGGCTTTGCCCTTCTGTGTTGGGCACATGGCTAGCACATGAAAAGGAAGGGCCAAGGCTGGGAACCTGAGCTAAGCTCTGAATAGCAAGCCAGGAAAGCCGGGCTCGGGTCCAGGTAGGGCTCTAGTGTTTCAGGTGTTGATAAAGCTTTCTTAGGTAGTTTCTCTGTAGCTCCAGAGCCATCACCAGTGAAGAGCCCAAAGCAAACTACATACACACCCTGAGAGGGCGTGGCTACATACACATCCCGAGAGGGCATGGCTGAAACAAGGGTTAGATCGTTCTTTTAAAGAATCACACCGGGCAGTGGTGGCGCACGCCTTTAATCCTAGCACTTGGGAGGCAGAGGCAGGTGGACCTCTGAGTTCAAGGTCAGCCTGGTCTACAGAGTGAATTCCACGACATCCAGGGCTACAGAGAAACCCTGTCTCGAAAAAACAAAATACAATAAAAGAATCCCACAGCTTTAATGCAATGAAACTATATCAGCACCAGTTAGCTTCCAGAGTGTGAGCTTGTATCCTGAACTAGATGCTATCAGAAATAATTTGGTCTGAGATATAAGCATATTTCAGTGGACTGCAGGGAACACAGACTCCTCTGAACTCCTCAGGGAAGCTGAGTGTCCCAGCATATACACTCTTCCCTGAAAGGGAACCTGGGAATAAAGGCTTCTTTCTGTTTGGGAACTGACCAAGGGCAGGCAGAGAGGCCACAGCCACCCCAGCTGGCAATACTGAGAAGATGCCCCAGTCCCAAAGTGCTCCCAGAAGCCGCTTTCAGGCATTACCACTATGTCCTCAGGATAAAGGTTGTCACTGAAGGAGCCGTCGTCAAAGTTGACTTCGTAGAAGGTCTCGGTGGTGAGTCTGACCACCTCGCACTGGTAGAAGCGCCCGTTCTTGTGTTTGCTGATGACCTTCTGGCCCGCCGTGATGCTCAGCAAGGCTCCCTTAGCACGCTAGAAGGAACAGCCTGGGTTAGCCTGGATCACACTGACAGACAGTTCTATAAGCTCCCCTATGGGGGCTGGGGGAAGTAAGTGTGACAAAGGAAAGACCGAAACAAACGGAAGGCAGAACAGGCCTTTCCGGACACCTACATTCCAGTGACAAGCCACTCACATGAGCTCTGAGTTCCAAGCCAACTAGTTCTTGGATAATACTGCCTTTTTCTTTGATAATTTTGTTTTGTTCTCCAATTTATAGCAATGCCCTGCCTCAGCCTATGTTATCCTCAGTTATGTGTCATAGCATCTGGATAGAGATGCAATAGGTAGCTGGTGCCCTGGGTCCCAGATCCTGAACATCACTAACCAACCACTACCTGGGCATTAGCTCTACCTCAGGAGAAGGGCATAAGGACTGAGACCCTCTGGTCTGCACAGTGAGTTCTAAGGAAACCAAGACTACAGACACTGTCTCAAAAAACAAAAGAAAACAAAACAAATGCCAGCCACTGTGACAGGCACAGTGACGTCACAGCATGCCTGTTTCAAGATGAGAGGTGTCACCTGGAGAATCACCTGGAAGCTAAGTGGCCAGCTAGCCTGGGTGGGGGATGCGACCATGTACGCTCCAATGTATGCACAGCTGCACACAAACGACTCGAAATCCCGGCCTTCTACAAGGTCTCCTCACTCAGAAAGAGAAGGAAACATATCCCCTGGGCACTGTTCCCTTTCTATGACTACCTGCCAGATTCCCAGAACCACCCTGAATGTTCGTTCTTGTAAGACTACTCCTCTGTTTCTGAAGCTATGATTCTACGATTCTACTCTAACTCCCCTCTTCTCCCTTGGGGCCTGCCCAGGCCTCTCCAGAATTCCACAGGTCACATCCCACACGTCCTGCACATGTCACTGCCCTCCTGTGTGGCAGAAAATGTCCAACTGTCAGAGGGATCAGCCCTCACCACTTACAGAGCTGCTCTGACATCCCAGGCTCTTGGGTGAGGATGCACAGGAGACTTAAGCAAGGGAACAGGTAAAGCAAAGAACCAAGCCATGGTTTGTTAGTGCCACTGAACTGTGAAGGCCAAGGCAAGAAGTGGGTCAGACTGAGCCGTATGTTAATTGCTAACGTATTAACATTTTCTATCAAGGATATGTGCTGATGTAATAACTTGGCAACATGCAGAGAAAATGACCCTGAAACCTGTCAAGAGGACTCTACCATGGTGCCCTCTCACCTCCAGATTGGGAATCTTGTGGCGGAAGCACGTGATGAAGACCACAAAGGGCCAGTCGTCGGGCTGCATCATCACCCCTGCAGCCTGGGCACAGCTCACGTGGAAGGCAGTGGGGCAGCGGCCGTGGGAGCACTGCACACAGCAGCCGGCATTCCGTTTTCTCCGCTTCTTACAAAAGACACACTTCTGCACAGGAGAGAGAGAGAGAGAGAGAGAGAGAGAGAGAGAGAGAGAGAGAGAGAAGAACACGATTCCATGGAATGGCCATCCATCTCTTCTTGTTTTCCCTCCGAAATTCACAAAACCAAGCCGTCAGAAGCCAACCCCCCCCCCCACACCACCCCATACATGGGAGCACCTAGGGAGCACCTGCTCTACTCCTATGTCCAATGTAAAGTCCTCATGAGGCAATTCAGCCGTAGAGGGGAATGAGACTGACCAAAGCTAAGCTGAAATGCACTCAGCAGCTCCCCAGACTCATCAGCAGGGTAGCTATGCAAATCCCAAGCCCACTCTGGCTTACCAGTTTGAAGCGGGGCAGAGGGATTTTGCTCACATCCACTGGACTTCTTTCAGCAATGTTGACAAACCTTGCTTCTAGAATTGCCACCGCACATGAAACATGAACCCATCTGCCAAAAGAGGAAGCTTCTGTCACCTGTTTCTATAGCCCCGGGGGCCTGCTGACCAAACTTCCTCTATCACCCAGCATGACTGATGGGTCACCCAGGTCCCAGGACTTGGGGGGAAGTGTCATTTACCACCATACATAGTACTATGCACACACTGCCCAAGGCCAGTGCAGGGGCAACCTGCTTATGCCACCTCCTTACTCTGGCAAATAAGCAGAACCTCGGCTGATGGAGAGTGGTGGGCTTTTCCCTCCCAGACACCTTTTAGGACACAGACATGCCCGAAGTGGAGAAACCCAAGACTGCGGAATAATGGGGTTCCACTGATGGTATGTGTCAATTGCACAAGGCCCGGTGTTCAGCCCCAGCTAGATCGACACATATGAAAACCTATAGGAGCCATGGAATCAAAAGTCTGCACTACCATTGGGGATGGGAACAGGTCTATCCTTAGAGGGTAGAACACGGATCAAGGATTAAAGGGCAAAGGTGAGAGGTTCAAGCAGAGCCATTTCCACTAAAACAAAAAAGTTACCAGACAGGCTCTGCCTGCCCTGGGAGAATTACAGTGACCACTAGTAACAGCTGTGTATCTGTAAAGGAGTGAGGCACAGCCACACAGCCACCCACCATAAGCAGTATGGGGATCCTGCCAGGGTGGGAGGTTGGACACCCGTGGGGTTTTATTCAGAGGCCGGTTGCTGTCAGCCACGTGTGCTGTGCTACTCTCTACACAGAAGCCCTTACAGAGCAAACCCTCAACAGCTGGTATTCCTTCCTCAGAGGAGGTAGACCCAAGACAGCACAAAGATACAACTCAATGAGAATACTTGTATGGTGGCTGCAAAGTCCAGAAACTTCTATAACTCTAACAATGGGTGGCCTGCCTAAGCTCACCTCAGCGCCCAACAGTTCCCCCCCCAGGACATCTGCCTGATCTCCACCAGCAGGTCTAGCCAGGGAGAGTTAACTCTGTGGGAAATGCTTGGCACTGTATTGTCTATAATCCCAGTCTGTGGGAGGCTGAGGAAGGAGGATCAACAGTTAGATGCCAGCAGGGACTACACAGGACATTTCAGGAGACCCTGTCTTGAAAGAAAGAATGAAGCAGGACCAGAGAACAAACTCAAAGGTTTAGAGCACTGGCTGCTCTTCCAGGGCACCTGGGTTCAATTCTCAGAACCCACATCATGACTGACAACTGTTTGTATCTCTGGACCCAGGAGACCCAAAGTCTTCGTCTGGCCTCTGTGGAAACCTGTGCACAGGATGCCCAGAGATGCAATGCAGGCAAAACGGCCACACACATAAAATAAGTTCATTGTTTTTTTGTTTTGCTTTGTTTTTTTAAAGGAAGGCAGGCAGGCAGCTGTGACCAGGTCAGTGTCCTCACTTCCAGACCACAAAATGCCTGTGTCATTTTCTCAGGACCGTCACCTCTCAAAGGACACTGCTTACATCTCTGCCTCTGAGGAGAAGGTGAAGTGAGACAGGCAGCCTAGGGCAGTCTTGCTCATTCGATTCCAGCCCCGTGTCATGGGCTGCCCAAGTCCTCATCACCCCTCAGGAGCAGCTCCTGCCCTCGAAGCACTGCGCATGCTCAGAACTGGGCCTGGGCGTCAAACTCCCCAGAGAACTCACCTGTCGTCGTTTGCTCTCTGCAGGGCCCCTCCACGCAACGAGCATAAACAGCAGTCCTGTCCAGAAAGCAGAAGGGAAACGGTTACCAACAATTCACTACATACAGTCTGCCCGCCTGAGACTTCCTGTGGACAACGAAACCCTGCCAAGAGCAGAGCAGCGGCAGGTAGGCCTTCAGGTACATACCCTGCAGTCGGGACTCCCCTGAAGGAGACAGGCCTTAATGCATAATTAGAACTACATAATGAACCATTTGAGCTCCATTCTGAGACTCCAAACCAAGGGAGTGGTGGCCGCTCCAGGGACAGCTACCTGATCTTCCCACACAGCTCTCACACAGCTCTCAGATCCACTGGCTCTGACATCTCGGAGTACCAAATCCTAAGCCAGCTGCTCTGGACATAAATTATGTCCATCCTGGAAAGAGGCTAGCCCCAAAGCCACCCCAATCTCTGAAGACGATGGGAAAAGCATGGGGACACTCACTTCCTCCAGGGCATTGGCTGAACATCGAGAGCACATCCATTCTTCAGAAGCCTTGGCAGGAGGGACGCCATAGCAACCTAATAAGAACAGCAGGAGAGCAAATGCAACCCAGCCCAGAAGCTGCCGTTGGAATGCAGATGCACAGTGCTCTTCCATAGACACCGCTCCCAAAGATAGTGAACCATACAGAAATCCCTGAATTCCGGCCCAGAGTCCCCAAGGCTCAACCACACAGTGAGGTCCCAAGACCCAAGAAAGTCAGAAACTGTGGATTCACTGGTACATCTCCCTAGTATGTATCAGGGACTAATCTCTAGATACCCACAACCCAGGAGACCCCAAGTTGACAGGCACTGGGATGGATGCTGGAGCCACAAGGCCACCAGCCACCAACTTCCCAAGAAGACATAAGCATCCTTTGCAGCAGGAGACTGGGAAGGCCATTCAGTGAAGTTTCAGAAAGCTTCCCATGAGAGGAGGTGAGAGGTACTCACTGGCGTGGACCCGGACACTGCACTTCTTGCAGGACACTAGCATGCTGGTGCCATCCTCCTCTAGGTAAGGGGTGGACAGATTGATGTCTGTGCTGCAGCCAGTTGTGGTGAAGCACATTTCGGGGATCAATGGCTTAGTCCTCTGAGTCTGGGCAGCTGGCTCTGAAGCATTCCCACAGTTCTGACTGAAGGCTCCAAATTCCACCTAAGTGAACGGCAGAGAAGGAACGGGCACAGGGCGGTGAGCGCGCGGCTGTGCTCCTAGCCCTCCACCTGCTTCATCAGCAGAGAGCTGGGCCTCTTACGGGTATGACTGCTGCTATAGCTCCCGGGTGCACAGCCATTATCCTGAAGCTACTAATTGAAGTTACCTCTAATGACTCAAATTCAATTTCTCACAGCAGCATCAAACAAAGGGCCCTGGGGGACAACTGAGAAAAGGGAGCAAGTAAGAGGCACTTGGGACTTGAGTCTTCCCAAACCAAGTGATAATACAATTCATGGAGACACCAGCAGCCAGGCCTATCCCCCAGGTGCTGTGCCACATGGCAGCCCCACTCAGGGACAGCACCCAGAGTCTGTGCTCCTAACGGAGCAGCACTGACTGCCTCTGCTGGGCCATGTCAGCAGGTCACCTGAACTGTAGCACTGTCACATGGCTGGGTCCCCACCGGTGATTCCTGGCTTGAGGGCTCTCTAGAAAGAACATTATGTTTCAGAGTGCCCTTGGCAAACTATAGTCACTACAAATATCCTCTGGCTTTGCCACTGGATGGTACCATGATCCCCATTCCAAGGACAGAGCCTGGAAGCGTGTCACCCTCTGAGCACTCTGGCCCCCACCTAGGAGATCTGCTGACAGTAACAATCAGGCAGTCACGTCCCTCGCAAACACGGGCACAAACAGTTCTTTGCTTTGCTTCCAGTTAATACAAAGAAGTAGCTGTTGACCCAGCATGTGGGTCTAGATGCCATCCTAATGCAAGCATGAGCCTGGGCCTTGCCAAGCTCAGGGCAGCTGGGCCACTTCAACTGCCATAGGGAAACTGCCTACCTACTGCCATCCTGCATAGGACCCATGGGAGCTGGAGTTGGCTACTCGGCACCTGCTGCTGTGAATTCCTGTCTGACCTTCTGGAGCTCGACCCAAAGAGATCCACGAGGCGAGGTCATCATTGGACCGGCATGGGAAGCCCACAGTTGAGCCCAGCCGTCACTGTGGCAGAGCCTCTGCCCTCCCACCTCCCCGGCCCCAGCTGCCTTCTGCTCAGGCAGCACTCACTATGACAATGAGGAGGAGAAAAAGAAAATGGCAATGAGAAGACCGGGCTCCTGGCCCAAGGCTGATGTCAAATGGGAAAGAAACTGCATTCTTGTACCCTAATTGACCAGGACTGCATAGGATCAAGCAGAAAGAGCCCCAGACCAGGAAGATAAGAAGAAACATGCTCTGCAAACAGCAAGGTCTGTGTCATAAACAAGGGTCACCAGATCAAAGCATTCTTAAGCGTTATCTGCCTGGCATAGCCACGCGAGCATTAACAGAAAGAGGATGCTGGGGAAAGGCCCCCTAAACACAAGCAGGGACAAGCCTCACACCCATAATTAAACCCAGCTTCCTCCGACTGCTGACCCAGGATGCCTGGCAGCAGCAAAGCTCACTCACCTGGTGGTAGGTCTGGAAGATCATACACACAGCGCAGTGAGGGGCCTGTTGGGCCATGATCTCATTGAATTCCTTTTCAGCCTCAAAGTTCGGGGGTCGGTTCTGCCACAGCTGGCTCAGAGGCTTGGCCCAAGCCTCTGTCTCCTCAGCCTCTTCCTCGGGGGTCAGCTGCTCAGAAGTCTCTAGAGGAGGAAACAGAAGCAGGAGTTAGCACCAGCCTGCACATAGGAGGAGGAGCTCAGCCAGCGCCCCTGGTCCCAGAGGGTGATAAAAGGCAAGGGCCAAACAATTACCAACAGACTCCTTTTAGGCCCAGGTGACTTAACTGGGATGTGAGCGGGGACATGGGGGACTAGCCTGGAGGACCTAGCTGGGATGTGAGCAGGGACATGGGGGACTAGAGTGGCTGTGGCAACTGCTTTCTCTGGTCAGACTGGCTCAAGGTCTCTATTCTTCCTCATGTTCTGGATGCTCATCCCACTCTGTCCCCTGTAACAGCTGCCACATTCAACCCTCTGCCCTCTGTGGGCAGCAGAATAAAGCAGCTGCCTGCCAGGAACTATGCTGTTTGCTGCCTCCAAAATGCCAGTGAGTTAAGTCCATCCTCCTCTGGGCTTTCCCTTCAGTTGTCCCAGGGAAACAGGCCGAGACAGGACTGGTAAGGTTGAAAGGTATTACATCATGGCCCTTGGTCTTTCCCGCTCACTCTGGAAAGTCCGGGTTGTGGGGGAAGAACAATCTGCCTGTTTGTAGTGGCAGGACATCCCAGGATCTCACGAGATGAATCTTCTTCCTAGCCATTAAATGTCTATGTCAACCAGGAGCTTGTGAGTGGAGAACGCGCAGGCATAATCCAGCCAGCCAGGAAATAAAATTGGCTATTGCATGTTCAAAGACTGGGAGCGAGGGAGGAAAATGCTGATCATAGAGACCATCAAGTATTGTAAAGCCTGAACCAGCAACTTGCTGGCCTTCCTCAGAGCCCTGGGCCATAGACTCCTCATCTCTCTTCACTGTGCAGGGCTGCAACGGGCCTCACAACTCAGGCACCCTTAACCACGACCAAGAAAAAAATCCTCCTCTGGGTTCATCTTTCCAGAAGAGTGAGACTCACTGCAGACTGGACAACAGCAGAAGTGTTCTCACAAAGCAGTAAAGGCGCAAAGCCTACTAGTTCCTGGCACACACGCGGTCAAGGAGCAGGACAGAGCCTTAACGATTCTGACGCTGGAGAGAACCCTGATAGAAGCAGGAGCAAACATCAGGACAGATTGCTGCAATAAACAGGTGTGGTGGCTCAAGTCTGTAGGAACTGCTGTTGCATGTGGAGATGAGAAGCCCCTGTTATCTATCCCTCTCGCCATGATTCAGTGGCTGACAGGAAATTGGCTTTGACAGTGCGCCCATCAGGCATTGCCATGAGACTACTGCTCAGGGGACTGTGTATTTGCAATCCACTGCAGTGCTACTGGCTACAATAAAAACACTCCTTCGCCCAGAGGCCCGAGATCTCTGCAAAGAAGCCTAGAGTAAGCTGTGGTGGGCACACCTATCCTAGGTGCCCATCTGCTCACTCCAGGCAACTCTGGCACAATGCAGAGAAGCCATTTCTTCTTCCACCTACATGGTCAGGTTTCATCTACAGGGACCTGGCAGCTGCCACTGTGCACAGCCAGCCCCTATGAAGGGCCACTGTAGCGTAAGTAGGTCAGTGTGAACGAGCCAGACAGCCTCGAAGAGCCCAGAGTGCCTGACCCAAACATCAGGGACCAAGATGGTACAGCAGGGACAGAAATAGACAAGCTCATAGCCCCATCTTCACATACTGACATCTGCTCTACTCACAAAGCCAAAAGTGGCCCAAGCCATGACATATGTGAACACTGAATGCCAAGGGGAGACTTCCGCTATGTTAAGTGAAAATTGCAGGGATCAAAATTTTAACAGTTTACATATATAAAGCTTCACAAAGCCTTATAGTCAAGACATGTGCATCACACTGAAAATGTTGTAATTCAGATAAAAAATGTTTTTTTAAAAAAGCCAGAGAGAGAGAGAGAGAGAGAGAGATGGTGGCTCACGCCTTTAATGCCAGCACTCGGGAGACAGAGGCAGGTGGATCTCTCTGAGTTCAAAGCCAGCCTGGTCTACAGAGTTCCAGGACAGCCAGAGCTAAACCGAGAAACCCTGTTTCAAAAAGAATAAATGAAGACAGTGAAGAGACCAGATAACCACATTCTCCTCTCAGGGACACAGCCGGTGTCCAGGAGAAGAGGAAGCTGCCAGAGCAGGCTGTGCTGTGCTGTGCTGGCAGCACCTGAAAGCAGGAAGAGGGTCAGGAGCTGATCAAGGCCAGCCTGGACTATACCATACCCTGCGTCGATAATGTACCAGCAGGAAGAAAGCAAACAAACTCACAGTGAAAGTTCTGAAAACAATGAACACATGGGGGGAACACACTTTGCTGTGACTGAACAAAAAGTAGAGACAGATGACATCAGTTACATAATTCCAAAAGGACATACTCAGACAACAGTCAGACCTGCCTGGAAGTATACGCCCTCAGCATTCACGTGGTCCTCTTTGGATAATTTTTCTTTTGCCTCTTGAAAACTTTTTTTCCCTACAGTCTGTGTCTCTTTGTTTGATTGGTTAGTTTTTGCCTTTTTTGAAACAGGGTT
>NC_034595.1:69305477-69306663 GCF_900095145.1 Mus pahari
CTCACTTCGTAGACCAGGTTGGCCTCGAACTCAGAAATCCGCCTGCCTCTGCCTCCCAAGTGCTGGGATTAAAGGCGTGTGCCACCACGCCCGGCGAAACAGGGTTTTTTATTCTGTGTAATCTTGGCTGTCTAAGAACTGTCTCACAACCACCCATAATGAGATATGATCCCTCTTCTGGTGCATTTGAAGTCAGCTACAGTGTACTTATGTATAATAATAAATAAATCTTTGGGCCGGAGCAGTCAGGGACTGAGAGAGTGGAGTTGACCGGAGCGAGCAGAGGGCCTAAAGAATTCAATTCCCAAAAACCACGTGAAGGCTCACAACCATCTGTTCAGCTACAGTGCACTCATATACATAAAATAAATAAATAAATCTTTAAAAATATAAATAAATAAATAAATAAATAAATAAATAACTGGCTCTGTAGGCCAGGCTGGCCTGAAACTCAGAGATCCACTGCATCTGCCTCCCAAGTGCTGGGATTAAAGGCATGTGGCACAGCTGCCTGGCTAACCTGGGTCGTTTTAAAGCACCGAGGGAAGAAATCATACAAGAGGCAGAAGCTCTCCGAGCACAGGCTCAGAGGGACAGCTGGGACAAGACTCAGAGTCTGGCCACTTCTGATCCCAGGGCCTGTAGGCTGTCTCTGCCCCCAGGCTGCCCCATACTTTCTAAGAGGAAAACTGAGAGGTGAGCTGTGACAGCATGTCACAGGAGGGGAGATGAGGAGAGGGGCTCAGCACTGGAGAGTCAGCAGTCCAAGTGGCTCTGGTCCCACAAGCGTGCACGAGCCAGTACCTGGGGAGGCCTGCCAGCACCAGCTTGCTGCTCCAGGCAACCGAGATGACCACTCCCTGCTATTGTCAAGATGCGCTTCAGAACCACACTTCCTAGTTCTCCTTGCACAGATCTCGTAGTTCCCCCTCTGTCTCCTTCCCAGGGTCTTCTGCTTCTCTGTCCCGCCTCCAGCCCCTGCTCAAGCTTCTAGGCCTCCTTAATGAGTGAGACCCTGTCATTTAAAAATAATCCTGCCGGGAGTGGAGGCGCGCGCACGCACGCCTGTAATCCCAGCACTCGGGAGGCGGAGGCAGGCGGATTTCTGAGTTCGAGGCCAGCCTGGTCTACAGAGTGAGTTCCAGGACAGCCAGGGCTATACAGAGAAACCCTGTCTCAAAAAAAC
>NC_034595.1:69306674-69321498 GCF_900095145.1 Mus pahari
GGCAGGCGGATTTCTGAGTTCGAGGCCAGCCTGGTCTACAGAGTGAGTTCCAGGACAGCCAGGGCTATACAGAGAAACCCTGTCTCAAAAAAACAAAAATAAATAAATAAATAAATAATCCTACACATCGATGTCTTACCACATCAATTTTCTCTATGCACACTAACCTTGGGTTTCTGAAGCCAAAAGCCTTAGGACACAAAGATGAGGCCATCAACTCATCTTCTTCCCTGTGGACTACCCTTCCAGCTCTCCAGACTGCTGCCCAATCCGGCTGGTGCCGTCTTCACTACTTCCGCTTCTCCCACCCCACCAGCATCCGAGCCCAGTGGTCTGGGAGCAGTCCTTCTAATGCCAACCTCTCTGTGGTGCTCCCCTTCTTCCAACACACCTCCATGGCTCCCTACTGCCTGTGAGGACAGCCTCAGTAGGCTCGTGAGAGGAGCTATGAACGGCCAGCCCCACACCTGCCTTGCTCCTCCAGCTCACTTCACTGCAGCTGTGCCCTCCAGCTTGAGCTATGTAGCAGTGCTGGGCAGCTCCCCTGCCTGCGCCCCCGTTCCCCGTCTCACTCCTCAGCTTTGATAAGGCTCCTTTCTTTACATCCCTTTAGCTGGCCACCCCACTACTCTGTGGGCACCTTGAGGGCAGGCACATATGTTAGCCAGTTGTGTATGCACACAGCCAGCACAGGGCTTGGCATCACTGATGGAACTTACTATCCTGAAAAACCAACCTTGTACCTCCTAGGAAGAGAAAGGAAAGAGGCTGCGTACAATTACACAGCCTGCCAGCCCTGAACTGTCTGTCTTCTGCCCTCAATGCCCTGGGCCCACGCCACCCCTGACCTCTGACACCCTGCGAGGGGGAGGCTCGCTGTGGGGACCCGCTTTCCTTCTAGTGAAGAGAGGAGCCATCTTACCGTCATCGCTGCCGCACTCCTGCAGCACGAGTGGGTGGTGGCGTGGGAGCTTGCTCAAGGGCTGGCGGCGACCCTTGGTCTTCTTATTCTCCTCCAGGGAAAACATGTACTCATCTGCAACCTGAGCAAAGCAGGGCCGATCAGCTAGGTGATGGAACCGCGGGGCGGGCGCAGTGGGCACACACCCCTACAAGCACCCTCTCGGGAGGCTGAGGAAAGTCTCAGAAACAGGAAGAAGGGGGGGGGGAGGCAGAGGAGCTGAAGGGAGAAGAGGGGCCCAGGAAGCAAACGTAAAAATGAACAATCTAGGGGCTGGAGAGATGGCTCAGTGGTTAAGCTGCTCTTCCTGACACCCACCCGGCAGCTCACAATCATCTTAAGCCCCGTTTCCAGGAGTTCAACACCCTCTTCTGTATTTCTCAGGCACTGTACACATGAGTGCACAGACATATATGGGTGCCAAATACTCACGCACAAATAAAAGTTTAGAGAAATCTATCTAAAAAACATGTCTCAGAAAAGTAGAAGCCACAGTGCCATGCACACTCGTCTATACCGGCATACTTTAGAACTTAGGGCAAAAAATCTGTGTATGTCTTGCTTCTTGGCCTTCTCAGAAGCCGCCTAAACAAGGCAGGGACTCTCCCACTTTAAGGTCCCTGCCATGAAACACATCAGGACATCAGAAGAGTCCAAGCACCCCTTTCCAGAGGTCAGCATCTGTTACAGTGCTGGGCTGCTGAGCCCTCTATACTGAGAACTTAGACAGACAAAGGGAGGTGGCACCTAAGCCATTGTGAGGATAGCAGCCCAGCTCCAACTCCACCTTCTGCCCTGTGGAGACTGGGCTCGTGTGGCTACTGCTAGCACCCTCGGCGATGTGAGCTTCCTTTTCTCCAAGAAAGACCGTCAGCCAATACAGAGCGTCTGCCCTCTGGCCCAGATGATATGGGAAAGTTGTTTAACACCGCATTTGCATCATGCCTGAGCAAACATAATTAGGTTTAAGAAGTACAGAACTGATTAATACTCCAGAGTTTCTTTTTAATCAGCATGCTTAAAAATTGGTTATACTGACATTACAAGACACAGACTTGGCAAAACCATTAAGGGAGGAAATGAAGCCTAGAAGTCAACCACTTTTCGACACTTATGCCTCGGATCTACGGAAAAGTGGAGACACTACAGGGCCACTTTAGAGGTCTCCTGGACCCATGGAATACAGAGCATCTCAGAGCTTCAGGATGGCACTTGGCATCTCAAGAGAAAATAGTTCTGTATAGGGCACATTCAGGCAGAGAGCCTGTTCCTGTGAATACAAGTGTACCAACAGGTCCATGAGACCACCCAGTCAACAAATGTTGACTCAACACCTTCCATGTGCAAAGGCCCCTCAGGAACAGAGGAGGTGTGAAGCAACGGACTAGATCTCCTGAGTGAAAAATCCATGGACATGGACAGTACCAGAATGAGGCAAAGTAAGGCTCTTTAGTAGGCACTGCCCGTGACACACAACCCGACTTCCAAACAGACCCCGCTCACATGGTATACCAAAGCAATGTACAATGGGGGCACCATGGTGTAGTTAAGGGGCACTACCCCTGCTGAGCATGTCCAGGCCAGGCTTAACCCTCTGCATCATAAAGTGAACAATGTATGTAAGGAGGCCCCTCAGCCGGATACATGTGAGAAGCCCCACACAGCTGGGAAGGCTCCCTAGGACTCCAAAAAGAAGTATGGAGTCCCACGAAGCTCGGAAGGCTTCATGAAGCATAGAGGTGCCCAGAACACACAGCAACCCGGATGTCTAGACCTACTGTCTACTTATCCCAGCAGACAGCAGGACCAGGAAGGAATCACACCTCAGCCCATCTCTGAGGAAAGGGAGAGATGTTAGTCTGAGGACGGAGTGACCTCCAGGACAGGCCATCAAAGCATGGTCTACAGCCAGAGAGGAAGAAGTCAGTAAAATGGAGACAGCAAGACATGTGGCAGACAGAATGCCCATGACCTAACCCTGTGAATGCGTTATGTTCACATGACAATGGAAACCTAAGACTGAGAACCAGGCGGCTATAAACAGGAGGACTATGCCATATGATCTGGGCAGGACCGATATAGTCTCTAAGGCACAGCAACAGCAGCAAAGGAGGTCAGGCCTTGTGCAGAATGTCCCAGGTCCCTGCCTTCAGTAACACTGGGCCCCAGGTTCCAGAAATTTCTGTTTCCTCTCTAAGATATGGCCTACAGAGTTGTAATCAATGTGGCCAGTGAGGCCTGTCCTGCACAGAAGCATCTGTTCCCGCCGTGCCTGAACAAGCAGGTCTGCAGCAGATGTATCTCCATGGCCTCCTGAGCCATGGGAACCCCACTGCCCTGGCACTTCCGCAAGGCACCGTCACCAAAGCTAGCCTACCAGGTGGCTCTGGACAGAGCCTGGGTGCGGACAGCAGCATACACGCCGAAAGCAAGTGGCCGGGTTACAGCCAGGGGCAGGGTGTGAGTACCTGAGACACACAGTGCTCTCAGGAGCCCTCATCTTTCCAAACACACAGACAGTGCTGTCAGATCTGTGGGGACAGGCAAAGCTGCTGCGCCTCCAATGCTGGCTTCTCACTAAAACAAGCCTGACTTTCAGTCACTCGCTCCACAAGTACAGAAAGCTCATGGGCCAAGCTGGGAGGATCTTCCGAGTGCTGCTGCGAAGGGATGCTGAATGGGGGAGGCTAGCTTCTATGTGCTTATCTTCCTCTCCAGTATGATACCTGCAGGGCTCCCAAGGAGAATGGAACTCAATGCAAAACCACGGCTTCTGACAAGAGCTGGGTTACACGGAGGAAGGTACCAACTCCAGGACACCCTGGAAACCACGCCTGTCTCCTCCCATTCCAAGAACACCTACTGAACAGGATACTGGAAATAGATGGTAAATTTGCCATTTTGTTTCATTACATTTAAAAAATAAAGCAAAAGCCCTATGTACAGCCATGCCCTCCTAGTCCTTCCACCTGTGCCATGATGCCCACTTCTGCCATGCCCTGGATCCAACCCATCTTTCCCCATCAGCTGCAACCTCCCCAACTTCGCAGACTCCTGCCCTGATGCATGGTTCGCTTGACCCCATCTCCCACTACCTTGGAGCTGAATACACCACTCTTTACTGGATCTGACCTCTCACTGATTCTTCTCATCCTCTGTGTCCTGTGTCCATCCAGTGACATGTCCCCATCCCCTCCCCATCTACCTACACCATGCTAGTGCATGCCCCTGACAACATCACAAGCAGGTGCTGTTCAGTGTGCCCTGACCTGAACTCACTAACCAAACACTAAACACTCCTTCAGTTTGCTTGGCATCTCCACTGTCCTCAGATGATGCTCTTTCCACTCCAGGAAGCCATAGACGGGTTGCCTGCACTGTGTTACATGTCAGCCACCCACCCTGTCTCCAAGTCCTGGGTTCCTACCTTCAGAAACTCAAGTGCTCCTTCTGCCCCGACTGCATCATGCAGCCCAGCTCCATCCTCAACCCCAAGAGCAAGTTCCCAATGGACTTTTCCCCTCCCTCCCTCCCCCCCTCCCTCCCTCCCTTCCTTCCTTCCTTTTTTTCTAGTTTTAGACGGGGTTTCTCTGTATAGCCCTGGCTGTCCTAGAACTTGCTCTGTAGACCAGGCTAGCCTTGAACTCACAGAGACCCTCCTGCCTCTTGAATGCTGGGACTAGAGGGATGTGCCACCAAAGCCTGGCCAAGAGCTCTTCTTTTTCTTTTTTAAATCCTTTTTCCTCCTTTCCTTGAACACACTAAATAAAAGTAAGCTGGGTTTAGTAGCACATTCCTTTTTATCTCAGCACTAGGGAGGCGAAGGCAGGTGGATCTCTATATGTTCAAGGATAGCCTTGCTCACAAAGTGAGTTCTACAATAGCCAGTGATACACGGTGAGACCCAAAAGATAAGGAAGTTTCGAGGCATCTGGTTTTAAAGTAGTAACAGCCAAATGGAGAATTGGGCACAAGACCCTGAGGTCAGATCTGCATGACAGGCACCCACACTCCCCATGGCGCTCACATTCCATGACTTTGTACATGCCAGAGTCTCCAAGCACAGCCCGCAGAGCACACGTATCATGCTCCGACCTCAGGGTGGGCTACCAGACATGAAGAAGAAAACACTCACCTCTCCCAGACTCCCGTTCCAATCACCTTCTATCTACCCGGTACATTCCTCCAAACTTCAAGATTGAGCCAAAAGTCTCCTTTTTTACAGCCATGCGGAACTTGCAGCTCTTTCAGTGGGAACTCCATTACCCATCACCACCCAGTGCTGGGACTGCTGCGCCTATCTGTCCCTACTTAGAGCTCTCAAGGAGGCCCTGGAAGGCAGTCCTGGCATACAGAACACAGGCCCTAACGACTCCACAGGAGAGCAAACAGGCCGATCACTCAAGACTTCTCTGGAGAACTTAAGTAGTTCAAAGCTGCCAGCGCATACTGACAAAGGATAGAGAAGAATCACCGAGAATGAGAATCCACAAAGAAATGGAAAGGAGGCTGAGCGCACCGGGCTTTGTGGCAGGACGGAGAGGCATCTGAAGAGAAGCCTCCCTACCCTGCGGGTTACCATGGCGAAGGTGTCCTGGTTTCTGTCCATGCCACTGATGCTCAGTGTGCAGCAGCGAGCTGCAATCTGCCTGCCGCAGAGTACACGCTAGTCTGCAGCCTCTCAATTCAAGAGCTTGGGCAAGGCTTTGTCCCTTCCCAGAGCCCGTGGACACGCAGGACAGCCTGTCCCTAGGTCATCCATCTATTTGAAAGCAAAAGAGGAGTAGGACCATTTACCAACAGGTTAAAGAAAAGTCACTTTGTTCAATAGTATTTACTGATAACAAGATGACATCTAGTCCTCATATGCCCATTTTTTTTAATCCATCACTTAACTGATATCAAATATAGGAAGAAAAGAGATGACTGGTATTTATTGGCTCACTGGAAGCTCTCCAAATATAAAATAAAAATCACACCAAAAAACTCCAGTAACATTAATTTATAGTAATGGACTGAACAATTCATAAAATATTTAGGATCCATTACATCTCTGCTGTTTGCTAGCTAGTTTTTGGACTGTGACTGCAACTGGAGGCAGGAAGTCAGGATTCTGCAAGCACAGGACAGACGGGGTAAACCGCCATACCACAGCAGGGCAGGCTGGCACCCGAGGGCTTCTGAGAAAAACAAGGTGGCAGCTCAGGGCTAAGGTGGTCTCTCAGCCGAAGGCCCTGCACTGAGGGTCACAGAGAGCGACCACGCCATCCAGGGGAAGCATGAGGCTATCAAGTCCTTAGCCTGCCACCACTCCGAGACGCGTGGAGGACGTCTACAGAAACCGAGTCTTGACACTCAGAGGAAGTGGAGAGAATTATCCAGGTACTAAAGACAAGAGGAGGGAGGGCCAGGAATGGCTCAGCGGGGAGGGGCACTACCCACCACCAAGACCGACGACCTGTGAGTTTGATCCACGGGATCCACACAATGGAAGAGGAGCGCTGAGTCCCAAAAATGATGATGAAAGGCATGGTATACAGTGAGAGGAGCTGTAGCCCCAGCACTTGGGAGGCCAGGGCTGGAGGATCTTTAGATCAAGGCTAGTGAGTTCCAGGTCAGCTGAGGCAACTTTGTGAGAACCGTAATAACAAGATTTGACTGAGTTCCCAAAAGATGGGGTGCTGTGTATGAGGCAGGAGCCAGAAACAGGGAGCAGAGAAGCTCAAAGCCAGCCTGGGCTGTATCAAATAGCAAGGTCCAGAGCCAGTCAGATGGCCCATCAGGTAAAAGCGCTTGCCACACATCCTGCTAACTTGAGTTCTGTCCCGGCAACCATAGGAAAAGCTAGATGTGGTAGCAATCCCAGCACTAAGGCAAGACAGGGGGGCAGGACTAGCCAAAAGCTCTCGGGCCACGTAGCCAGGAGCACACTGCAGCAGCAGCAGCAGCAGCAGCAGCAGCGGCCCGACCCTAACAGGGTGGAAGTAGAGAACTGACTCCTGAAAGTTGTCCTCTGACCCCTAAGTGTCATGTATGCAAGTACCCACATATCACATACATACATACACAAACAACTCTTTCCCCTCAGATCCTGAAAAAAAAAAAAAATCAAATTACATAGCAAGATCCTAGCCAAAAAAAGAAAGAAAACAAAACAAAAAACCCCAAGGTGCTAGAGATGAGAGTGCACAGCTGAAGTTATACAAACCCACACAAAGAGCACACACATACACATAATTCAAAGTAAGTATTTTTTTAAAAAAACAAAAGGGGGTAAAGGAAGCTGAAATGGGGTGAAAGGCAGCGCTGGGGAACCCGGACGAGTGAGGAAGAGAAGCAAGTCAGCAGCAGGTCCACGGCCGTCTGCAAGGATGCAGCGGACTCACGAAGCATTCCTGGTTTTCAAATATAACCAACCAAGCAAGTTACTTAATATGAAGGGAAAAAGAGATCCAAGTAGGTCTCTGTGAGTTCAAGGCCAGCCAGAGGTACAAAGCGAGATCTTGTCTCAAACAACCAACAACCAAAGTCCAGGCAAAGGAATGTAGACACTTGGAGTCTGCGCCCTCAGTTGCTGCCACCGAAGCATGCATGTGGAGTAGAGATCAGAAACAACTTTTGGGGCTGGATCTCCCCTCCTACCATGTAGATTCAGAAATGGAAATCAGGTCACTAGGCCTGTTGGCAGGCACCTTTCCCTACTCACCAATCTCACCAGCACCTTTTTACAATTTTCTTAAGGCAGGGTCTACTGTAGCCCTGGGTTGGCCTCAAACTATTATGTAGCCAAGGATGGACTCCTAGTCCGATCTCACCCTCCCAAGTGCTGGGATTACAGGTATGCAGTCAGCATCATGCTCAGCTTGCCCACTTGGCCTTGATTGGAATCTGGGAAGCCAGGGAGTAAGGTTATGTGGGAGAGGTGAGTCAGCTTCGGCCCATTCACGTCCGTCTTGGCATAGCAGACCCTCCGGGAACCGAGATGTACAAAGTGAACCGGCTTCTGGTGACAGTGGGTACAAGGAGGAAGCCTGAACAGGCACAGCTGTGGTACGGTTTTGGGAATTCACCCTGGTATACCAATAACAAGCTAGGACTCCACAGAGCAGCGAGAACTCCTACGAAGCAAATGCCCCTTGAATATTGGGGTGAGAAAGGCCACTGCCGGGGGTTGACTAAAATGGTCCCCATAGCTCAGATATTGGAATGCTTGGTTACCAGGGAGAGCCACCATTGGTAAAGACAAGGGGGTGTGGCCTCATTGGTAGAAATGTGTTACTTTGTAGTTTTAAAGGCCCATGCCAAGCCTAGCTATCACCCTTTCTGCCTGCAGATCAGGACGGACAAAGCAACCACCTCTCCAGCGCACGTCTGCCATGCTTCCTGCCATGACGGTGAAGGACTAAGCCTCTCAAACTATAAGTCAGCCCTCAACTAAATACCTACCAGTGTTCATAAGTATCTCTTATAGGTATTATAATTATCTCTTGTAAGTATTTGTAAGAGTTGCCTCGGTCGCCCTGTCTCGTCACAGCAATAGGACAGTGACTAAGACTGCCACCTCATCTCAAACTTCAAAACATCTGGGCTGCAACAACTGCCATTCAAACCTTCCAGTCTCTAGGCAACGAGTCGGAGGAAGAGCTCCCACCACAGCAGAGCATCCGGCCAGCCAAGCTTGGGTTTTACACGGCACGGCATGATCCCTGAGCTGCTGCTGAGGTGTGAGCCTCTGCATTGAAAGGCACACAGAGTAAAGGTAAGAGTCAGTGAAGAGCAAACTGGGAAGACAGGGAATATGGCCTGGCATTCCCACACAACAGATGCCGCAGTAGACGCAAGATGAGACAGGGGTGTGGGTGGGAGCCTCTCCCGCCCTCCCACAGCCCGCAGTGCCTTCACCGGATGCCTCGCAGGGCCTGTACCTCTGCCAGCTCCTGCTCGCTGATGCTGCGGGGGGCACTGCGCTTCTTCTTCACGCTCGGCTCTCCTGTGGCAGCCTTGCCGTCCCCTCTGGCATAGCTGTGCACAGTGAGAACTCCCGTTGTCTCTTGGCCCTGACAAGAGACAGACTCGGCGGTTTCGGAATCTGAAGAAACTGAATCCTGAGATGAACTGGAGCCCAGGCTGGAAGAGGATTTCTTTTTGGAACCCGAGAAGACGAGGCGTCCTCCTACAGGCGCAGGATTCACTGAAAGGTCCAGAGCGGCTGCTTCGGGCTCATCCTCCTCATCTTCCTCTTCTAGTTTGACATTCTTCAGCTCTTCAAACTTGACTTCAGTGGGGTCAGAGTAATCTGAAACACAGGTGCGGATCAGATAGAATCAGGCAGGAAAACTTGATGAAGGAAGGTTGGTTAATAAACTACAACAAGCATGGGCTCTAAGGGAGAACCAGCGAGAACCAGCTTCCTATACTGGCTCTCACCGACAAGGCCACCATGTGATCAGAACCAACCTTGCACCTTCTAGGGCCCCCAATTTCTCCCTCTCCTTGCTATGTGAGGAATCTACCATTCATTTTCAGGAGTCTTAAACCCAAGTCCTGGGCATAAGGTGTCATAATTCACCTATGACAGGGTTATAAGCAAGTGGATGCTGTCATTCCCTCATGCAGCCAAAGCTCGGCAGCCAAAGCTAAAAGAAATCTGCTGTTGGGCGTGGTGGCGGCTGCCTTTAATCCCAGCACTTGGGAGGCAGAGGCAGGCAGATTTCTGAGTTTGAGGCCAGCCTGGTCTACAGAGTGAGTTCCAGGATAGCCAGGGCNAGCAGGTAGCCAACTATTCAGTCAGAAAGCCAGTATGGTCATGCTCTGGGTCAGCAATCCAGGTCAAGCCAAAATCACAGATTTTAGAGGTCACAGGTGGTGCTGACTAGCAGATTGGAGGGTTCAGTACCCAGTGCTGAGTGTATGTACTTGAAGCCCCTGAGGATCTGGGAGAGGAAGTAGCACATGTGGTCATTGCTCAACTGGTGGCTCTTAAGCAGCTTGTACAAGTCTGTCTCCATGAGGTTCTGAACAATGTAAACATCCCTCATGGCTTCCAGGGTGTGTGCTCTGAGGATGTCTCACACGCCTATGACATTCTCATGGTGGAATCGCAGCAAGTTCTGTATTTCCTTCAGCATGTGCTGACAGTAGGTTTGATACAGGAAGGGGCTGATCGTCTTGATAGCCTCCCTGGTCTTGTGCACATGGTCATAAGCAGAGCAGACCATGCCTGATGCTCCCTCCCCAGTGTACTGCAGCTGCACATAGCGTGGGTCCAAGTGGAATGGCTGCTCCTTCACCACCTCCCCCTCCCCTAAGGACCACCTGAATGACCTGAGTAGTTCCCCTGGGCTCCCTGCTCACAAGCCCCCCTCCCCCAGCTGCTCCTGCTGAGCACTGAAAATGTACCCATTTTTAAGCATGTAACTCAAGCTTCACATTTTCCTCATTTACGAAATTGATTGAGTTAGATGAAATGTCAGTTATGGTGCCCTGCTGAGGTTCTAGTCTTTCTGTATTTATATCTGACCCATTCATGTCAGCTCTTTGTGCGTGTTACTTGTACCAGAGTTAATCTATCCAGATTCATTTCTGACTATTTCCCATCACATGCCATTCCTTCAATTCTATTAGTCGTTTTTGTCTTCCTTCTTTGAACTTAATCTAATTTATACAAGTTTCTTGGAGCTAAAGTTTTCACCTAAATATTTTATGAAGGCTCATGTCAAAATGCAGAAAAGTATTACTCATGTCTTTGTTTCACTTGAATTCACAATTAATATGCAGGTCTCAATCTGTGGCTTCTTGTGTACACTTCTGTAGAAGCAGATATTGAATTTGACTATTTATGAAGCCGCTTCACTACATGATAAACTCTGAAAAGGCAGAATCTTGGCAGTCCACTAGTAGACATTTTGTGAATTCAGTGTTTCAATTTCATGGAATAGTCTGTGATAATATCTTATTTTTGTAGAAAAATATGTTTGTATTAGAAACTTGGAATACCTTTGAATTGATATTAAAAACCTGATCCCATTACAACTACTATTTTGGGATACTTATATTTTTCTTCCACTTATCAAATTATGATTGCTCAACTTACTTTGTTGTGATAAAGGGATCAGATTCCACAATACTGTCTCCTCTTAATGGAGACCCTACCACACTTTGTCATCACAGAGAATCAGAGGAAGACCTAGACAAACAGAAGAAGGGCTATCTCTTTCCAGTTCCCCTAGCCTTTTCTACTTCCTATTGTGACATAGCTACTTTAGGTACCAGTGATATCCCAATGGAGGCTTCCTATTCCTCTCTTCAAGGCAACAGGACACTTTGCCAAATTCCCTCCTATGCCACCAGCTACAACTATATTCTTTCTAGTGGAAGATTTATTTTAGCCTTGAGGGTTTATTTTAGTTAAGGTTGCTGATGCACTTTCTGTTTAGTCTCATTTTGTACTCTTTAAACTTTGTAAGGAGTCCCTTCCTTCCTTCCTTCCTTCCTTCCTTCCTTCCTTCCTTCCTTCCTTCCTCCCTTCCTTCTTTTACCATTTTACAGTGCTTTATACCATATGTTTGTTATATAAATCACTGATATCCTTTTCATCATCACATTACTAACTAGACTCAGACATGCACATGTCAGCCTGGATACGTCTGTGTTCTATGTGTTTGAAAGTGGTTTCTGCCAGGCATGGTGGCGCACGCCTGTAATCCCAGCACTTGGGAGGCAGAGGCAGGTGAATTTCTGAGTTCGAGGCCTGGTCTACAAAGTGAGTTCCAGGATAGTAGGGCAGGACTACACAGAGAAACCCTGTCTCAAAAAAAAAAAAAAAAAAAAAAAAGAAAAGAAAAGAAAAGAAAAGAAAAGAAAAGAAAAGAAAAGAAAAGAACTCTTCTAAGAGCCAGCCAAGCCCCAGAGCTCACGGCCACAGTGCTATCTAACCATTAGACATACAGCTGGCATAGTAAACAGATTTCTCCAAGTCCAAAATAAGCCTGAACCTATAAATCCGGACTTGGAGCCTATCTGAATGGCTGCTCCCAAAACACGTCTCCTCCAACACAGGCCCTCCAGCCTCTAAGTGAACAAACACTACAACAGCCGGGCCCTGGCCTGACACTGGACTCCTCCTTCACCGACAGTTATACTTAAGACTTAAGATGGACAAGGTAGTGTTTGCCTATGACCCAGAACTTGAGAGGCAGAAGCATAGCCAGTTGAAGGCCAGTCAGGGCTACAGAGCAAGACAGTGACTAAAAACAAACAGACCAAAGCCAGCGGCAGCACAAGCCTATCACCCCAACAGCCAGGAAACCGAGGCAAAAGGACCCTCAGGTCAGAACTAGCCTGGGCTACGAGGTGAGGCCTTGCTCCCTTATCCGGCCTAGCCACAGACTACCTCTATCCTTCCCAACCTAACATCAGATTCAGGGGAAATCACCGAGGGCTCCAAGCCACGGTACTTCCCATCACAGGAAGTACCTTGGTACTTCCCATCACAGGAAGTACTCTTTCTGGTCTTCCTCACTCAGACGCCCCTGCTGCACCCAACCTCCTTCTAGGACTGAATCCTTCACAGAAGCCTTTGGTCTTTGGTGTCCCCGAATCCCCACCAAGCAGTGGAACAAGACATCTCCTCTGTGTCTGGCTGCCCTACATGTCCCCAAGCAAAGTGCTTCTCACACGCCAAGACAGGGCTGCCCACAGACCAGTCACCCTGCCACTCAGAACAGCACTGAGCCTCCAACAGACAGGTGTCAGTCAGGGCTGTGGACCAACCAGTCTGTCAGCTCACCTGGGAAGGGAAGACTGTCCTCAACTTGCCGCACGGAGCTGTGGGTGGGCCTCACCGGGGCGAGGGTGGCCGGGCACTCTGTCATCTCATACTGTCCAGAACTCAGTTCTTCCTTGGGGAAGAGCTCACTCTGACTGACCTCCTGTGGTATTTCCAGACAGACTCTGTGTCTCTTTGTCCCTATCCGGTGCTTGGCCAGGCTGCAAGGAAACAACAAACCTAAGAGCACGTATGGTCATCGACTCACTGTTCACCAGAATGCTGTCATACATGCCACGCACAACCCAAAGCAAATGGCCAGGCTGCCTCAACACGTCCCAGTCATTCCGTCATCTGAACAGTGCGGCCCACCCTGGACATGGGGACTGAGGCAAGGCATACAGCCCCTCACCCCCAGTCTTTCACCAATGTGCCCAGATCCTCTGGTTCACACCCCGATAAAGTCAGTTACAATTCCTTATCCCCCACCACCACCACCCGGAATGGCTAAGTCTAGCTCCTACCACCATATTTCTTTCAAAAATGATTTATGTGGTGCTGGGGAAAACTGACCCTGCGTACAGCAGCACAGGTTCCCTACCCTCACTCCTGACCAAGAACCACAGGAAACTGCCGGGTCATCTGTGGCTTCCAGAGCTGTTTCTGAAACCTGCCTGTGCGCAGTGCAGACAACGTAGACACTCAAACTGTGGTGCCCCCACCCCTTCCCCAGAGCTAAGCCCACAGCCCGCCCAGTACCTTCTCTTCACATCCCCCTCCTCTCCCTGCTCCACTGCTTCTGCGTCCTCCTCTGGGCACTCCTCACTCCCTGCTCTCGGGGTTAGTCCGCTGTCCTTCAGAAACTCAGCTGCTTCCGGTGTGGGCAGCGTGTGGTCAATAACCGTGCTGTCCTTTCCGGCTTTCCAAAGTTTGTAGCGTTCTGGCTGGAACCTCCTCACGAACACATCCATGGAAATCTTCACCATATCTTTTCTGCAGGAGCACTGCCACAGGAGAGCGACAGTGAGGACGCCTGATCACCTACACACCTACACACACACACACACACACACACACACACACACACACACACACACGTGTCCCACCTCCATCCTCTAAAGTGTGATTCAGGCATTAGAAGGTTTAAAGTCACATTGTTGGGGCAGGGCACAAGAGAGGATGATAGGGGTGGGGGGAGTAAAACCTAGTACATTTTAACATATATAAAAATGACACGAGACAGTGCACGCCTTTAATCCCAGCACTCAGGAGGCGGAGGTAGGCGGATCTCTGTGAGTCTGAGGCCAGCCTGGTCTACATAGTAGTTCCAAGGACAGCCAGGGCTACATAGTGAGACTGTTTCAAATATATAAAAAAGAAAGAGAGGGGGGTGACAGGATAGAATGCATTCTTTTGTATAATACAGGTCACATTTAATAGACCAATTTTAGCTGATGCTGAAGTTCCCGACAGAGGTTCACTGTCCTAGAGAGCCTTCAAACCCCAGCAAACAGGAAAATCCAAAAGCAGAGCGCACAGCACGAGGCTCAACCAATCTAACCACATGGGCCTAAGGAGAACAGGCAGAGACAGAATCTGCAAATGCTTCCCCAATGGTGAGCTGCTACCCGCCCTGGGTGTGTACCCACACTGGGACCAAACAGGCGAGTTTATTATTTTAGATCAACAGTCTAGGCCCTGCTGCTTGCCCTAAGACTCTTGCATGAGAGATGTCGAGCTAAGTGACAGTACCCCAGCAAGCCGAGCTATCTGAGAGGCCCAGGAAAGACAAGCTCAAGGAGAACCTAGTCTACAGAGCAAGACCCTGGCTCCAAATAAACACTTTAAGGGGAGTTGAGGCTGGGAGTGGTGGTGCAGGACTCTGATCACAGTGTTCAAGCAGAGGCAGGCAGATCGCCTGTGAGTTGAAGGACAGTTTGGTGGACTGAGATCCTATCTTTAAAAAAAATTGGCTGAGGCTATTTCTCAATGATAAACATTGTCCAACATTCAAAATGCCTTAGGATCAATCCTCAGTCCCAGTTAGCAGCTCATATGCGCATGTGCACAGAGTGAGAACTTTTACATGTGCACAG
>NC_034595.1:69322665-69324747 GCF_900095145.1 Mus pahari
CACAGAGTAAGAACTTTTACATGTGCACAGAGTAAGTACTATTTTGTCTTCAGCTAATTAAGTTAACCAGGTCCTGATATGCAGTGCTCCTTGGAAGTGTTCCCTAAATGGGTTGCCATAGAGGACCTTGGGAGACTAGTCATGTTTTTAACTAAATGTTGTACCTAATGGATGCTCTTGATATGTACACGAGAGACCTTTGTGAAGCCCCAGGGCAAGTTGGTCACGTCTCACACTGGCCAAGACATCATGTCCCAATAGTTAAAAAAAAAAAAATTGTTCTGACCAGAATGTCCTTAATCAGACACTTCTGCCCATGGTGTTATGGAAGAACTCACGCAGGCTTACCAGCACAGCCTGCTTGCCATACTCAATCCACCGACGGGTAGCAAAATTGGTGGACTCTGCACAGTTGAAGCCATGGTTGAAGCCAGCATGGTAACCATATGGAAAAGTGATCATAAACTCTCCAGCTTCTTGGGTCACCTGAAGAAGAGCAGATATGAAGCAGTGCCACGCCTGGCAGTGCCACGCCTGGCAGAGGCCTAGCATAGAATTGGGCTCCTGTGTGTTTCTTTGCGACCACTTAGATGATCAACCAAGGGTAAGTCGAAACTGCCAGGTCTTGAACTGTGGCTTAACATATCACATGTATGCTAAGAGACTAATTAACCAATCCCCTCAGCACCAGGAGAACACATTAGCCACCTGCTGTTATCAAACGCCACCCTAGAGACAAGAACAATAGGCTGCAAAACTCTGCCAAACAAAGACCACAAGGGGTACTTCTGTGGGGACCACAGCCAGCTAGCTCACCTTGTCAAAGGGGATGCCGTACTTCTTCAGCATTAATGGGGAGATCAGGGTCATCTTGTGGCGGAGAAAAGCCTCACAGCTTTGAGCACTTCCTGGGAAAAAGCCTGTTTGAAAGGATGGTAGGTCTGAGTCAATGACGGAGGCTCTGCCCAGGCTCTGCCCAAGCTCGGTGATTCTGGGGTTACTTCCCACCTGCAGACCTCAGGGGTGGTTACGGAAGGACAGTCACCAAAGTGATGCTAACAGGGACTAGGAAGACGGCTCAACAGTTAAGAGCATTTCGCTTACTGCTCTTACAGACTAAGTTTGGTTCCCAGCACCCACCCTGGGCAGCTCACAACCACCTTTAATTCCAGTTCCAAGGAATCCAGCATCCTCTTCCGGCCTCCGCCAATGGTACTCACAAACATAGACAGACACTCAAGCATGTAAATTAAAATTATAATTAAAAACAAACTTTTTTTTTGGGGGGGGGGTGAGAATTGTCACTATGCATCCAGGGTTTGCTGGAACTACGAAGACCAAGACTCAAAGAACAGCTGGAGAGATGGCTCAGCGGTTAAGAGCACTGACTGCTCTTCTAGAGGTCCTGAGTTCAAATCCCAGCAACCACATGGTGGCTCACAACCATCTGTAATGGGAACTGATGCCTTCTGCTGTGGCTGAAGACAGCTACAGTACATAAAATAAACAAATCTTTAAAAAAACTCGCTGGGCAGTAGTGGCCCAGGCCTTTAATCCCAGCACTTGGGAGGCAGAGGCAGAGGCAGGCAGAGATCTGAGTTCAAAGCCAGCCTGGTCTACACAGAGAAACCCTGTCTCAGAAAACAAACAAACAAACAAAAAACAAATAAAAACCCACTCAAAGATCAGCCTGCCTCTTCTGAGATTAAAGACATGAGCCACCTGGGCAGAAAAAAAAAAAAAAAAAAGTGGTGCTGACGATGCTCCAGTTGCAAGAAGTCTGGGACCTTGGTGAGCCTCCAGCTTTCCCAGGTGGAGTCTTACCTGGGTAACCAGACTCTGTAGCAGCACTCTGACTCTCAAGCTGCCCCTGCTCTTACAAAACTGAGAACTAAGTATTATCTTCTCCAGGCCCTGATGCCTGAGCCTGTACCCCCAGCCTTTTGAAGATAGCACATCTATAGTTTGATCTACCCAGCATCTCCTGAAAGAGGAAAGACTCTAGAGACACAAGCCTACCAAAGTCCACTTCAAGGCACCTAAACACACACGCACGCACACACACACACAGACACACACACA
>NC_034595.1:69324838-69342333 GCF_900095145.1 Mus pahari
ACACACACACACACACACACACACACACACACAGTCATTCAATCTGGCTTTCACATTGGAAACTTGGGAGAAGACTCTGACCAAGTCTCTTCCTAGCTGAGGGAGGGCTGGAGGGATGTCGGCAGGGGGGGGGGGGAAGGCGTAAGTCCGTTCACGGAGTAGGAAAGGCTCAGACGGGGCCTGTTCCACTGAGGTCTGGGATCTGGCAGCTGAGCTCACACATCCCACCAGATCTGCAGCCTGTGAAAGGTCACAGGTCATCTGACCACAGAGAATGAACATCTCAGAACAAGGAGTTAGACACGGATAAGGCGGACCCTGTACCTGGAGCGGATACAGTACCTTTGGCAAGACGCTCCAGGCGTTTCCCGTGCTCAGGTGGGACAGAGTACCTGCAATCACATGAGAAAGTCAGACCCCAGCAGAGGATGAGGGAAGGATCGAGAGACATGCTCTCCCTTCCTCACAAACACCCTGAAGGAAAAGGATCCTGAGGGTTCCCAGTTCAAAGACTCTACGAACGTGAGGTGACGGTGCACCAAATACCCCAACCTGACTGTTACACATCACACACATATACTGACGTATGGTACGACAGCTCATGAATATGTACAATCACTACGTGCAAGGTGAAACTACTTTGGGGCCGCAGGTCTCACTATACAGTCCCATCTTGCCTGGGATTCAGAGAGCTGCCAGCCTCTGCCTCCCCAGTGCTGGACTTAAAGGTGTGTGCCACCACACTGGGCTGAAAAATGTACTTCCTAAAAACACCTGGGGCAAAGCAAACCTAGGAAGGCTGAGACAGGAGGATAAATAATTCAAGGGCAGCCTGAGCTGTACAGAGGGAAGGACACTGGAGAGCAATCTGTGGAGATAAAATACTTTAAGACGGAGGAGTGGAGAGCCGACACAGCAGTGGAGAGCCGACACAGCAGTAGGGATGTACCCATTCATGCTCACTCACTCTGCATGCGGGTGACCGAGTGAGAACCTGCAGAACAGAATCTCTCTCCTTACAGAGGGGCTCCTGTAATAACACTGTTTCCTGATGTGGGGAGGGGCATCACATCACTGTGAAGGTTTTCACCATGCTCCGGAAGGATGGGAAAGGCCTGGTGGAGGCTGGAGGAGTGCGAAACACGGTGACCAAGCGCTGGGCACCTTGACACTGATGAGCCCATTTTTTTCTCCCATACAAGCTACACTGATTACCCAGTAGATTTAATTACTCCTCCATGACTGTGGTGCCGGCTGCTCTTTGTGGAAAAACAAAGGAAATGGAGACACCAGGGACTATTTAAAACGTCTACAAAACTGCTAAGCTTTAAATTCAGCTTCCTCATTTTAACCTTCACGGCTTATACTGAAGGCTACTTCAACTCAGCACAGTGAAAACACGGCCGTGGCCCTGGCACCAGGCAGTAAGCACTGACCCAGGACTGTCTCCTTCTGTACACACCGTGGACTTCGAAGGACATGTGCCTGACAATCCAAGAGCCCTGCACATGCAGCTCAAACCCGGGAAGTGTTGCCCTCCCGCCCCCTGCCATGCCTGCCCCAGCTCTGTCCTTCACAGATCTCAGCCCAGACACTGTACTGATCTACAGTTCAGTGAGTTCCACAATAGCCAGACACACAAACCTTGTCTCAAAAAGCAAAAGAAAAAAGAAAAGAAAAGGAAAGGAAAGGAAATGTCAGGCCTCCTGAGAAGAGGGAGTCAGCCGGCAGCAGAGCCCCCTGGAACGGTCCCATGACTCTAAGCGACTCCACTACCACAGGAAGCGAAGTTCCGTACGCTGTATAGAGCACTCCACTCTCTGAGCCTCTCTACTCAGCCATGTGTGGCGGCTTGTACCTATTAATTCCAGAATCTGGGAAGTCGAGAAGCAGTTTAAGGCCAACCTGGGCTACAGGGTCACGACCCTGTCTCACATAACAAAGAACAACAAAAATAAAACTCGCTCCTCAAAGGCATTCTGGACTCCAAATGCATTTCGCAAGTTAACTCAATACAGATTGCCGGCCCCTCCTCAAGCCCAGTACCCAGGCCCTGCACTTCCCACATGGAGGAAAGGCCAGAAGCCCTGAGCCAAGGGAAGCCCGCTGCTAAGTGCAGGCTGACTTTACCAAGACTTGGGCTCTCCGAAGTGCAGATAGTTGATGCTGTATAGATCCATGTCCTCCGTGTGCCAGGCAAAGGACGTCTTCCACATGCCAAAGTACAGATAGGGGGTATTCACCCCCTCAATGGTGATCCCACTCTCCTTCTCCACCAGGTCCAGGATAGTCTTCAGCCGGCCGATATTCCACTCATCAACATGCTGCCAAGAAACAGGACACGTATGTAAGTAAACACGGCAGCCTCAGGTCAGCCGTCACTGTGGACTACAGTGTGGCCTGTCAAAGCCACAGCATCCAAAACAAGGAAGTGGCCTGGTACGGAAGCACACACCCTCAATCCCTGCATCCAGGACTCAGGGGCAGGTGGATCACGCTATGTGTTCAATACCAGTCTGGTCTATACAACAAGTTCTGGGCAGCCAGGCCTACACTATGAGACCCTGTCGCAAAAAAAGAAAGGATGAAGGATGACAGATGGACAGACAGATAGATGGAAGGTATGCAGGTAAAATTAGAAAGTAAAAGAGGTTGAAAGACTATGAAGTATTTAAAATTAAAAATTTAAAAATATTTAAGAAAGGGCTAGCAAAATGGTGTAGTGGGTATAGGCACAGGCCTTCAATGCTCAGAACCCACGTGGTGACCCCACCATGTCTGTTCCCCGAGTTCCAGTGGCCGTCTAGGGGTTCTCTGGAAGCAGGTTCTGAAGTGCATGCGGCGCCCTGCTTTTCCGCCTCCATCTCGGGTACTCACAGCCGACACCTTCTGTCACCCTCTAAGGCTTCTCCACTCTGCCTACCTGTGCACCCTTCCATGTGGACCTTGGGACCCACTTCCTGCCCTCTGACCTTTGCCTTCACCACCCTGCCACCCATCCATCCACGAGTAACTTCCTACCTCCGAACTGACATCGACAAACTCAGATTTCACTTCTAAACTCTTCCCTTTCAATAACGGCCAATCTGAGAGATAAACCCTGGAAAGCCTTATACGTTTTTTTTAGTCAACCAGAGACAGACCCAAATATTCCCCCTTCTCCCACGATAATAAGGCAATTTGTTAGCTCAAAAAAAGCACAAGATCCCAAGTCAGTAAAGTTGGCTAAAATAGCTCCTGTTACAGCGGCTCACTGGAGAGCCGTGCAATCCGACTATGCTTCTCTTAAGCCCTCCCACTTGATTAGTCAGGGAGCGGCTTCCTGCAGAGACTGCGCGTTCCCTCTCCCTCTAGCGATGCCTCACTTTCTGTGGTCTATGCCACCCTCTCAGGAACCGATCATCTACCACCTACACACTATGGGCGCAGCCTTGAAAAGGACACCACAGCACCCGGTTCACGTGTGCTGTGGAAGATATACACTCCAGTCACATGCACAACTGCCAACAAGGAAGACAGAACAGTGTATTGGCAGGAGAACATCTGTTGTTCATCTGCCCATTCACCAACCAGCTTTTTAAGTACCTACTGAGTGCTTGGCATAATACACTGCAGGATTCTCAGTGGTCTCACCTGTTCATAGAGAGTACCATTCACATCGGCTCCATAGATGGGAGGATTGAATGTGAGGTTTTTCCAGTATTTACGCTCAAGTTCTTCAAATTCACTGTATCGTGGGGTACAGTACCTTTCAAACATAAAATAACAATGTTAGCTGTTTACAGATGGTTTAAGAACGACCCCCATAAACCCATCTTTGAATAATTGGTCGATAGTGTACTTGGTCAAACTGGGAAGGAGTGTACTCTGTCCCGCCTGCCATTTGAGATGTGAGCACTCAGCTGTTCCTGCCACCATGCCTTCACTCGCTACCACGGACTCTCACCCTCGGAAACCATGAGCCCAATTAAATGCTTCTTTTATACGTTGCCTTGGTCATGGTGCTTTATCACAGCAACAGAATATGTTTATTAGGCAGTATGAGCCATATAAGATATAAGCCACTATTCCAGGGACAACAAAACATTTCAAAAGAATAAGACACAAGGCTGAGACCGTGAGACCTGATGATAGTGCTTGCCTAGCACACACAAAGCTCTGGGGTTCAAGCCAGGCATGGTAGAACACGCCTGCAACCCCAGGACCTGGGAATCAAGAATCAGGGCAAGGTCATCTGCTACACGAGACACTGTCTCAGAAAACAAAGCAAGGGCTGGAGCGACGGCTCAGCAGCTAAGAGCGTGGGCTGCTCTAGGACAAGACCTGACACTGGTTCCCAGCACCTGTGTGGGCAGATCACGCCTGCCTGTAATTCTATTTCCAAAAGATCCAAGGACCCTGGCCTCAGCGGGGTTCCAGGATTCGTGTATATAACCACAGACACACTAACTAAAAATAAAACATAGCTTTAAAAAGACAACTGTGGGAGGGGCCTGACCATATGGCTTAATGAGAAAGGGTCTCAATCTGCAAGCCTAAGTCAATGCCCAGACTCTATCTACATAAGCAGAAAACTGACTCCACAGTGTGGTCCTCTGAGCACCAGACATGGGCCATGGCACGTGCAATGCTCCCTCCCCATCCTCCCCCCCTCCCGACAAATGTGATAAATAATTTTGATTTTATTTTTTTAACTTCCCCCTGGGCTGATGAGTGGTTAAGAGCAGAGGCGGCTCTTCCTGTGGTTTCCAGCACCTCCAAGGGGACTCACAAGGCTTGAACTCCAGCTCCAGGAGAACTGATGCCCTCTTGTGGCCACCGTGAGTACTTTGAGTACCTGCTATATACAAGCAGTTGTGCAGGCAAGCATCCTCACACATAAAATATAAAATTTAAAACTTAAAAAAAGGTATTCCAGCCGGGCGTGGTGGCGCACGCCTTTAATCCCAGCACTCGGGAGGCAGAGGCAGGCGGATTTCTGAGTTCGAGGCCAGCCTGGTCTACAGAGTGAGTTCCAGGACAGCCAGGGCTATACAGAGAAACCCTGTCTCAAAAAACCAAAAAAAAAAAGGTATTCCCCACTTTCAACCTCTCACTTTAAAGGGTTTTTTTTTTTTTCCTTCACTTTTCTTTAGTAAGTCTGTATTTGTTCTGCTTTGTAAAAGAAGCGAGGTGGCTAGGCCTTTCAAGCCCTAGTAAAGTCTCACTTGCATACTGAGGAGGGGAGATGGAATCACCGTGTGAGGCAGAGCCAGCCTGGGTTACCGGGTTACACCGTGAATCCCAGGCAGATCTGATACAGTTTCTCCCTCTGGAGGCCTTGGACAGGAGGAAGCCTGGGGAAGGTCACAGGCACAGGTGTGAACCGGCTCTCCCTTAGGAACCTGGAACCCTCCCGTCTCTGGAGAGGTGACTGCGCCCTGCAGGTCCTGGAGTGACGTGGGAGGCCAGGCTTCCAAACACAAAAGCCAAAGATGCGAACCCTGATGCCAAACCTTCCGGGATGTAAGGGCGACGGCGAGGCACGGAGCAGGACCTGTGCTCGTGGCCAGGATGAGGCTCTGAGCCACTGGCCTGTCAATGCCTCATTCCCAGCATCCTCTCTGAGATCACACTCAACAGATAATTAGTGGGGCTGAAAACAGTATTTGAAGAAAAATACTTAGCAACAACAGAAATTAGGGGCAAAAAAAGCTTTTTATATATCAGGGTGGTGGGTGGCAATAGAGCTCACTTTAGTAAAGGCTTGCATGAGGCCCTACATGCACACAAAAAAGTAGATAAAAAGTATTTTTTTAAAAAAATACTTTTAAAAAAGGATACCAGGGTGGAGGGGATAATCTGTGTAATTTAACATAAAAATTATATAAAAAGGAAAAAAGTAAGTTGGGTCAGTGGTGGCGCACACCTTGAATCCCAACACTAGAGAAGCAGAAGCAAGTGGATCTCAGTCATTTCCAAGGCAGCCAGGACTACACAGAGAAACCCTGTCTCAGAAACAAACAAACAAACAAACAAACAAGGGAAAAAACTAACGTGCTCACAGCAGAGAAGACAGGAGGCTGGAGACATGGCTCAACAATTAAGAGCACTGGCTACTCTTCCAGATTCCCAGTACCCACATGGTCGCTCATGCCTGTAGCTCTAGTCTCAAGCGTTCTGATGTCCTCTTCTGGTCTCCGCAGGCACCAGCTATGCGTGTACTGCATATACATACCTCAGAGGATAACGAAAGTTTTCTCAAAAAGAGAGATGAGAGAAGATGAAGCCTTGAGGGGGCCCCCACATGAAAAACAAGCAGGTAAGCTTGGTACAGGGGACAGCTGAGAGCAGCCGTAAAAGGATCGCTCAGACTTTCATCCACAGAGCACATCACACTTCGACAGACATTTGCATAAATTCACTCGCTGGCCAGCGCTGCAGGTGTTTTAAGAGTTATGAACACACCTGTAAGATCTCCATTAGTCTAGTGACAAGAAACAAGAGAAGGCAGAAGAGCAGAGGACACTGAGGGAAGTGACAGTAAAGTACACTGCACCTGCCCAGGGGCTTGCAATGGAGGTCCCACTCCAGCTGCCAGGCTGAGATCAGAATAGGTGAGCCAGCAAGGCAGGGAGTGAGGAAGGGGAAAGGAAGGGATCCCTGGAGCCCCTCAGGCTGAGGAGACTCAGGGAGGATGAGTAGAGTGCAATGCACGGAACAAGAGACCCTCCGTCCAATTCGGGGTGGATGAGATGAGCCTAGAGCAGAATGGCGGCAAACCACCGAACAAGCAGAGACACCGAGAAGAGAACAGGGCAAGACGGTGTGGGGAGGGCTGGCAAACTGTAGCCGGGGTGATAATTGCTCATTCACATTCCGAGTGCCCTGACAGCAGTGAGGCAGTGCCGGCTGCGCTACAGCAGACAGAAGGGAATGGAAACCAGCAGAGCCACTTACCTACGAGTGGGTGGGACAGATCTATCCCGAAGCAGCTCCAGTTGCCTCACCTCCAACTTTCTCCTCTACAGCTACGCAATTTTCCATAGTCAAAAATGCACCAGACTGCTGGGGAGGGAGCTACGTAGACTTTGGGTCTATACAAGAGGCCTTGGATACCATCAACACCAACAAATTTTTTTAATTTATAAAAAAGAAAAAAAAAAAAAAAGACCACCAAAAACAAAACAGTAACAACAATAACAACAAAAAACGAAAACGAAGCCATACTGCAGCCGGGGCAGGGAGATGCCCAACCTGAGAGGACTGGAGCTCAGTGCCCAGCACCCACCCACCCTGCATCACCCACAGCGACCTGATCCTCCAGCTCCCCTGGATGTGTCTGACACCTTCTCCCAGCCCTGAGGGTCCCTACATGCTAGTATGGATACAGACAGACACACACATATCAATAAAAATAAGGTCATTTTTTAAGCTGTATGAGACACATAGTTCAGGCTGATCAGTGTGACCTAAAACTCAGAGAGATCTTCCTGTGTCTGCCTCAAGATTAAAGGTATGTGCTATCATGCTGGCAAAATAAGTCTTTAAAAGGAAATGACTGGTACCAGAGAAATGAATGGCTCAGTGATGTAGGAGCACTTGTCCTTGCAGGGGACCTAGGGTAAATTCCCAGCACCTGAACAGTGACTCACTATACTACCTGTAACTCCAGTGTCAGGGGATCCAACATCCTCTCCTCTCTGTCCTCACATGCATAAGGCATGCACATGGCGGACAGACATACATGGAGACAGAACACCTACACACTAAAACTAAAATTAAAAGAAAAAAAAATTACTGCTCACAAGGAAAAAACAGAAGGGTCACTTTATATAAGAGCAAGGGCTGGCTGAGGCTGGAGAGATGGCTAATTGGTTAAGAGCACTGACTGCTCTTCCAGAGGACCAGAGTTCAATTCCCAGCAACCACATGGCAGTTTACAATTGTCTGTACCTCCAGGATCCAACATCCTCACACAGATATACAAGCAGATAAAACACCAATGCACTTTAGAGAAAAAGAAAATAATAAAACATTTTTAAAAAGAACAACAACAAAGGCTGGCAAACTGTCTTGCAGGTAAAAGTCACTACCCTTGAGTCTGATGACCCGAGTTTGATCCCTAGGACCCCCTACATCAGAGAGAGAGAAGTGACCCCCACAGCTCTTCTTTTGATTTCCACACGAGGGCCATGCATGTGTATTTACATACTCCCACAACAAATACGTGATGAAATGTACATTTAAAAAAGGGCACAGATAGAGTTAGTCTGTTAATCCCAGCACTGGAAAGTAGAGGCCGAGGGGCCAGAACATCATCCTCGGCTATAAAATGAACCAGAGGCTAGCCCAGGACACACCTAGCCTTTAATCCCAACACTTGGGAGGCAAAAGCAGGCGGATTTGAGTTCGAGGCCAGCCTAGTCTACAGAGTGAGTTCCAGGATATCCAGGGCTACACAGAGAAACCCTGTCTTGAAAAACAAACAAAAGACACACCTATATAATCCCAGAACTCAGAAAGCAGAGGCAGGCCTGGTATACAGAGAGAGTTCCAGGCCAGAGTTACACAGAGAAACCCTGTCTTGAAAAACCACAATAATTAAATGAATTAAAATAAATGAATTAAATATTTAAAACATAATGCAAAGAAGTTTAGACTGTGGCATAGCGCATAGCACTGTGAAGAGAAAGTCTCCCACACAAAGAGCAGAAGGGGGGACTGATGCCTGAGCATCCGCCTTCTTCAGTGAGACAACAGGACCCTTGGACAACTGAAGAAGCAATGCTAGGGCCAGAGACGCCTCGGTGGATCAAAGGACTTTCTTGACAAGCCTGATGATGTGAGGTTGATCCCCATAACCCATGTCAAAAGGAACGGAGGGAACTGACTTCTGAAAGCTGTCTTCTGACCTCTATACTCCCATGTGTGGCACACATGCACCTAAACACACTTACATGTAAATAAAAGAAAAACGTCCAGAAGTGGTGGTACACACCTTTAATCCCAGGGCTCGAAAGCATCGGCATGAGTTCAAAGCCAGCCTGGTTTGTGTACCCAGTTCCAGGCTAGCCAGGGCTACCTAGTGAAACCCTCTCTCAAACTTAAAGTTTAAAAACATTAGAAGAGGCAACTCTAGGCCTAGATGTTAAGTCGGGGGGGCGAGGGGGATGTATTTCTACTGGCTGAGCCTTAACTGCTGCGCTTGGAGGATGAGGGCAGCTTAGGCTCCACAGCCAAACTGTGTCTCCAAACCAAAACAGAACAAAATGGAAAACCCCGCAAAGCATCTCCACTCACTTGTCGCTATTGGCGATCTTGCGGAACTCACGAACAGTCATGGCTTTCTTCTGTATGTTGTACTGAGTGAAGAGGCCAGACTGGCCAGTCACCAGCTGCTGGATGGGCGCAGGGATGACTAGATCATCAATATCATCGTAGGATGTTCGAGGTTTCCACTCTTTGGGAGGAACGACCTACAAGGCACCGAGGAGAAGGGGGCAGATGAGAAACAAGCAAGCCAGAATCCCGCAAGTGTGTAGGCCACCGTCCAGACTAGCTGTCCATTTTACCAGAAAGTAACTCTGATTCACGTACGCTCCCTCAAACCCAGGAAGTCACGCTGTCATGCGAACACTGCGCACCACATAATCTCAGTGACCTAAGCAAAACAGAACTTGTAAACCTAGGCGTCTTATCTGATTGAAGAGTGGGTTCCCGAACAGCCCAGGGTTCTTTCGCAAACAAAGCAACGGCAGCAGATGTGCCGGCTGACACCCATCGCACTAGTACTCCAGGCTATATCCTATTTGAAACAACATGACTACCTAGTCCACTCTAAACTAGCCTAGGCTAACATAAAACTGAGAAAACAGCAATTATCATGGCTTTTATGAAAGAAAATAATGGATATGCATCATAAAAATCCAAACAGCTTTTATATAAAATCTAATACTTATATCAATTTATACCCTCACCATGTGTTGCAAAGCTATACTGTGGGCCCTGCAGGGCCTACTACTGTGTGAACGAGCCATTTTCTCTGAGACAGCTGATGGGAGCCTCAGAGAAGAAAGACATGCCTTTAGTTCCAGCACTCGGGAGGCAGAGGCAGGTGGATTTCTGAGTTCGAGGCCAGCCTGGTCTACAGAGTGAGTTCCAGGACAGCCAGGGCTATACAGAGAAACCCTGTCTCAAAAAACCAAAAACAAACAAACAAAAAAAAAACAACAAGAAAGACACCAAAGTCTAAGACTAGGCTAGTCCTCAGCTTTGGAACTGAAGTCCTTGGGTTTTGTGTGTGTTTTTTTTTTTTTTTTTTTTTTTCTATATCAAAAGAGTAAGGGCTAGGGAAAAAAGCTCAGAGTGGGGCATGGTGGCACACACCTTTAATCCCAGCACTGGGTGGCAGAGGCAGGTGGATCTAAGTCTGAGACCAGCCTGCCAGAGCTTACAAAGAGAAACCCTGTCTCTAAAACAAAAACAAAAAGCCCAAAACGGTAACTAACTCAGAGGTATAGAGTGTTAGATCTGAATCTTCAGTGCCATGAAAAACAAAAACAAAAAGTGAACCCATATATACATACAGCAGGGAATTCACACTGAAATGGGACAGCTCCCCTTGGCTCAGAGGAAGTCTTCTGCAACAGTCTGAAAGGGTTCCTTCAGAAATGCAACCGTGTTACCGTGGGGGACTCGGAAAACCGAGAGTGACTAAACATAGGAAGGGGTTGATTTGACTAGGGGTAGGGGAGGACGGCCCTATTCAGTGCACAGGGAGAAAAGTAACCAATTTCAAACCACAGAGACCAGAATCCTTATGTGGTCTGGCCAGGGATTCTCTCCCTTGAAGAAAGTCCCTAAGGGAAACCGAATTGTATCAGTGCAGAGGGGACTAAAATGAGAGGGGCAGGTGTTGGGAATGCCAGTGGCAGGTAAAAGCTGTAAAATGCGGAGCCCCAGGTCAAGCCTGGAGACACTGGCTCTGTAGTTCCCTTTCCTGTCCCACCTGCACACCATCATACCAGCAAGAATCAGGTATACTGCGACTCTCAAGACAACTCAGTTTTTTTCTGGTGTTCACTTAGGGGAAAAAAAAAAAAATCACCACTGTCCATTTCATCTTTAGGGACTCAAGAAACATGATTGTCACAGGCTATGTGAAAGGAAGACTGGACTGCAGAGAGGATCAGTAATTCAATGCAAATAAGTACAAGCCCGCAACTAATTCCAGTTATAAAGACCAGAAATATTCACATAGCGGCTACCTGAGCAGGTTCACAACCCTGCTCCCTACCTTGGCTAGCCCAGCCCGATGAGCTCCTTGGGATTCAATGTAGGCAATGTAGCGGCTGAAGTTCTGGAACTCTTCCATGGTGGGGTAAAAGGTCATGATCCGAGCACTGGGGTTCAAAGTTTCTGATTCAGAAGCCATCTTTCCTTCTTTGTTTTTGAGGCCGATTTGCTTGGATAAAAAAAAAACCTGAAGTGTTAAGAGAACAAAAGTAAATGACAAGGAACTGCCCCCTATGATGCTTATTCAAATGGACTATACGGACAAGCAAAATCTGTCCCGTTTAAAAAGAACCCGAGGAAGCCAGAAGATGACCAGAAGCCCAGAAACCCAGCACCAGGGAGAAAGGCGGCAGGATGTCAAGTTACTAATCCAACATCTACACCAAGTCAAGGGGGAAAAATGTGGTGGTGGTGGTGGTGGTGGTGGTGGTGGTAACACTCCTATAATCCCAGTACTCAGGAGGCAGAGGCAGGTCAACCTGGTTTACAGAGTGAGTTCTAGGACAGCAAGAACTTCTAAGAAGCTTCCTGTGGAATCTTTCCTAGAGCACGGCGTTACAAGATTCTAAGCCACTGAAAAGTAACTTAGCTGCAGACTATAAGGCTTCAGGGGGCTCACGTTGATAACTGACAGTATGTTAGGAGTTTAAAACACTGCAGTGAAACTGTTCTCTAAATCAAAATGGTTTCAGCAGTACTCAATGAACCCTGGTTGGCTCAACTGCACTGAAACCAGGCAATGAGCTGGCAAGACAGGGCACACTCCCCAACTGCAGGGAGAAAATACACAGACATTTTTTGGAGGAGGTCCTCAAGTAAGTGGGCAGAGCCTAAGCCCAGTGCTGGTAATACAACAGAGCGCCACAACCAGAAAAAGACAATGCATGCTAAAAACGAAGCCAGTTTAGAAGCAAAACTGTATGTCCTTCCTTGGATCTCCTCACCCACAGCCCAGGAGTTCTGTTCCCTCAAAGCCACTGGCAGTCCTATTTACTATACAGGAGAAAACTGCCTACAGCCTGCTTGCTCACAAGCTAGCATGGGATGTGAGAAGCAGCACGGAGTAAAGCCATCCAGGACAGCAGAAGAGAAACCCTGTCATGTAACTCTTGGGCTTCCATTCCACTCCAAGGGAGGTATTTCTAGCTAGGCATTTTTCATTAACTTTGCATAACAGATATACTGTTATCCCTGCTTTACATACCAGGAAATGTAACCACAGTGCCCTCCCTAAAGCATCTTCCACCGCTTTCTGCTACCTCAGCTCTAATACTTACCAGAACTAAGACCCCTCTGCAAGAGAATATTCAAGTGTGGAGGAACTTAAAGCTTATTCAATTTAGGAGACTTTTCCTTTTAAAAGGAAATTTTCAATATATCCTACTTTTGAAATTTTTACAAAAAGATAACTTAAATATCGGGCTGGGGCTCCTCCCCTGGGCTTCAAAGGTGGTCACAATGTTGCTTCTGCCTCTAGTTCTGTTTATCTTTGTGTGTCCAAAAGCTAGAACAATGCTTGCCACAAAGTAGGCACTCTGTAACTGCTGAATAACTCATTTCCTCTGCTCACTTTAGCGATCATCCCTTACTTTAACTCTAGGGTTCCATTCCTGCGATATATTCCCTTGGGGAAATCTGGTCTGGGGCACCTTCCCGTCCGCCTTCAGCAACAAAGCAAAGAGACCGGGATCTAAACCTTCGGCTCTAGAGTGAAAACTCTGAATACCGATCTGATCTCGGCCACTTTTTAACACCTTGGCTGTGTGAATGGACAGGATGAATCTCAGTTTCTCCACCTACAAAATGGGGACCCCCAACCCCCTTGCCTTGCTAGATCGTATGATTAACTCAGATGATGCAAGCGAACCCTAAACGCTAGGCCGGGTAAGCACTCCATAAAGGCAGCTGTTGCTAACAGTGACCTGAAACTCTCACACTCTCCGCCCCCGCAGCCACCCCCGCGGCATCCCTCCAAAGGCAGCCCGGTTCCCAGCGTCCCCGCACACCACTTACAGACACTGCCCCTCCCGGCCCCACCGCCTAGGCGAGGGAGGCCCGGCCGCAGGAAGAAGAAAATAAGGCCCAGTGGACCCGCCCCCCTCTCCCGACGCCCATTGGCCACTAGAGATTGGAAAGAACCAATCGCAAAACTTATTTTAGAAGCTCCTTTCTCTATTGCTCAAACCACATGTCGATCACGAAGCACAGAAAGACCCACCACCCTCCCCCACCGGAGCTCACGGACAAGGGTTTTGGCAGCATCAAACCCTTGGAGATCCAAAGCCTGATGGCTCTCACCTGGAGCCTAAAGCCCTAGCAGGGCTCAGGCTCGATTGCTGCTGTCGCCACTCGCCGATCCCACGGTTTTTCTTGAGGGCGAAAAACAGAGCTCCGCCTCCTTTAAAGTCTGACTCTGCGCAGCCTCACAGAGCCCATAGTCAACCAACCCAAGAATGGCTTTAAATCCTCAGCTAACCAATGAACACTCACTACAGCTACTCGGCGTCTGGAACTACGAGTCCGCTTAGCCTATGAGCGTCGTCTCGAGCTGTTGCCAGGAGAAAACGCTGAACCTCCCGGGACTGGGGCCACTGAGCATCAGGGCTGGATCCAGAGTTAGCCTATCAGAAGCTGACGCAGATCTCCATAGCTAAGCTGAGTAGAAAGAAGCGAGTACCCTGAAATGGGCTGGCCGGTTATGGGGAAGGGCGAGCAGGTGGTTATAAGATGTTTCTAGCGAAAGGATAAGCCTAATTTTCTTGGAGTAACTCCTTTGCCTAAGATATAAAGGCGATGGAAGACCTCCGGGAAAGTTTCTAAAGTCAAGGAGTTCAGAGAACGTGACCAGTATGTCCAAGTTTGCCCAGGACTCTCAGTTCTCAAAGTCTTGCGTTCTAAGAAGCCCCTCGCCTGCTGGCAAGGCGGGTTAGGTAGAGGATCTGTTCCAGGAGAAGGAGCCCTGGGGGGGTCATTAGGACAGATCCTGAAGGAAGAGATCCCTGGGGTTTTTTAAAAGCGGCTCCCCTTGAGCGAAAATTTTGGGTCATTAGCAGCTCTTGGAGCGAACAGGGTGATTCTAAGAATCATTAAAGGCACTTCAGGGGGCTGAACGGGATCCCTACAAGTCATTAGGAGCAGTTCCTGAGAGGCTGTGAACAGCCTTAAGGAGTTCCCAGATTGTCAAGGACGATGAAGAAGGAGAGGTTAACACCCTTATAAATCAAATAAGGAGGAGAACTCACTGGGGCATAAAACATGAGCAAAATTCCCGATAGCACCGCGAAGAGTTGTATTGTGTTTGAACTGCTTTCAAAACCAACCCCTCGGTACAGAGAGATGACTGAGAGGAAAGGCACAAGTCTTATGATCTGAGGTAAACCGTTGAAGAAGGAGAGAATCAATACAAGTTCACAAGATGTCCTCCGACTTTTGAGGATTGCAGTGCTGCCGCCGTCGCCACAAACACACTAAATAAATAGGCAATTAAAAAAAAAAAAAAAAAAAAAAAAAAAAGCCGGGCTGTGGTGGCACACGCCTTTAATCCCAGCACTTGGGAGGCAGAGGCAGGCAGATTTCTGAGTTCAAGGCCAGCCTGGTCTACAGAGTGAGTTCCAGGACAGCCACGGCTACACAGAGAAACCCTGTCTCAAAAATACCAAAAAAAAAAAAAAAAGTTTTTAAATAACTTCTCATCCATGCCTGGATTTTTCAAGGGGATCAAATTCAGGAGAGTTGAGATGGATGGCAAGAGTTTACTAATGGGCTGGTGAGATGGCTCAGTGGGTAAGAGCACCCGACTGTTCTTCTGAAGGTCCAGAGTTCAAATCCCAGCAACCACATGGTGGCTCACAACCATCCATAACAAGACCTGATGCCCTCTTCTGGAGTGTCTGGAGACACCTACAGTGTACTTACATATAATAAATAAAAAAATCTAAAAAAAAAAAAAAAAAGAAAGAGTTTACTAATGTTAACTAAAAGGAGATACTTCATAGAATGCTATGGGTTAAATATCTGGCTGGGCACATTTCTGATGAAATGTGCTTCAAAAAAAAAAAAAATGAGAGGCCAGCTTGGACTAGGGAGTTCCAGAGTAGCCAGAGTTACATAGTAAGACCCTTTCTTGAGAGGGAGAGATGCAGAGATAGATATGTGGGCATCATGGCACAACCCTGCCAATCTCAACCCTTGAGGGGGAGAGGCAGGAGAATCAGAAGTTCATAGCTGGGCATAGTGGCACACGCTTTTTTTTTTTTTTTTTTTTTTTTGAGACATCTGTACAGCTACAGTGTGTACTCATATACATAAAATAAATAAATAACTCTTTTAAAAAAATATTCTCCTTCTCCTACTGCTTGGAGCTGGAGAGATTGTTCAGTGGTTAAAAGCACGTGGTGTAGCTCTGGCAGATGGACCCAAGAGTTCAGTTCCCAGCATTCCCATCTGGAGGCTCACAACTGCCTGTTCCCCTGCTTCAGGGGACTATGAGCCTCTTACTTCCACCAGCAACTGCACTCATGTGCATATGCTCCCTCCACACACAACACAGTCCATGCATGCACACACATGCATGGAGATAGTTTAAAATGGTAAGTCTTAAAAATTTAATCACCAACATATCCTGTCTCATTTTGGACCACTTTTATCCGTTCAGTAAGAGGCTCCATCTCACTTCTAGAGCCTGTTTACAAGTGATCTGGGCTCCCGCCCCAGCTGAGGGAACCGGTGCCTGTGTAGATTTGCCTCTTCTGGTTGTTTCCTGTAAATAAAGCCGTGCTATGTGGGGTTGGTCCTTTGTGTCTGGCTTCTTCCACGGAGCATAATGTCTTTTGGGGAGAAGCCCATGTTGTACTTGCATCCGTGTTTCCTTCCTTTCTGCTGGTGAATAGCATTCCATTGTGGTTTTGATTGACAACTGGATTGTCTCCACTTTGGGGCTGTTATGAATAGGGCCGCTATGAACATTTATGCACAAGTCTTTGTGTGGATGTCTGTTTGCATTTCTCTTGGGTAGATAACTAGAGTGGAATAATTGCTGGGTTGTATAGGAAATTTGTGTTTATCTTTTTAAGAAACTGCAAAAACTGTTTTTAGAAATGTTCATTCCCATTACCAATATATGAGGATTCCCGTTTCTGCACACCCTTGCCAACATTTGGTATTGTCTGTCTTTCTGATTACAGCCATTCTAGTGGGCATGAAGTAGTATCATGTTGTGGTCATAATCTGCATTTTCCTGATGACTAATGAAGTCGACCATCTTTTTATGTGCTTATTAGCTGTGCTAATATATACATAGGGGCATCAGCCAGATCTTCCAGCTGATTTTGAGTTGGGTAGTTTGAATTGTTATTATTGACTTGCAAGAGTTCTTTGTATATTCTAGATTCAAATCCTTTGCCAGACATAGACTTTATAAATATTTGTCTCTGATTCTGTGGCTTGTTTTTTTCATTTTCCTTCTGGTGTCCCTTGAACCATGTGAGTTTTCCATATTGATGCAGTTGCGGCTTATCAACTTAATTTTAGGAAGTGCACTTTGACATTAACATGGACTTGGTTCAGATTTGCATCTAAATACATCTAAGAAGGGACTGTTACCCCCGACCTCCCCTGCACCCAGGTGCCCCCCCCCCCCCCCGCCATCTGGAGCCTGAATAGGGTAAGGACCACAGGCTCCAAATTATCTGCCTCTGCCCGGCTCTTTGCAGTCCCCTCGCCCGGCTCTTTGCAGTCCCCTCGTCACAGTAGACAGTGATTCTTTCCTAGGAGTTAGATCGCATCTCTCCTCTCCAAACCATCACAAGACATCCCAGCCCGTTTTGGAGAAAAGCCAAGTCCCTTCAGACATTGGGTCAACTCCCACCCCAGTATCTCCATCCCCACACCCATTTCCCCCTCTAGTTCCTTATTCCCTGGTATATGACTTTCTCCCTCAGCTCCTTGATGAAATGGGGCTTCTTCAGGGAAGTCCTCCTGGACCACCATTGTATGCTTGCTCTGTTCTATGCTTTTGTCCTGATCTATGCCGAGGCCAGAGGATCACAAATTCAAGATCACTGTCTACAGTGATTTTAGGGCCAACCTGGATGACTTAGTCTTAATGGGATAACTTAATGGCAAAATTAAAAGTGATGGGGTGGGGCACTTAGCTAGTAAGAACACACACACACACCAAAGAACACCCATATGCTTTTTTTCTTTTTCTTTTTCTTTTT
>NC_034595.1:69342564-69397436 GCF_900095145.1 Mus pahari
CTCTATAGACCAGGCTGGCCTCAAACTCAGAAATCCACCTGCCTCTGCCTCCCGAGTGCTGGGATTAAAGGCATGCGCCACCACGCCCGGCTTCCATATGCTTTTAAGAAGTGAATTGGTAGCAGGATGGGCCAGCAGGTAACAATGTTTGTTGTCAGCCTGAAGTCCTGAGTCTAACCTCTGGGATCAAGAGGGAGAGGGCCAACTCCAGCTAGTTATCCTTTCACACCCGCGCAGTGACATCACATATCAACATACCATAAAGAAACTAATGGAGTTTTAATACACCTTTAATTCCAGCACTTAAGATACTTAGGAGACACAGAGGCAAGCAAAGCTCTGTGAGTTCCAAGCCAGCCAGGGCCACATAATGAAATCTTGTCTAAAAAGGGGGTAGGGGGATGCATGGTAATACATGCTGTTAATCCCAGCTCTTGAGAGGTGAAGGCAGACAGAGTCCAACCTGGTCTACACATACAGTTCCAGGCTGGTCAGGGCTGTGTAGTGAGACAATGTCTCCATTGGATACAGTTCCAGGCTGGTCAGGGCTGTGTAGTGAGACACTGTCTCCATTGGATACAGTTCCAGGCTGGCCAGGGATGTGTAGTGAAACACTGTCTCCATTAGTTACTCCATACATGTACAAGTTAGGAAGTGAATCCTGGGTGTGGAAGTACACACCTTTAATCCTAGCACTCAGGAGGCAGAGCTCAGTGGATCTCTGATTTTTTTTTTTTTTTTTTGGTTTTTCCAGACAGGGTTTCTCAGTGTAGCCCTGACTGTCCTGGAACTCACTTTGTAGACCAGGCTGGCCTCGGACTCAGAAATCTGCCTGCCTCTGCCTCCCCAGTGCTGGGATCAAAGGCGTGTGCCACCACACCTGGCTCGGATCTCTGAATTTAAGATTAGCCTGGGTTACAGAGTTCCAAGAAAGCCAGGACTACACAGAGAGACCCTGTCTCAAAAAAAAGAAAGAAAGAAAGAAAGAAAGAAAGAAAGAAAGAAAGAAAGAAAGAAAGAAAGAAGAGAAGAGAAGAGAAGAGAAGAGAAGAGAAAAGAAAAGAAAAAAAAGAAAAAGACAAAAAAAATAAAAGTGCATAAAAAGCTGTGGCTGAAAGGTAGTCTTTGCCTAGCATATGTGAGACCCTGAGTCAAGTACAGGTAAGGAAAATAAATACCTATTGAGTGGTATCTTTTTCTTTTTGCCTGCATAATGAACTTCAAATCTGGAAGTCAGCAACATTACTCATTACCCGCGTGTGTAGTTGAGAGACTGTGGCTATACTAATGGCTTTGCCCTTCACCTCTGCTTCAGTCACACCTAACCCTTGCCTGTGGCATTGGCTGCATAAAGTAAACACTTGCCCCAGGTACCCTTGGAGGCTCTGGGCACAAGAATAATAAGCAGCAGGAACTCTCTGATTCAGCCCCACCCCTTGAGCCAGTTCACTGGGCAGGGGACTTCTGCATCAACCCAGTCATGTAAATAAGGAGCAACTCTGGCCTGAACTTCACCTTGCAGACAGAGGGCAGTTGAAAAGATTAGGCATCCTGGACAACGAAATACAGAAACCCAAATACACATTTGCATAATTAGCCTGGCACCGCGGCTCAACCAGTAAAGATGCCTGCCTGCCACACAAGCCTCATGGGCTGAGTCTGATCTCTGGGACCCACGTGATGCAAGGAGAGAACTGATCCCCAAAAGTTGTCCTCTGACTGGCACATGTGAACCATGGCATGTACACGTGGAATAGGAACATTTCATTTAAAATTGAACCCAGTAAACCCCTCACCCCACTGAAACCTCTTTAAAAGCCCCACTGGCTAAGAGTAGAAATGTATGCCTATGACCCCATGCTTAGGGAAGGAAGAATGGAGAAAGCTCAAAGTCCTCTCTGTCACAGAGTTCCAGACCAGCCTGTCTCTGAACAATAAATGAGCTGAGTGTGGAAGTTCATGCCTGTAGTCTCACAAGTGGAAAGTGGAGACAGGAGGTAGATGCAAATCTGAGAACAGCCTGGACTTATCAAGTTTCAGACCCAACTAGGTCTATAAAGTAAAACCCTGTCTAAAAAACAAAGGAGGAGAAGGAGGAGGAGGAGGAGGAGGAGGGGAGGGAGGGAGGGAGGGAGGGAGGGAGGAGGAAAAGAAGAAAAGGGAGCTAGGTATGATGGCACATGTTTTTAATCTTGGGAAGCAGAGGCAGGAGGATTTCTGTGAATTTGAGGCCAGCCTTTTTAACTAATAAGCATATAATGAGTTTCAGGACAATCAGGGCTACACAGTAAGACCCTTTCTCAGGGAACAAAGCAGGGAAAACAGTAAAATGATAAAACCTGGGTGTGGTGCACACCTTTAAACCCAGCACTTGAGAAGCAGAGGCAGGCAGATCTATGAGTTCGAAACCAGCCTGGTCTACAGAGAAAGTTCCAGGACAGCCAGGGCTACAGAGAAACCCTGTCTCTGGGCAGGGGGTCAGGGATAATACAGGGGAAGTACTTCTCATATTTGGTGCTTAGAAATGCTAGCAGATATTATTATGCTTAATAACACAGGGGTATAGCGTGGAATAATTATTTAAGATCTTACAGGAGTTCAAATGTTGAGCAGTAACACTACAGAAGGCTCTTGACACATTCCCGGGAGAGCTGGAAAAGGCCAGTGTTAGAAAAGGTGGGACATAAAAAGTCTTGGGCATACTCCACAGAATAGCCCAGGCCTGGGTGTCGTCTACTTGAAACATGATGTTGCCACCAGGTGAACCACCCATTCCACCATCTCACCCCCGGAGCCATTGCTACCCACCGGTGCTGGAGGCTGGCAGAGAAAAGAGGTTTGTCCTTGAGAAGAGGACTTGACTTGGCGGGGCTGGGAAGTGGCTCTCCTCATCGGAGAATGGGTGGTTTACCTGGTGAGGGTGTGTGTTCCCTGGAGGAGCTGGAGGAGAGACTGAGGAAGGAGGCAGAGATTCTGAGCACTCAACTCGAGCCGCAACACTTACAGCAAACTTCTCTCGCACCCGAAGGCGAGATAAGCGTGTCTCCGTTATCCAGTTAGCAAGCATGGACGGCTTTGACTCAGGCTGTAAGCCAGGAGGTGAGTGACACTTGGTCCTGGCTCCAAGTACACAGTCTAGTAGGGACAGACAAGACAAGCAATAATTACCACGCCAGTTTGCACTTCCTTCGTGCCCTGCAACCTGGATAGTTTCCTTGATATTTTCCTACCTGTTACTATTTGAACAGCTGAAGAAGCAAGATTTTTTTTTTTTTAACAAGTCCTGGAATACACTTGCTCCTTTTATTTTATGTATGTAAGTACACTGTCGCTCTCCTCAGACACACCAGAAGAGGGCATCTGATCCCATTACAGATAGTTTGAGTGACCATGTAGTTGCTGGAAATTGAACTCAAGACTTCTGGAAGAGCAGTCAGTGCTCTTAACCACTGAACCATCTCTCCAGCCTCCCCACCCCCCCCCTTTTTTTCTTTTTTTTTTGGGGGGGGGGGTATTTCAAGACAGGGTTTCTCTGTATAGCCCTGGTTGTCCTGGAACTCACTCTGTAGACCAGGCTGGCCTTGAACTCAAAAATCCACGTGCCTCTGCCTCCCAAGTGCTGGGATTAAAGACCTATGCCACCACGCCTGGCTTGTTCAGTGCTATGGTCACTGGACTGAATGCAGCTAGACTAGAGTCCAGTCTTGTGAAGTTAGAGAAGGAAAGGGCTTCAGGGAGACGTCCGGAAAGGACTGGTGTAAGGCATGCCAGGAAAGGCAGCTAGGCAATGGGACTGACATCTGCAAGTACAGCCCGGCCCTTCTCTACCACTGACACTTATCATGAGAAGTGCATGTCAAAGGTGGAAAAGCTGGAAAGCACACTCGGGAGACAGGGAGCACATCCCTGTATCCTTGCTAATGTCGCTGGCACATGTCTTTGTCATCCCGCCTCTAATTTTAACGCTCGTACAAGTGCCATACGGCGCTGTCAGAGCACAGGCTCTGAATCAGCAGGTCTGTGGCAGGGTCTAAGATTCTGTATTTTAAGAGTACCCAGGAGATGGCGATCCTATACCCGTGTCTCTATATCTCTAAGTTGGGTTGCTTCCAAAGTTTCAGCATTATGAATGCTGCTGCAGTGTTTAAACTATTTGTGTGATTCCCTTATATAAGTTCCTAAATATGTATAGCTGTGTAAGTGATGAAACACATTCAAATTTTTCTCTGTCTGTCTTTCTATTGACTTTTTGTTTTGTTTTGTTTTATTTTTTGAGACAGGGTTTCTCTATATAGCCCTGGTTGTCCTGGAACTCACTCTGTAGACCAGTCTGGTCTTGAACTCAGAAATCCGCCTGCCTCTGCCTCCCAAGTGCTGGGATTAAAGGCATGTGCCACCACTGCCCAGTATATCTATTGACTTTTTGAGACAGGGCTTCTCTGTGTAGCCCTGGCAGTTCTGGAACTCACTCTGTAGACCAGGCTGGATTCGACTTAGAGATCTGCATGCTTCTACTCTCTGAGTTCTAGGATTAAAAATATGTATCACCACCTCCCAACATTGTTATTTTATTTTATTTGTATGTATATTTTGTCTGAATATATGCCTGGTGCCTACAAGGCCAGAAGAGGGCTCTTGATACCATGAAACTGGAGTCACAGGAGGTTGTGAGCTTCCAGGTGCTAGAAACAGAACAGGAGCCTTCTAGAAATGCAGTCAATGCTCCTAACTACTGAGCCATCTCTCTAGCCTTATCTATTATATAATTGTTTGTTTTAAAAAATATTTTTATTTATTCTTTGAAAACCCCCTCCATCCATCCATCTATCCAATATATTTTGATCAAATTCAACCCTAATTCCACTCCCCTGTTTGGCTTGGGGGGTGTTTGTTTGTTTTTAATGAGGTTTCATGTAGCCCAGATTGGATTTAAACTTACTGAATGTAGCTCAGACTGGCCTTGAATCCCTGATAGTCTTACCTTCACATTCCAATTACTAGGATTACAGACAAGTCTGTGGGACAGTCTTTCTGGGAGACACAAACAAATGTCTAATTACACTAGGTAGGGAACTGACAACCGAGCAGAGTATGGCTACCACCAAAGTCCAACTTAGTGAACCAATGAGCTTTCGTGGAGTTACTTCCAGGAACAGGAGTGAGTGCAGGGTTACTACAGGAGCACAAATGACTCAAATACAGCTGCATCACTAAAACCCCACCCCTTTATGAGTGACAGCTCATAGAAGCTGGAACCTGGAGCACAGTGCATGGCCTGCAGGCAGCTCAGCAGCCTGGAGAGTATTTTCTCAAGGCAGCTGAAAATATAAGACTAATAATAACCCAGCGCTATGGACACTGGACCAACAATGCAGTCTTGGGTGTCTCTCAGTAGTTCTTACTGTTTATATATACTTGGGGAGGGAGAGGACTATTGTGTCTGATCAGTTTCAGGGACTTCCTGAAGTGCTGAGAGGTTCCCTTTAGAGTATCTTTAGTCTTTTTTTTTTTTAACATTTAGTTTTTACATATGAGTTTTTGCTTTCATGTACAGATGTGTATCACATGTGTGCCTGGTGTCTTCAGAGATTAGAAGAGGATATCAAAGATCCTGGAACTGGAGTTAAGGATTGTTTGAGCCACTACATGGATGCTGGAAACTGAATCCAGGTCATCTGCAAGAGCAACAGGTACCCTAAACTGCTGAGCCTTCTCTCCAGTCCTAGAACAATCTTAGGCATGATGAGCTTTGGAAGATTTTGTTGGTTCTTGGTTTTGTTTATTGCTTTGTTGGTGGGGTCTCACTATGTAGCTCTGACTGTTCTGGAGCTCACAGCCAGCCATGTCTCTCTGCCTCCTGGGTACTAGGATTGAAGAAGTGTGCCATCACCCCCTGCTTTAGCTGAGAGGAGGTTGTTATAAAATAACATGTATACCACTATACCTGGCTACAAATGTTCTGTAGTTTCAACTAAAACTTTCTCCCTGTTCAATATTGAGCATGGGATGGCATTAAGTGCCCCATACATGTTAGGGCAGTTCCCTACTGCTGAGATACCACTCTCTCCAGTATGCATTTTTGTTTCCTAGAGTCTCATGTTTCCCACACTGGCTTGGAACTTACTAAGTAGCTGATGATGAGCTTGAACTCCTGACATTCCTGTCTCCACCCCAGGAGTATTGGGAGTGGCAAGATTACATTCCACCCAGTTTCTGTGGTGTCAAGGATTGAACTCAGGGCCTTGTACATGCTGGGTAATCACTCTCTAAGCTTCATCCTCGGCATCCAATATGACCTTCGACAAATATTGTAAACGACTCTCTAAAAAGGTAGAATTGGTCTATATTGCCACTAGCAACATGGGTCTAATTCCCTGTGTCAATATTGATATATAACTTTTGCTGATTTTTTTTTCTTTTGCCTATTTGACATTCAAACATCAGCACCTCGTTCTTGTTTCAATTTGCATCCCTTTGACTACTTAGTGGGCAGAGGGCCTTTATTGTTTTCATGAGATTTTGTAATTTTCTTCTGAATTTGCCTATTTGTCTCCATCCCTATTTTTCTAGCCAGGGTATTCACTTTTGCTCCTACCAATTTGAAAGAATCTTTAACTAGTAGGTCAAGGTTTAAACACCCCCCCACACACACCCCCCAAAATACACACCTTTTTTTCTCCAGAGAGGATCTCACTATGTAGCTCTGGCTGGGCAGGAACTCACAGGCCCATCTGCCTTTGCCTCCAGAGTTCTGGGATGGGATTAAAGGTGTGTGCAATCAACAAGCTCTTTTTTTCCTTTCCCTTTTAAAATAGAAATGGAAGACTCAGTATGTAAAGAAGGTTTTGCTTTCTTTCAAGACAGAGCTTCTAACTACCTGGAACCCTGTAGCCCAGGCTAGCCTCAAAACTCACAGAGATCCCCCTGCCTCTGCCTCTGAGTGCTGGAATGAAAGGTGTGCGCCACCATCACCAGACTGCAAATTAAAGTTTTAAAAAGATTTTTAAATTTTAATTTGTGTTTGTATGTGTGTATGTGTATATGTATTTGTGTCTCTCTGTGTGCATTTGTGTGTGTGTGTGTGTGTATGCACACACATGAGTGTGGGTGCTTCTGGAGGCCAGAAAGCAATGCGGGATCACCTGGAGCTGTAGTTGCAGGACACTGCAAGTGCTGAGTGCTGTGGACTCTGACCTCTGACTCTCTAGAAGAGCGGCAAGCACTGAGCCACCTCTCTAGGTGCAAACCCTCCATTTTAAAAAAGATTTACTGTGTTTTGTTTTTTTTCGAGACAGGGTTTCTCTGTGTAGCCCTGACTGTCCTGGAACTCACTCTGTAGACCAGGCTGGCCTCTAACCCAGAAATCCGCCTGCCTCTGCCTCCCAAGTTCTGGGATTAAAGGCATGTGCCACCACGCCCAGCTAGATTTACTTTTAAAAATTTTATGTAGATGAGTACATTGCAGCTGTCTTCAGACACACCAGAAGAGGGCATCGGATCCCTTTACAGATGGTTGTGTGCCACCATGTGGTTGCTGGGAATTGAACTCAGAACCTCTGGAAAGGCAGTCAGTGCTCTTAACTGCTGAGCCATCTCACCACCCCCCTTCTCTTCTTTTCTTTTCTCTTCTTCTTCTTTTTTTAAAAGCCAAATCTCCCTTGTAGCACATCCTCCTGCTTCAATCTCAGTGCTGGGATTCCAGACATGTGCTATCATGCCTGGCTCAAGACAACTTATCCCTGTGCTGTATGTGCCGCTGTGTATGTCTGTAAGTGCCCGTGTGTGTGGAGGCTAGCAGTTGACCTCACATGCCTTCCTCTGTCAATTTCCCCCTTACTTTCTGAAGCTCACTATTCAGATTAAAATAACTAGCGAGCAAGTTCCAGGATCTACCTGTCTCCACCAATACCACCCCTGTCCCCAACAGCAGAGTTCCAGGCACTGTCCACCACATCACATTTTTAACTTCAGTGCTTGCGATTCAAGCTCCCATTGTGTAGTAAGCATTTTACCCATTGAGCCGCTCTCTGACCCCCATAGCTCACTTTTGTCTATAAGCATTAAGCTTTTAGACTTTATTTATTTTTTTTACTTTAACATGTTCTCTTAGTATTTTTATTGCTTTGATAAAATATCATGACCCAAAGACAAGGATTCATTTCATCTTATACCTTATAGTTAGCTCATCATCCAGGATGGTCAGAGCAGGAACTCGAGGCAGGAACCTGGTGGCTGAAACTGAAGCGAGACCATGGAAAAGCACAGCTTAGTGCTTTGCCCCTATGGTTTTCTCAGTGTGCTTTCTTGAAGGCCCTGGGACCTCTCACCCAGGGTGGCACTGGCCACAGTGAGCTCGGCTTTCCCACCTACTAATACCCCGACAGGTTTGCCCACAGGATAATCTCATGGAAACATTTTTTTCAATTGTGGTTCCTATTCTCAGATCTGTCTAGGTTTGTGTCAAGTTGACAAAAGCCAACTAGCACACATGTCTATTCTTCAGATGTGTTCCCATTGACTTCTAAAAGATATAATCAAAATCTGTTAGGAAGGGCTGGTGAGATGGCTCAGTGGGTAAGAGCACCCGACCGCTCTTCCGAAGGTCCGGAGTTCAAATCCCAGCAACCACATGGTGGCTCATAACCATCCGTAACAAGATCTGATGCCCTCTTCTGGAGTATCTGAAGACAGCTACAGTGTACTTACATATAATAAATAAACAAATCTTTTAAAAAAAAAAATCTGTTAGGAAAACTGAGGGAGGAGGGGCCTGGAGATCTGACTCAGCTGACAGGGTGCTTGCCCAGCATGAGGGATGCCCTGGGCTTGATTCTCAGTACCTCATAAGCTCTATGAATTGGGCTTGATACTACAGTCCTGGAACCTCAGAACTCCTTGGAGGCAGGAAGATTGAAAGTTCAAGGTCATCTTCAGCTACACAGGGAGTTTGAGGTCAGCCTGGGCTACATGAGAGAGACCCTGTCTCAAAAGGAAAGAAAAAGGGGGATGGTGAGCTGGAGAAATGGCTCAGTGGTTAAGAGCACCAACTGCTCTTCCAAAAGTCCTGAGTTCAAATCCCAGCAACCACATGGTGACTCACAACCATACATAATGAGATCTGACGCCCTCTTCTGGTGCATCTGAAGACAGCTACAGTGTACTTAGATATAATAATAAATCTTTATAAAAAAAAGGGGGGATGGTAAGGCTGGAGAGATGGGTCACTGGTTAAGAGCACTTGTTCTTGCAGAGAGCCTAGGTTTGATTCCCAGTACTTACACAGTTCCTCATAACTGTCTATAACTCCATTTCCAGGGGATCCCGCTCTTTCTTCTGACCTACTCAGGCACTAGACATGTGTGGAGTGTATAAATATCCATACAAGCAAAATATTCATATCATACACACAAATAAGCAAGGCAGTGAGGGCGTGGTGGCAAAAGCCTTTAATCCCAGCACTTGGGAGGCAGAGGCAGGCACTGAATTCGAGGCCAGCCTGGTCTACACAGTGAGTTCCAGGACAGCCAGGGCTACACAGAGAAACTCTGTCTCAAAAAGCAAAACAACAACAAAACTCATACACATAAAATGAAAAAAAATATATATAAAAGGAAAAAGAAACCCCTAGTAATATGCTACCTCAAAGGAAGAGAGAGAGAGAGAGAGAGAGAGAAAGAATATAATAAAAATATAATTAAAATTGAGAGAGAATTTCCCCTAAATAATTCAATGTTCATTTGGAAGAAAACCAGGGACTAGTCAAAATCATTTTAAAAATATAAAATGATGACTGTAGTGGGCTAGCTGTGTAGTGAAGCAAGCCAGTAAAGTTAAGTGGCTAGCTCTGGCTAGCCTTGACCGCCCAGCAGTGTGCTCTGTTCACTTTGTAAGGGAAGCACTTCTTCAGCAGGGTCTCTCGGAGCGCAGGCTAACCTTGGAATTCTATGTTGACAGGGATTACCTTGCGATCCTGAACTCTTACTCACTTCTGCCTCTGGAGCGCTGGGACTGGTAAAGGTGTGTGCCACCATGGTCAGTGTGCTGCCATGGCCAGCCCTGTCCTTTAATTAATTAATTAACCTATATTATTTTGTATGTGTGGGTGTTTTAACTGCCTGTATGTCTGCACCACGTGCATGCCTGGTGCTGCTGGGAGCCAGAAGAGGGCGTCAGATTCCCTGGGACTAGAGCAGCACATGGTTGTGATCTGTCATGTATGTCCTGGGAATATCACTTTGATCCTCTGGAAGAGCAGCAAGTGCTCATAAGCACTGAACCATCTCTTCAGCCCCTTCAAAATCTTTTTTAATGATTTATTTGTTCTATATGCATTGGTGTTTTGCTGCAAGTACGTCTGTGTTTGGGCGTTGGATCCTCTAGATCTGGAGTTACAGACCGTTATGGGCTATCGTGTGAGTTCCTGGGAATTGAACCTGGGCCTTCTGGAAAAGCAGTCAACACTCTTAATAACCACTGAGCCCCGCTCCAAAGTAGTTTTAGGAAACAAGGATCTAAGACAGTGAAGTGACTCTGTGGGTAAAGCGTTTGCCATCACCCAGGTTTTATCCCTGGGACCAAACTAAAGGTGAGCAAACCAACCCCCAAAGTGACAGTCTGGCATCTGCGTGCATGCTATGGCCCATACACCCCACATATAATAATAACAAAATAATAATAATAAAATAACAATAATAATAATAATAAGCAAAAATTTAAAGCTACATGTGGTATTGCATGCCTTTAATTCCAGTTCACAGAAGGTATCAGCAGACAGATCTCTGAGTTCAAGGCCAACCTGGTCTACATAGCAAATTTTAGGCCAGCCAAGGCTACATAGTGAGACCATGATTAAAAATTAAATTAAAAAAAAAAATTCTGCAGCAAGCTCTTTTGTAAAGAACCTGGAGTAAGCAAACTTCACCCTGAATGCTGACCATCTCGGGCATGCAAGCATCAGAAAGTTTACAGTGCTGTGTGGAAAGTCCCTATGAGGAAGGGTGCTCCACAGAGGGCACTTAGTGCAAGGGGACCAACGAGGAGGGGCGGGGGATGAGTTCGGGCATGCCGGATGTGGGAGTGTGGGGGGNGAGGGGGAGGCGGAGTGCGTGGGGGAGGTGGGGTGGGGGGTGGGGGAGACAGAGGGGGCCAGGGGGGGCAGGAGATGAGTTCTGAAATGCAAGGGACAAGGGGAAAATCATCAGAAGACCTGCTTGAAACCAGGCCACGGTGGTGTACACCTTTGATCCCAGCACTCGGCAAGCAGAGACAGATCTCTGAGTTCGAAGCCAGCCTGGTCTACAGAGTGAGTTCCACAACAGCCAGGGCTAGGGGATATCCTGTCTCAGAAAAACAAAACAACAAAACAAAAAGGAAACAAAAAGAAAAAAGGAAGAAATGGATACTTGAAAGATTTTTTTTCATAAACATACAATTAAAATGCTTTTTATTGGCTTTGAATTGTTAGAATGAGAGGCTTGGTTGTATTGATGAAACAGTATTATAAACACCAGCAATATGAGACGAGGGCAGAGGAAGTTAGTGGAAGGAGGCAGGGGAAATAGGTACACTGACTTCCTCATCTTCCCTAAGGGCAATCAATAGGGACCGTCCACAAGTGATAAATCAGCAAACAGACGCTTAAATATCAACATTAAAAGCCAAGCAGGGAGCGCTAAGACGAATTAAAAATAGTAATATATCTTACAGAATTAGGAGGTAGAAGAGAGGTAGAGGTAAGGGGTCAAGTAAATTTGCTAAACCTGTCACATTTATAGTCAAGGAATCAACAGACATTAGCCTGCTAAAGACACACCAAGTCTTCCATCAAGAGAGCTGGGAGCAAAGACGAGGCTTACCTTTCAATGTGGACCCTTTAAAACCGAGCTGGAGCAGCGGCGTAGCCAGAGAACTCCTTGGGATAGATCCTCGGCAGGTACACTCAGCACATACCCAGACACAGGCAGACAGACAGACAGGCACACACACACACACACACACACACACACACGAGAATACACACTAAACTGAATAGTTTCTCAGGCTGGGTAGAAAGAGAGCTTCAGCATGTTATACTCCTGTACTATTCAGGCATGCCTTTAACTCCCAATCCTCCTGCCTCAGCTTCCTGAGGAGCCCAGATTACAGGTCTGCACCAGCAGGCCTAGGAGCTTTCTGGCTACTAATGACGACTGTATTTGTGCCTCTTTTCCATTTGACCTTATCTTCTGCTACTCTTTGGCCTTGGCTCAGAGTATTAAAGCCATGCTTGTCTCAAAGCACAGCATACATCTCTACCCTTTTGCTCCAGTGACCCCCTCTGCCTGGATGCCCACCTTTTCATATGTGTAGGAGTACTTCACCCACTTGTCTGTATAACTGCATGCCTGGCATCCTTGGATGTCAAAAGAGGGCATCAGGTCCCCTGAATCTGAAGTTAGAAAAGTTTACAAATTACCACATGGGCATGGGAACTGAACCTGGGCCCTCTGGGAGAGCAAGTGCTCTCAACGGCTGACCCATCTCTACAGATCGTGGATACTCATCTTGAAGATGGTGGGCAACCTTTTCCAGTGTTCAAGTCTCCCCTGCAACCCCATCTCTGAGAATTAATCTGCATGGTCCATTTGACTGGTTTGAGAGGCACATTTCTGAGTGCAATTATGAGTATGTTTCCAGACAAGATGAACTGAGAGGGAAGATGTGCCCTGAATGTGGAGATCTGGACTGAATTAAAGGTAGGAAGGAGAGGGCTGGAGACACCCTGCTTTAGTCTGTGGTCCACCATGACCAACAAGGCTGTCCTACCATAACAGATGGGAACCATAAGACAACAAAAGAAGTTCCCCCCTAGTTCATTTATTCTTTCCTTCCTTTTAAATTTTGTGTGTGGGGCTGGAGAGATGGCTTAGTGGTTAAGAGCATTGACTGCTCTACCAGAAGTCCTGAGCTCAATTCCCAACAACCACATGGTGGCCCACAACCATCTGTAATGGGATCTGATGCCCTCTTCTGGTGTGTCTGAAGAGAGTAACAACGTACTCACATACATAAAACAAATAAGTAAATCTTTAAAGAAAAATTGTGTGGTCAGAATGTGTTGTGCATATACATAGTGCAGGCATATTGGATGTGCAGGCATGCTACATGCCATCAAATAGCATCTTCTAATATTCTGCCTTATTACTTCCTGTAGGGTCTCTCAGAAAAACAGGAAGCCATTTGGCTAGGCTGGCGGTCCGGAGAGCTCTGAAGGTCAGCCTGTGTCTGCCCTCCAGGGCTGGACTGACGGACACCCACCACCATGCCAGCCTTTTTTTAAAAAGTGGCTACACTTCATGATTGACTACCCTCTTACCCACTGAGCCATCTACCCCCGCCCTTGAGGTGTTCCTGTGAGGCATTTAGGGAACAGAATAGGAAAGTAGCTAATATGCCATTTTTTCACTGAAGACTGCCTGATTCCTCCTACTGCACCACCAGGGCACTTACCACCGTCTGACACATTACAAATACATTTCTTCACTGATTTTCATATGTATCCTCTGTCCCCTCCAGAATGCATGCCTCTAGGCAGCCATCTGTGGGGTGCACTGTTTACTCTGAACTCTGGAATGGTGACTGCCACATGGCAGGTTCTCATTAGGTACTGGAGAAGTGGATGAAACATAACATTCCAAGAGATAAAACAGGCGTAATTGAAGCGACCCTATAGCTTGTTGGGAGGATTACATGAAATAATAGACTTCAGATGCCTGGCATAGGGAGACCATCACACCTCTTTTAGGACGGTTACTGCTGGCTTCTGAAGGAATTATTTTCAGCCGAGACTAAAAAAAAAAAAATGAGGAGTGCATGGGTTTGGGTGGGTGGAGAGAGAGAATCTGGGTGGGAGGAGCGGGGGAGAGGATCGGAATATACTTGTGAAAAAAACTGCTTTGCAATTAAAATAAAATGAGAGGAAAAGCAGAGTTATCCAGGTAGACAGGAAGAATGCTTGTAAAGGTCTGGGGCTGAGTCAGGTCCAACATTCAGAGAACTGGTTTGGGGGTAGAGTAGAATTTGCTCAGTACGTGCAAGATCCATCCGCAACACTACATACACAAACAAAAAAGTGGGTTTTTTTTGTCATGATTGGGAAACAGCGTAAAGGGAGAAGGAGGGTTAGGCCAAAGGCCAGATCCTGCAGGCCTGGAAAACCCGGGAGTTACAGCTGATTCTGAGGGCTTGGTGGGTCTTTCCAGTCAGGTCGACCTGGTATGAGCATTCTGGCTGCCATGAGCTGGCTAGGACAGGCTTGGGAACAAGCAGAACACGTAGACACCATGCCAAGTGACAAAGGACAGCTCAGGGCTGGGCATGGTGGCTCATGCCTGCAACTCCAGTGCTCAGGATCAGTATTATGAATGTGGAGCTAGCCTGAGCTACAGGGTGAGCGAGATTCTAGTCTCAAGCTGTAGGGTCTAGTGTATGGCTAGAGAAGCAGTGGGAATGTAGACACACAGGTACCAGAGGCCACATGGGCAGGGTTCGGTGGTGGAATGAGGGGGTACAGGAGAGATGCCTGATTAGCAAACAGTGCCTGGTGTGCTCAACTCTGCAAAGCGAGACCTCCGAGGAGCGGGCTTGAGGGTAGGCATAAACTACCAGCGCAAAGGAAGGGTGTGGCTCACTTGGTAGAGTGCTTGCCTGGAAACCAGAAGCCAGGAATGGTAGTCACAACCCTGTGATCTCTGCATTTGGGATGTGGAGGCAGGAGGATCAGAAGTTCATCCCAACCTACATGAATCTGAGGTCTGAACTAGGAGGCCCTGCCTTAAAAAAAAAAAAATGTGCAAGGTAATGCACGTCTTTAATCCCAGAACTCAGGAGGCAAAGGCAAGCAGATATAAAGTTTGAAGCCAGTCTGGTCTACACAGTGAGTTCCAGGTCAGGCTAGCCAAAGCTACATAGTAAAACCCTGTCTCAAAAAACAAACTAGCCAACACACAGTGGAGATTTGATCCCACTGGGGATGGAGAAAAGATCTTGAAACAGACACTATTGTGTGTGGGTCCCAACTCGGGTGCTTAGCCGGCCACAGGGTCTCCTTGGTGGAAGCCCTTACTGAAGGACTCCCTGATGTGTGGTGCCCCCTGTGGTTTAAGTCTATAAAGCACTGACTACTGAGTGAGCAAGTAGGTCCACATGCTGGCATTCCTCAAGAGTAGGCCTGGCATTTAGTCTTCCCTTGACATCTCATGGTTCAATCTTTGATCTACCAAGTATTTCTTTAAATTAGAGACCATGGTACACAGGTTGCCCTTCTCTGAATACAAATGGATTGGGCACTAAACTGTGTTGGGAAACCAAGGGGCTGGTTTTAAGTATTGGTCATTTGAAGCCCTGGGGGTGGGTGGCTGCTAACTCTGGAATAACCTCAGGGCCTCTATTCTTGCTGACAATGCAAGGCAGGTGGTATGCAGGACATCTGCAGCCCTTTTACAACCAACTCATTGTCTGACCCTACCCACCCCCTTTCCAGCCTTAGGTCTCATCTCACTGCATTTCTTGGGAACTTCCTGCTTGCTATGGCTTAGGCTTCCAACCCTTTGCAGTCCTTCTTCCACTGGGAACTCTCTTCCCCCACTCTTACAACTAACTTCTATTCACCCTCTAAAAACACAGGATACTGCTGTCACCTCCTTTAGGCCTTCCCCAGGGCCACAGTGAGTCTGTGACAACTCTGCTGTGGGTGACTTGGGTATTTCTCTGGTTTGTCCAGGATGTTGAGATCAGGCAGAGCCCTCTGACCACCAGGGTCAGTGAACTCTCCTTGCTGTGTCCCTGAGCCCAGGGGGTCTCACTGTGAGTCCAATACCCACATGGCAAGAATTACAAGATTTCTTACTGATCAACTTCCATATGGTCATTTCCTAAGTCCACAGGGTTATCCCATTCCTTAGAGCATGGGAGAGGATGAAGGCGGTGATGGTATGTGTTACATCCTCCATGTCAATCCACAGCATCACGAGGTAGTTGAGACGAGGGTCCGAGAACCCTGGGTGCTCTCTACAGCTGTAGCTCAGGCAGGCGGTTCCATCTTCCATTCACGCAGCCATGGCTGGAACCTACCCCGTCATAGGCACTCACCCGGGTTGGGGCTCATCGTCCTCTTGGAATGGACTCCTCAGAACCCACCCCAGCCATAGACTTAAGATACCACACTCTAGATACAGGAGCTGAGACAGAGGCCCGGTGTGTAAGAAATCTTGATTATTCAAATTTATTACCATCAAGAAGTATGCAATGATGCTGTAGTTTTTCTTAACAAATAGAAAACAGACTGTGTACAACAGTGAACTCTACAGCACTAGCATCCACAAGGTAAAAATGAATGTTTCATCCAACACCACCAACCCCGGGCTGCTGATCTTGACTTAGCCTAGCTATATCTGGGGACGTCGGCATCGAGTCCCTCGGCTAAAACAGCTATGCACCCTTCCCCGCCCCCACTTACCTATCTAGATAGTGCTGCCCAGAGGAAGAGACCCTCTCCCTGCCCCTCAGCAAGCTGAGATAAGAGGACTGAGTATAGTACCATGGATACAAGTCCAGTAGTCTTGCCACATTGGTTTGTGAGGGCAACTTGAAGAAGTGGGAAGAGCGGGTCATGGGGGGATTTGAAGACAGCTGCAATCCAGGAGAGAAAGCATCTGTCCAGCTGAGGACAGACATGTGCTACCAGGCCCACTGGCCTAGACCTGAAGGGCCAGCCACGCCCCCGCTGGGCCCTGAGGTGTGTGGGGCGTGGCACAGGCCCTTACCTGTGCCATTCATTTCCCAAGGTGGCCAGAACCCACAGCCTACAAACACCTGCCACACTGCGACGCTGGGGATGATAGCGAGACTCTGTGGGCCCATGGCGAGCCCCAGGCACATTGAGTTGCCTCCCACTTCAAATCTGAAGTAGAGGCCAGGGGATGAATCTTTATTTCTTTTCTTAAAAAAAAATATTTTTATGTTTTTTTTTCTTTTTTTTTTGATTTTTGTTTTTTGAACCTTTGCAAACACGATGGTGATGAGGAACGCCTTGCCAGGCTCCCCCCAGACACGTCTGTGGTTGAAGGCTATGAATGTTAAATGCACACTGGGGAATGTGTTTCCTATCGCCTCCCCGCCCACCACTGTCTGTGGGGCCTAAAAAAAGGCTCTCAAGGAAAAACAAAACCTAAAACAAACAAAATAAAGTGTTTCCCTGCATTTGGCTGGAATAGGATCTCGTCTGAAAGGCTGGAGGACAGCAGGAGTTGCTGCCTCCTGGGCCACAGCAGACTTGCTCAGGTAGGGCCCTAGCTCTGCACAAGGAAGGCGTGTACTGTGTCCTTCCGCAGAAGTTGTACAAGAAAGGATCCAACGTGAACTCAAAAAGGAAAACAAGTTAAGTCCCAACTCCCACAGCAGCCCCATCTGCAGTGAAAGATCTGCCAAAGGAAAGTCGGAGAAGAGGCTAGGACCCCGCAGTCTACCCCGCCTAGTGTATAAAAAGTGGGGGGCTTTGCCCCCTTTTCCCACCCCATGAGAAGCATGAGAATCGCGGAGCTGAACAGAGAGCTTGAAGCGGGGCTCCACTTGGCCCGGTGGACGAGGGCCCAGAGCCAGGCTGCCAGTCTGCCCACTTGCCCAGGTGTTCTGGGCTCTCTGACTGGTGTGGCAATGTTCCCCGAAATGCTGTGATCCCAGTGGGCTGTGCTCTGCCGGCAACAGCATCCGTGCAGGAGGGCTGGACAATGGTTGGTATGGCTCAGAGGAGCTGGGTCCCCTCCGGAGCCCCTTGGGGGAGCGTCGGAGGAGAGGGGAGCAGTAGTTACGTTGCATAGTGATCAAAGCTGCCGAGGTATTCCAGGGCCGCACGGTAGCACAGCTGGTATTGGTCCTTTGAGGAAAGAGAGGGACTGGTCAGTGTGAACATGGCCAATAGCTATTCCAAACATAAGGGTCTGCGCTGCTGCAGCCAGTGGCCTCTGTTGGCTAAGAGCCGATGCTGGACTCCGAGAACTACCCAGGCACTCTCCAGTTGAAGCCTCGAAAGGCCATTTCACCCTTTTGCCTCTCCCAGGCCTGTGTTCACCTCTGCTACTCAAACCACACGTCTGTACCCAGACTCACTGTCTTACACAGACTGCTGTGCCTAACTCTGACCCCAAAGGCAACATGACACGCTAGCGCTCAGGAAGGGGTTACCGAATGAACACAGCTTACTCTCTGTCCCTTACACGCCATGTGGAACAAGTAATACCACACAGCTATAACGTGAACAATACACGTGGGCCAGCTGCATGTGCAGCTGTGGGTTCTAGTGCAGACCCTTGGGTCCCTCCCCCTGGTCTGCATACCTCTGTCTGCACCATTGCAGGGCGCTGTGTGCGGAGGGTTTTCACGGTCTGGAACATGTCAACCACGCCCTCGTACCGCATGCGCTCCAGGACAATGCTCAGGGTGACGAACACACCGGTGCGGCCCACACCAGCACTGCTCAGAGAATGGTTGTGTCAGGAGTCCTGCTCCACTCCCACAGTCAGTCTCCCTTTGGGACTACCGTCCACCCCATACCTCCATGGGGACCGTCCCACCTGCAGTGCACCGTGATGGGCCCGTCCTGGCCAAACTGCTCCTTTGTCTTGTGCACCTGCCCGATGAAGTCGATGAAGCCTTCACCGGTTTTGGGTACTCCTTGCTCTGGCCAGTCTGTAAACTGGAACTGTCGGATTGTCCTTGACTGCCCGTCCTGGGAGAGAGGGTCAGGGGTCAGAATTAAGGTTAGTATGTTAGATAGCAGGCCCTCTAAACCAGGAGCACAATCACACAGGGACACACTCACAACAAGGACACTCTAGGAGGTAACGCAAACAGCTCGCCCACGACTCAGATCCCTGCAGTGTCTTGGGGTAGATGGAGTCACGTGTGCTCAGGTAGCTCAAGGGACACGTTTGTGTGCATATTCTTTGGCTGGCACTCACCCGGGCATCTGTGACTTTGAATTCACGCAGGATATACTGGGGCATGTTGTACTCAGCCATCGGATCAACCACGAAGTATTGATAGCGAGCGGAGCGCTCTGCTGGCCAGTACTGGTGACATTTCTCCTATGGATAGAACACCGGGCACCGCCCACGATCAGGTGGGGAGGCCAGGCGAAGAGAATGCCACGTTTCAGAGGACTTTGGGACGGGGTGCCTCAGGGGTTGGTAAAAAGGTCCGAGGTTATGCTGATGGGGAGTTGGGGCGTGAGAGCAGAGAGTGAAAGAGGTATGCCTTTCCCAAGGGTAGCTGGTGTCCTCCCTGGTATGAGAGGGGCCCTAGGGGAAGGGGTGGGCTCACCCTGCCCATCTCCCGAAGCTTGGTCAGCATGACGATGATGGTGGAATTGTGCTCCCATAACATGCGCCAGAAGTCCTCGGTGCTCTCTGTCAGAGGCCCCTGTGTAGCTATGTAGGCCTTCTGCTGTCTGGGTGACATAAGACTTGACATGCTGGAGGTGCTACTGCCCCCGCCTATCCCGACACTGCCTAGCTCCTCAGAGAGCCGTCCTCCTCCAGGGAGCCCTCACGTCTGTCCCCGGCTCACTCTGACGTTTTGGATTAGCTCTGAACTCTCCCAACCAGAAGCAGACCAAGGTACCAGAAAAGGGGGGGGGACACGGTGGGGCAGGGAGAAGCATGCCAACCTGTAACCATCTAGAAAGCTGGCATTGATGTAGTCCGAGCCCTCCACGCCACGGATGGGTTGCAAGCACACTCGGGTCAGCTCATAGGGCATGATGTTCACCAGGCGGTTCTTGAACTTGTTGCAGGGCAGGTTGGCACTAACGAAGCGCGACGTGTGGGCCTTGGAGTTGGCCAGCAACTGTGAAGAGCAAGGGTTCTTTCTGTCAGGCCTGGCCTGCTGCAGACAGGCTTCCCACGACTGACCGAGTCAGGGTCCCGGAGTCCCACCTTGAACTCAAGTTCCATGGCTGTGACGCTCTCCCCAGGAGGCACTTGGCCTAGTTTCTGGATGTGGGCATAGAGGTTCCGAGCAAGCACCTCGGTGTGTCCGCACATGGCAGCCTCTAACAGTGCCTCATGGATGAACACATACTGGTCCTCGGTCTGCACCATGTAGTTCCTTTGTGAGCGCATGCACGTCACGTGGCCATAGATGTCGACCGTCTTCTCGTGCTTCATACGCTCCAGCATTGCGTCGATGACGATGAAGCAGCCCGTGCGGCCCACACCGGCACTGAGGAGAAGAGCAGAGCTTGGGGCGGGGTCCCCTCCCCTCCCGCCCCTCCCCTATGGGGGCTGTGGACTCTCACCTGCAATGCACCACCATGGGCCCCGCATCTAGTGGGTTACAGGCCTTGACCCGTCTCAGGAAGGCCAAGATGGGAGTGGGGTACTCAGGAACGCCATGGTCTGGCCAGGCCATGAACTGGAACTGACGCAGCTCACGCTTCTCACTGGAGCCACTCTGAGAAAGGCCAACAGAGATGAGGTTTGAGGTTTGCTTGCCACAGACCCAGGGAAGGGGCCAGACCAGCCACTCTCAGGTGACACTCGGAAGCCACAGCAGACAGTCACCTAACACAGGCTCTGAGAACCCCTCATACACCTCCCAGGCCCTGACCCCATGGCTGCCCTCTGCCAGCCCATCACACTCAGGCTACAACCTAAGCGATGGAGCAGTGCTTGGGAACTCAGAGCCATACCTTATGGAGGGCAAAGGTGCGCATGGTGTATGTGGCCAATTCCACAGTGTCCACCAGGGTCACCTGAATGAGGCCATAGGTCTCAGTGCCACGGGCTGGCCAATACTGATCACACTTCACCTGGAGGGGGATGGGCAGGACAGGGGACAAAGTTATAGGATGCTCAAAGGCTCAAACAGGCAGATGCAGGGGGAAGGGCCCAGCTTACCTGGTTACACAGACCCTAGCTCCCTCCCAATTTTCACTTTCCTCTTCCTCACCAAACCGCCTCACACTAAGCTACTAGCCTGGCCCTCACTGGCTGAAGGAGGACCATAATTGAAAATTATTTATTCAACACCAGATCGCACCAGGCACATTTTCTGCCAAATTTACCCATAACGTTTATGCCCCATTTTCAAGCTCTGTAAATTTTATGTTCCAGTCAATGCTTCGCAGTGCAAAAGCAGACATCAGCAGCTCCTTCCACTAATTAACTTAGATGTGTGAACACCCCAGGAGCACTCTGGCATCTGGGGAACATGTGAATACCCCAGGAACACCCCAGAAACTGGGGAACATATTAACATTCCAGAAAACGACAGCATTTGGTGAAACATATTAACATCCCGGGAACCCATAAACACCTGGGGAACACGCTACATTACATCCCAGCAGTTCCCCTGTATCTAGGGAATGAGACAATATTCCAGGAAAACCACAGCCTTTGGGGAATCTCTTGAAAACACTCACAGGAGGTGGTACCCAGCGTCACCCCTCTCACCCGGGATTTCTCCTCTAGTCTGGTCATCATGACCACTGTGGCTGTACGCTGTTCCCACACCATCCTCCAGAAATCGCCCATGGTCTCAGGCAGCGGACCCTGTGTGGCAATGTAGGCATTCTGCTTTCGGTAGCCATCAATGTAGTTGGCATTGATATAGTCACTCCCAGGAACACCTATAGACGAAAAGGGATGTGAGAGTGTTAACCTGGGGCCCTGGACCAGCCCATTGTGCTCAGAGCATTCTGGAGAGCAGGGCAGAGGACAACAAAGGGGAAGGGGCACTGTGCCCCAGGCTCACCATCAATGGAGGTGAGGAGGACTCGAGAATGGTCATAGGCAATGACGTTTGCATAGCGGTTCTTGGGCTTGTTCACCTCTGAGTTGGAATTCTCCCATGTGAACTGCTGTCCAGGGTCAATGGACTGCCAGAAATGGAAGACACAGGGAGAGTGAGGGCCAAGTCAGGGAGGCCTATCCACGGTGCTCTGCAGCCACATAACACCTACACTCCCCAGCCCAAGTCTGAAAAGACAAATTGAGGACTCAAACTTCCATGGCAGCCCCTGCATCCAACCAGTGGAGTGAGATGATGGTGATGATGATGTGGCCACCTGGGCCGTGCTGGAAACTGTCCACACACCATGCTGCCCAGCTCTCTTCTCCATCTCTGGCTTTTTCTACTCTGTCTGTTCCCTGCCCTCCCCGCAGGCAGATCTAAGCTCCTCTGCCTCTCCTCCCTGGCTCTCTTCTCACTTCGTTGCTCAGGAAATGTTTTGTTCGCTTGTTTGGATAGGGTCTCATGTATACCTGGCTAGGTTTGAATTTACAATCTACTATACAGGATACTATTAAGGATGGCTCCAAAGTTCTCATCTTCCTACTTCCACGTTATATGTGGTGAGTGGTGGGATTAAAGTGTGTGCTACCCCACTTATGTGATGCTGGAGGAAATCCAGGGCTTTGCAAATTCTAGGCAAGCACTCTACCAATTTAGTCTCATCCATAGCCCATTCACAAGATTTTTTTTTTCTTTTCTCTCTCTCTTAAAATGCACGTGTGTATATGAATGTGTTTGTGCACCTGTGTGGTGGACAACCCTAGCAATACCCAGGACTTCTCAGTGGCCCACGGTTCACCAAGTAAGCCAGGCTGGCTAGCCAGTCGTACCATGGTGGCTTCTGTCTCTATTTCCCCACTCTGGATTACAAGTGGCCATTTTACACAGCTACAGCTGCAATCTTCACCTTTTGTAAGTCAATCTTCACTGACCGAACCACTCCCATTAGCCACCGCCACCCCATTCACAGGACTCTCCTGCTTATATCTCAGAGCTGCCCCTACTATCCCAAAGCCCCTAGACATCTCCATGCGCAAGCTTCACAGCTCTTTCCACCCCAGTCCCTTTAAAGGCCAGCTCATCTGTTTCCTGTCAAAGCAAGTTCTGCTGTGACCTCCCTCTCAGTGGACAGCACTAATCACTGACCCAGGAAGCCCAGCCAGGTTTAAAGTCCATCTTGGGAAGTCCCCAAGGCCCCTCCCATTGCTTACCACACCCCACACTCCCTTCCTTCGCCTTTCTCAACCTGCTGCGGCTGCCAGCGGCTAGCAGCGAGCTCTGCTTGGTACCTCCAGGCCTCTTCTCTTGCCCTGCTCCAACCCACTCTGTCCTTCAGCAAGAACAGTCTTTCAAAAAATGCAGATCTGAGTATCAAATTCCTGCTCAGAAGCCTCCCATGCTCTTGACTGGGTCAGGACACAAAAATGCTAACAGCCACATTTCTGTGTGAGCTCATGGTGTGCCCAGCACTGTTCTAAGCCACTGCGTGCATTTCTCCATCTCTTTATTCAAGACAGGTTTGAGTTATTGTCCTTCCTTTGTGGATGGACAGAATAGATGCCTGTATCACAATCTCCTCCATTTTGGTCCCAGCCACCTTATTCCCTAAGGAGGCTGGTTCATCACTTCTGTGAGGCCCCACCCACCGGACACACCCACCATTGTGTTTGCTATATATGATTTCAGTGCATGTTGTCAGAACCACACACTTATAGCACCGATTACTGCTCTACTTGTGTTTCTCAGTGACTGTGTCCCAAGGGCATCTGTCTCTACATGTCAGCACAGGGACTGGCACACAGTTAGGTGCTAGCAACAGTCTGACAAATGACCTACAGACCACGAAAGGGAAAGTTTCAGGAGAGCCCACAATAGATCTAGTGGTTTCTAGGACAAAGAAGGCCCTTTAAAGAAAGCTCAGACTGGAGGGACGGAGGGGAGGTGGTAAGGTGACGGCTGTGAGCAGGAGCTTATAGGAAGGATGGCAAGGCGTGGGGCAGGACAAGGGCGAATACTGGTAAAAAACAAGGAATGCCTCCTTGTCCAGAAGTCAGGCTAAATCCAGGCTGCCCAGCTGACAGGCTCTGCCTCCACAGCAGAGGTGGCACTGCTGCTATGCAGAGACATGCTCATCTGTCTACCTGCCAAGCTCACTTTTCTCCTTTGGAAGCCTGGCCTGCTGCCTTTAGGATCTACCTGGCCCCGTGCCCTCAGAAGGGCAAATCCAGCACCCAGGGATCTATCCCCCAAACACAACTCAAGAGCGGACACCTGACTAAAAGAGAGCAACCCCCTGGGTCCAGCTGAACGGATCCATCCATCACCTGTCCATCAGTCATCCTCTGAGGTGTATGATGCCAAATGCTGACAAAAGATCGGCCAGCACAGCAGAGAGACAAAGAAAGGGGGAAAGGGGGTCTCCTTATCACTTCCTTCCTTCCTTCCTTTTTTTTTTTTTTTTTTTTTTTGGCTTTTCGAGACAGGGTTTCTCTGTGTAGCCCTGGCTCTCCTGGAAATCACTCTGTAGACCAGGCTGGCCTCAAACTCAGAAATCCGCCTGCCTCTGCCTCCTGAGTGCTGGGATTAAAGGCGTGCGCCACCACACCCGGCATCACTTCCTTTCTAACAAGGCTCCCCTGACTGGATAGCCTGGGGACACCCAAATGTCCCTGACAAAGAGCTGTGGGTGGACCAGGCGCTCACTGACCCTGAAGTCTGAGTGAGGTGAACACTTGGAGGGCTTCCTGACTCCCCATCCATGAGCTACGTGTTTCTGCATGCACGTGTGATCACATGTGGGAGCGGGATGGAAGCCGGGCTGAGGACAGACCCTCCCGCCCCTCACTGACAACGGTCACCATGTGGAGACTCAGTAACGTAGTTATGCAAGACTGAGGTGTGGATGGTCATGAAGCCAGCACAGGCAATGTCTGGGTGGCTCCACTACTCTTCAGCTGTTTGACACTCGGTAACTCACATCTCTGTTTGAGTCCTGGTTTCTGGTATGTAAGACAAGACTGTGTACCACTCCATGGGGGACCAAGTAAGAGGATGCTGTCCGGTACCTGGTAAGTGCAGACCTGTTCTTGTTGGAGATTAGATATTATAGCCATTGTTACTAAATCAGTGTCTGCTTCTGTAGGCATCAAGATATTTGCCTGGGCACCTAGCAGAGCCTTCTGAAACATGTCCTAGGGTGACCACCAGAGGGCTATGGTGAGCCTATGGGCTGAGCCCAGCACCTATGAAGGCTGAACTTTGCACCTGGCCTACATCCCAACATCCTCAACCCCACTGGGACCCAGGACAAAACAAAAGCAGACTTGAATAGACTGAGGACACACGGCGGGAGTGGTGGGTATCTTACCTCATACTCCTGGGAGAACTTAAGCCCATCGTTGGCTTTGAGGCGCTCAATATTGTCTGCCAGGTCAGTGATGGGGATGGGCGGGTGGTCTCGCATACCTGGGGGAGGTGGAGCAGACACACAGGTGGCATTAATGCAAGTTCTGGTCAGGGTGGTAGAGACAACCCAAGGCATGTGTGAACATGTGTGATCATGAAGTACTCAGCACTGGTGGCATGGAGACAACAGCACATGCGGCGGCAACAGGAATGGAGAACACAAGAGTGGCTGGGCATCAGGGGAGGCCAGAGATGGAGGTGTGTGTACTGTGAGTACACAGAAGCATGTCCAGATGATCTGGTGCTGCACGGGACAACAGGGCTCTCTGCCTGTCAGGCCCTGCCTAAGAGGAACAAGAGGTTTCTTCCCACGATGACGGGGCTGCAAGCTCAGGAACGTGGCGGCAGCAGACAGGTTGGAAACTGGGCTCTTACCACACCTGTCTGAGACAGACGCCCACCCCCACCCCTCATTGATGCCAGTCACCTCAGAGATTTGGTGACCCTGTCACCCCGGGCACCAAGTGTGTGGGCAGAATGGTCATGGAGTGCAAAGACAATGGCAGAGTGGCATAGAAGTAGGGAGAGAGAGAAGCAGAGATGGGGAGGAAGATACAAAGACAGGCAAGGAACAGGACGGAGGCACACAGAGGGGTTGGCCTGAGACCAGAGGTGGCAGGGACAAGGAGATAGGGTGGGAGAGCAGACACTGGAGGAAGCCAGTGAGCACAGGAGGGGACAGAGAGAAGGGAGATGGCTGGAAGGGGAGGGAGGGGATAAAGGGAAGGGGAAAAGAGCAAGGAGAAAGTGGGGAGACGTGAGGAAGTAGAAGAGTGGAGACACACTGAAGCCAAAGTGTCCCCAAATGAACGTGGGAACTTTGAAAACTAACTTGAGATATTCGGGCAACTGGGGGCACTGGAACCTGCAGAGAAAACAAACCAAGAAAACAATGGGACAGAAGCAGAGCTCAGGAACCCTCTTTTCTGGTCACCTGGTTCTGCGGTTCAACACTGAAGGGACTGTAGGTGAAGGGCAAGAGGAAGGGGCATAGATGGAAAGAGTGGATCAGGTCCCGTTATAAGCTCACGTGTCTTCCAGTAACAGACAGTCCCTCTCCCCCAAAGAGAGAGCTTCCAAACATAGGTCTGAGTGGCCTCTGGAGACCCTATAATAGTCAGTCCAGCCCAGCCCTCAGCCCCTCAAAATCTGACCTTGGCCATTTTCAGACGGTCTCCATACTGGAAATGATCCTCCCTTCTCAGGGATGTCACGTACCCATGGTATCCTTCACACACTGATATTTGAAAAGGGCTCTGCATCCCCTTCATTGCTCTTCAACCCATGGAAATATTCCTGCCTGAAGGTTGGGTCCTACACCCCAACAAAGCTATGGGCCCCACCCTCTTGGTGTCGCACTACGCTAGCACCTGAGACAGGGAACCTTTCTGCCCATACCTCTGCCTGCATGCGCCCCTATAACACCACCATCCTGTGGCCTGTTCCCTTCTGCCTTCCTGCTCATTCTGGGAGTGTCTGTCCATTCTGAGCTTTGACCACTGCCTGATCCTTGGCGCCACTCACACTGGTGGCTTCCGGGCTGAGGTCAGCACAAAGTCCAGACACAAAGGCCTACTGCCACTTGGATATCCTCTATGGCAGCAGCCACATAACCGGCTTTGCATCCTGGTGTGAGCTCAGCTCACCTTCTGCCTTACCACCTTCAGCTTCCCAGAGTCTGTTCTTCTTCCCTCGCTTTCAACCACTTAACTGCCCGACGTCTTCCCTAGGGGCCTGCCCGCTCTCCACAGAAGCAGCCAGCTCTGCTGCTCCTCTGATGAAGACCTTCAACGACTCCCTGGTCAGTCAGGATGAAGTCTAAGCTGCTCAGCCTGGTTGTCACGGTCCTGGTCAAGAAGGCCTAGCCCTGGTTACCTCTTGGCTCTAAGGCTGCAGAAATACCCTTCAGGGGTTTAACTTGATGTACACACACAGTGTTTCCACTTAGAGCCACCTCCAACCCAACTTTCTGCATGGTGCCTACGAAGTGAGGTACCCCTGAGAGCAGCCCCCTAACCACTCTGTGCTTGCCTTCCTCGCAGATTCATGCACTGGTTACAACAGCCTGCTGGGTCCACATGGAACACTTTCTCAAGACACGTGTCTTTGGAACTCAGTCGCCATGCTGTAAGGAAGTCCAGGCTACACAAAGAGGTCAACTTGCCCACCAACTACCTACCACCGGAACAAACCACCCTAGGGTTGGCAAATGTTCACTACCAAAGGCCAGAAAAAAAGGAGTGCTAAAGGCTTGCAGATACCCAGGGTCTTTTCCACCTTCTAGTTGTCAACTGACCTTTGTAGTGTAAATGTCCCCATAAGTGAATGGGTGTGGTGGTGTCCCGGGCAAATTTTATTTGTAAAAGCAGACAGTGGGCCCTTTTTGGCACCAGACCATAACTTGCCAGCCTCACTTTATGATTCTAGTTCCCAGCTTTCAAATCTTCCAGCTAAGGGCCTACCCTGGCTGGGTATCCTACCGTGCCCTGTCCCAATTCCTGACTCATAACAACTGTGAGAGAGAAGACATAATTACTGTTGTTTTAAGCCTCTAAGGTTAGGGGTAATTTGATGCACAGTGATAACCACCTCACACAAACATAAGCCCTCGGTGTGCACACATGACTTCATTCACTCATTCCATTGTTGTGTGGTCAGGCATCCAACGAGAATCTACCACACGATAAACACAAGGACGGGTTGAGCCAGTCAGGTCCTGGAGCTACAGCTACAGAGACTGTCGCTCTCTGAGAGACACCTCTGGGGGTAGGAAGGAGTGATAATCCAGGTGGAAGGAACAGTTCGAAGTCACAGGAGAGCAGCTCAAGGGAAGGCACAGGTATTGAGCCTGGAGCTGGAACCCCACATCCTTGCACAGTGAAGCTGAAATAGCCTTCAGGAAGGGCCCCTTTAGGGAATGGGTCACCTACCATTCTGTCTGCTACAGTGTCTCACTTCTAACATAGCCTCTAACATAGCCTGGTGTGTGTGTGTGTGTGTGTGTGTGTGTGTGGTCAAGGGCCAGAGAGCAGATATAGAGACTACTTGTGCCAGAGCTGTGGGCTTCAAGAGGTCCCTTACAGTCCGTCTGTATTCAGAGCCTGGCGACGCACAGGGACGTCTGTTGTCTTTCGAAGTCTCCTAGCCTGCCTACCTGTTCAATATGGATGCCCCCATCATGTCAATCCAAAGGGAACAAAAAAGGAAGAGAAGCAGCCAGAAGTGAGCGTGCACTAAGGTCTTTTAACAGCCTGTGGGACTGAGCTGGAGGCCAAGAGGCTGAGGGATCAACCCTACCTGGGGTCTGGTAGTTAAGCCTTCGCATCTCCACAGGGTCAGAAGAGTGGGCCAACAGGGAGTCCTTTAGCCCGATAGACTGCTCGTCCTTTGATGACGGTGAATGTGTTCTCTTCCTAAAGAAGCAAGACGAGGCTAGTGAAAACTGGGAACACAGGCAGCTCCCACAGCCGCAGATGTCTTCCCACCACCCCACCTTATCCTGGGATCTCTGGGTGTGAGCCAGGGGCAGAGCAGCATCAACATGAGAGAACACAGGGTAGGAGGGGGCAGGGAGACGGCAGGTGTGGAGTGGACATGGGAGCAGTGCAGCGAGGGAGGACGGCCAGAGATGCTGGTGGTTCCTCTGGACAGGAGGCAGGTCACCGCTGGGCAGTGGCTGCTGTCCTTAACTCCACCACAGCTGATGCAGCAGAAACCACCACGAGAAAACATGCACTGGCACATGGAACACACAAACGTCATCACGAGGGGCTGGGAACCAGCTGCCTGGCTCTCGGGGCCGATGTCCAGAGTAGCAGGGGAAAGGTAGGGACAGCAGGGCCCTAGCCAAACAGAGTCCTCTCTCACTGGTGTCACCTTGCCCATCTAAAATGGACAGGGTTAGAGACAGACTACGGGGGACCACCTGCAGCTCCTGCACAGGAGTGTCTGGGGAGAACTTGGGAATATGCCCGCACATGTGTGCATCACGATGACACCTTTGCTTGCTGCTCTGCCGAGTGCAGAGATGGTCTCTCGTAGGAACTAGGATGGAGAAATGGGAGCCTAAGGAGGGTTCTGGGGAGCTCTGTGGACTCAGGGAAGCACTGGGGGTTGCAGCGTGCACATGTTCCAGGGGGAGCATCTTCTGCGGAAGGTACAGAGTTGGACTGATGGGAGTGTGATCGAGCCCGCCCCCTCGTGCCCAGGAGGATCCATCCAGAACCAGAGAAGCCTCCAGTGCTGAGCAGGCAGGCTGCGGATTAAAGCCACAGGCTAAGAGGGTTCGGTCAGAGCTCCAACCCTCCCTGCAGGCCCAAGATGTGCACAGGGAGAAGTAGAGGGGGGAGGCGTGTACAGAGAGAAGGAACGACTCCTACCTTTCTTGTTTACTAGGTCCCGAGAGACAGGCAAGGACAGAAGAAAGGAACGGTCATTGTTGCTGCTAAGCACTCAGCCCTCACATGACAAGGGAACTGTGGGGCCCTGATAAGGTACCCACAGGACATCCTCAGGGAGTTCAACTCCATGTATACACATCAGAACCCGAGTGGGGATGGTGAGGGTAAGTGGGCGGAGGGACACTGCTTAGGGACACCTATAGGTCTGTGACTGCAAGAGGAAGGAGTGAACTTGCCAGGAAGGATTATGGGGTCCAGAAGAGGGCAGGGTGACAACAGGGAAGTGGGTACTTTCATGAGGTGACACATCACACATAGCACAGGACATGTTCAACAGCCATCCATGTGCCAGTTGCTGGGGGCCCAGCACATACCCAGTGGGGTACTCTGGGGTAGATGAGGGGCTGTATAAAGACAGGAGGTCTCTGGAGCACCAGAGACTAGAAGTAAGACTGTGGAGTGGACAGGTGCCAGGCGAGGGGGCACTGGGGCTGGGGGGGGGGTCGCTGCAGGAGCCCAGGGACCAAGGGACCGTATTTATTTGGTGTAATGATGTCAAGGGAGATTAGACACATTTAACCAGGCATTTCAACTGTCAGGCTCAAAGGTTAGGCTTTTAAAAAACTTTTAAGTTTCTGTGCTACTGGGGACTGAACCCAGGACTTTGTACATGCAAAGTTCGGTACTCCACACTGAGCCATAGATCCTCACCTTAAAAAACAAAACAAGCCAGGCAGTGGTGGCACATGCCTTTAATTCCAGCACTTGGGAGGCAGAGGCAGGCAGATTTCTGAGTTTGAGACCAGCCTGGTCTACAAAGTGAATTCCAGGACAGCCAGGGCTACACAGAGAAACCTTGACTCGAAAACAAAAAAACAAAAACAAAACTTTTTTTTTTTTTTTTTGAGATAGAATTTAGCTAAGTTAGGCCCGGATCCTTCTACCTCAGTCTCTAGAGTAGCCTGGGAGACAGCAGAAGCAGGCAGATCTCTGTGAGTCTGAAGCCAGCCTGGTCTACATAGTAGGGAAACCAAGGCTATACAGTGAGACCTCGACTTAAAAATATCAGGGGATCAGGGGGAAATATCACCAAGTAAAATAACTGGAAGCGGCTTGGAAGCTGACAGGATAGTGGGGCACTTCCAAGGACAGGTGCAACAACTACCCAAGACAGGTAAGTGTGGACAGCCACGTCTGTGATGGGTCTTTAGTAAATGTCTGCTGTGTAATTCTCACGGGGATGCAGGTCTGCAACTCAGCCTGGATCTCCTGTGGGCCTAAGGAGGAGAGGAGGGCCTGGTCTGGCAATAGCTGTTACAGGGCCTTTCACTTGGTGGCAGAAGAAAAGTGCTTACAGCAGGACACCAGGAAGCAGTGGCTCCTGAAAACTGAAGATGAAAGACATGCTCACACGCACAGACATAGACAGACATGCCTCGGGACACACACAGTTCACCTCAGCCCTTCTTCATAAAGGCGGACCTGCACAGCCGTGCACACACACACAGACCCGCTGCTTCCGTCCATCCTGGCTTCTCGTAGCACCCGAGATGGCCCACTTAACACTGCACCAGAGGGTACCAGCGAGGCAGGAGGCAGGTTCTGTCTCCCAGAACCAGGCACGTCACTCACCTCTTGAACAGGAGGATGGCGATGACGATGAGTATGATGAGAATGACCGCCAGGACGGGGCCTGTCACCCACAGCATCTCGGGTTCCTCCTGCTGCTGTGCCGGCGTCACCTGGACTACAATCTCGTCCGAGTAGGGGCTGGAGGCGTAGCGCTTCTGCAGTTCAGGGAAGGAAGCAACAGCGAGGGATATGAGCACAGCAAAACAAGAACGCCCCACTCTCACCCATCAAACCCAGGGAGGGCACGGAGACCAGCGAGACCCACGTGTAGCAGGTCAGCGGGGTTACCGAAGCAACGTTAGGTCTGGTCTTCACACCCGAGGCCTAGTGTCCTCAGGAGTGTCCTAGCCCTAGGATGCTGGAGTCTCAGGATAATGCAGACCCGGGCTCTCCTAAGGTCTGAGGCTGGCCTAGTCTTGGATTAAGCCTGGGGTCTCAGGGTTCTGAGAGTCATGCCAGCTCAGGCCAACCTGGTCCATGGGTTCCTTGAGGGAGGCGAGGACAAAGCACTGGTAACTCAGATCCGGAGAAAGGGGTCGGTTGTAGAAGCCACGGTAGTTCTTTTTGTCCCCTAGGGTGAAGGTCTCAGGAAGCTCATCCACTTGGGCTGCCACATAAGGCTTCAGCCGCTCTGCTTGGCGCCGGCGCCTCCGCTCTCTCTCCTCGCCCTGCTCGATGGCCTCCAGAAGCTGGCAGAGGAGAGCACAGAGTCACACAAGGCCTGGAAGCCTCCTCCCCTGGGGCATTAGCTGCTGAGGCTGACATAGAGGTTCCCTCTCCCTGGGGACCCTCACGGGCCTGGCCTAGCCAAAGCCATTACAGGATACTTCTGACATCACAGCGAGACCCTCCTTGTAGCCTATAAGGAAGGGCGACACGAATAACCTTATCCTGACCAGAGAAATCCGTTTCCGCATGAGCTGTGAGGAGGAGACAGGTGATTCCATCTGTTCAGGAGAACTTAGGTTTAAAGTGTGCGCCTTCCATGGGCTCTGCACCACAGGCATCTCTGAGGTCCACAGGGCTCAGGACACTGAGAGCTGCAGAAATGTCTCTAGTGACTCCTATACCATGGGACTCTTACCAAACACCTCCAGGGAAGGCCCTGTAGGCCCTCCTGGAGTTTTAACAATTCTCCTGGGGATTCTACGCCTCAGAGTTCCTCTCCCCAGAGAGAGTGGCTGACAGCTAGATTCGGACTCCTGGGGCAACACTCAGGGAAAGATGGCCACTGCCCACCACGTGGCTGCCCTACTGATCTTCCCCTAGGCACCTCGTCCAGCTCCAACTCCTCTGGTGTGTTCCATCTTGGTGCCAGCAAGTTCCCGCCCACACGGTCAATGGGCACCACCACAATGTAGAACCACCTGTGTGGACAGAGCAACCATCAGAACCTTCATCGACCTCCGCTACGCTCCCGATCTGCACCAGCCTCCAGCCTCCTCTGTACCTGACTAGCGAGGGGTCCTGCACTTGAGGCATGGAGAGGGAGAAGCGGCCATCCTCTATAAAGGCGGAGGCAGGCATTGGCTTCTGGGGCAGGAGGTCCGGGGCAGTGCGGATGGACACCAGGTGCTGTAGGCCCCCGGCGCTACTGCCACGATTCATCAGGACGAAGGAGTACTCCGTGTTGGGTTGCAGGTCTGCAATCAGCTTCCGCATCGAGTGCCCGTCCACCTCCACGCTCTGTCCATTGTACAGGATCTGTAGTGGGAGGGGGAGGAGCAGCTAAGGCCTCTGGGTGAGGATCCGGCTCATAGACACACGTCTGTGTGCTCTGGGGTCGGAACAGTGACGCAGAGCAGACGTGGGAGGCAGCTCTGGTCCAGGTCGGCAGAAGTCCTACCCACCTTGAAGGGCACGGCTGACTTGTAAGAGTCGGGGACCTCCCAACTGAGCAGCACAGATGTCTTCATTGCAGCGGCCACACGGAAATTTTTGGCAAACACTGTGGAAGCACAAGGAGGGAGTGAGCTCTGTGGCTAGCCTGGCTAGGGTGAAGGGGCCCGAGTATGTGACAATGGCTGTAACACAGGAGTAGGGGAGGGAGGGGCTATGGACTCAGTGTGACAACCAAGTACCCCAGGCAACTTTACATGGCACAGTCCAACTTCCAACCCAGGTTCTTCCACAGTGAACAGTGAACCGGCTGGGGATGTGCCTGGGGCCACACCTCCGAAAGAGCATGGGTGAAAGCCTCAGCTCAGACACTGGGTCAGAGTGGCCAGGGATTAGTGGGTTGTGGTCACGAGATGTATGTGGCCACACGGACTCTGGATGTCAGTAGATTAGGCCCCAAAAGGTTAGTGCTACAGACCAAAGTAGAGCAAGCTGCACACCCCAGAATGGGATGTAGCAAAAAGAGATCAGTGGATCACAATCACAAGAGATTGGAAGGTCACGCAGATAGGTCAGTAGGTCAAGGACAGCAGAGGACAGGGCCACACACCCAAGGATGTGGTGCCTGTTCATTAGAGGTTAGCGGTCATGAGAGCGTGAAGTGTCACACAGCGGAAGCTGGTGGATCAGTTGCGAGAGGTCAGTGGGTCAAGGACAGCACAGGTCCCTAGGAGCAGTCACGCTTGGGCAGCCAATGCCATGACCACAGCACACACCTTGCTCCATAGGCATGGTCCGGGACTGGATGCTGGGGCTGAGTGGGCCGGCGCCTTTGCTGGTATGTGCACGGACCTTGATGTCGTAAGTGGTGTCTGGTTTGAGGCCCAAGAGTGTAAGGTGTATGTCGTCAGTGACATTCTGGAGCTCAAGCTGGCTGTTGATGTCACGGTAGACCACGGTATAGTTGGTGATGCGACCATTCCTCTCCGCCAGCACCGGCGGGTCCCAGGTCAGTTCCGTGGTCNATGTGGTCAGTCCTGTCACTCGAAGGTTTTGAGGAAAGCCACTGGGCACATCCTCGGGGGTGGTGATCTCTTTCTCAAACTCTTCTCCTGGGCCAGCTCGGTTCTTGGCAGCGAGCCGGAAGACGTAGGTGGCCCCTTTGTGCAGGCCGGTAACTGTAAAATGTTGGTCATCCTTTCCAAAGTCTATGGTATTGGGCCGCGCCTCGTCGGCCCGCCGGTATTGGAGCCTGTAGCCCAGCAGCTCTCCAGGCAGCTCCTTCGGTGGGTGCCACTGCAGCAGCGCGGTGTGCATGGCCGTGGTGCTGACCATCATGGTGGGCCGTCCTGGGACTGAACAGCACGCACTGGGCTCTGGTGCCGCCCTCCCTGCTGCCCATCCAGCTTTGTCCCCGAACCCCTCACTCACCTGCCCCTGTCGTAGTAACCACCTTGGGCTTGCTTCGGGCACCATCCCCCTTAGTGGTGTAGGCAGCGACGGTGATGGAGTAGGTGGTCTCGGGGGTGAGGCCGCTGATGGTGGTTTCCTGAAGGAGAAGGGGAAGGCAGGTCCCATCATACTGTATAAGAAGCAGCTAGACTATCAGTCATCTGAAGACTGGAGCCTAGGGTACCCCAGGTACACAGGACCAGGGTCTTGGGAGGTGAAGCTGGACAAATCCTTCCTCAGTGGGAGGCAGGACAGCCAGGTGGGATGTGGCCTAGGAGCAAGCCACTCAACCCAGAAGCCCCAAGCCTGGGGCAGACAGCTCATTCTTCGTTTCAGAGAAGAACAAAGGGACCATACTGTTACTTTCACGCCACTGTTCTGTGAGTGATACCTCATGAGGGCTCTACACACAGACAGAGCCTTGCATGCACCAGGCGCCCTCTATGCCTTTTGGCACGCAAATGCATACAGGCCACTGTCCCTCCAGAATTAGCTGGTGCAAGGCCACTTATAGACACACACACACACACACACACACACACACACACACACACACACACACACACACACAAATGAGAGAGAAAGAGCAAGAGCCCGGTAAAGGAGAAGGCCCAACCTATAAAACTGTAAGTTACAGTGACCCCATCTACTCTGGTGTCCGGTGACGGATATCCAATCCTTCCTGAGACCACATAAGAGGGAGAAAAAGACAAGACACAGAATTCCCCAAACCCAGGAACATATTCCCCTCTTGTTTCCACTGATGCCCAAGAAGTCAGCCACTCCACGTCCTTCTACCTTGGCGGATCCTACCCACACACCCATCCAGCAAAGGCCTTGTTTCCGGACATGCGGAGAAACACCATAGGAGACCAAGCCACGCCCCACAGAGAGGAGGAGGAGGAGGAGGAGGAGGAGGAGGAGGAGGGGAGAGTACCACGATGGAGTAGGCGTAGGGCTGTCAGCACCAGCCCTGGTGTCCCTCCAGCTCTAAGCCTCAGGTGGGGCCAACTGCAGATGCCAACAACCCTTTGCAGGGCCAAGCTGGAGGGTCTCCCAGGGCTCGGGCTCCAGCAGAGCCTGTGCTGGACCTGGCTCCCATGCATCTCCCAGCCTGGGCCTGAGCAGGTGATTTTTCACTCTAGGGATCAATAAGGCCTAACGATCAGGATTGGATTTAACTCCATCCCTGTCTGGCCAGAGCAGGGGCCAGGTCTTGGTCGATTGTGAACATTGGCCTCAAATTGCTGCTCGACAGGCGAGGAGTACGGATTAGAGGAAACGCCAATCACTGCTCAGCCTGGTGCTCATGTCTACACGCCAATTTTCTCTGGATGTGGCTGGTGCCCTGTGGATCTCGGCAACACAGGCTGGGAGAGGGGGAGTGTCCCATGAGCCCAGCCTGACCCAGTCTTGCCCGTGCTTGCACACCTGTTACTTACATAGTCCTCGGACTCCTCTGGTCTCCACTGACAGCGGGAGAAGGAGAAAAAGGGAGACAGGATGGTGAAGGGTTTGGCCTGGAGAGGACCTGGCCCATGGAGAACTGATAGATAGCTCTAAAGTACCCACTGAGGGGAAAGCCCAGGACCAGTGCCCACTCAAAGACACAAGTCCCTGCATCACTGAGCACCAATTGTGTGTAACAGGCCTGTCGAGGGCAGGGAGACATGGTGGACTGTCAGATGTGGCGATAGACCTGACAGCTCAGGCAGAGGGAAGACATTAAAGGATGTCTACATACCCTTGTATGTGCTTAAGAGTCCCAATGTCCTGTTATGGCTGTTTAGCTCGCTTGCTTGCTCGCTCTATCTATCTATCTACATCTCTATCTCTCTCTCTCTACCTACCTACCATCCATCCATCCATCCATCCATGCATCCTGCTTTTGGCTGAGACACTAAATTAGAGTCACTTGTGTCCTAGAACACAAGTGCTGGACTTACCGCTGGAGTGGGCCAAGAGTCAGGCTTGCCAGAGAGATAACAAAGGCTAAGTAGCCAGCTCAGAGCCTGGGCATTACCCCAAAGCCACAGGGAGACCCCACACCCCTGATTTCGATTCTACAGGTACCTGCAATCATAATAGGAAAACTAGTTTCTTGGCTGGCAGTGGTAAATTCTAACGCCAGCGTGCACTGGTATGCTGGGCGAACAGGTATATGGACTGAGTGAGGACTCTAATCTTGAAGCTAGGAGATAGTTAGTGAGGGACAGGCCCTGTTTGGAGTCCTCTAACCGGATCACCCTCATATAGCTGGTCTGGCCTGTCCACTAGCCTGGTGCTGGAGTGGCCTGAGCACCTGCTATTTGAGCCAGCACCGTGACAGTCTTTGCAACACAATATAGAGAGGCTATGGAGTCCTGGAATGATCGCGTCTACTTGCAGAGTGGGCTGGAACCAGGTCTAGTTAGGAGTCCTTACTTGAGGGGAGCCCTGGTGTGGAGTTATCACAGGTAGTCCCTCCTATGTCAGGCAGTGCGAGGAGAAAGACAGAGGGGTAGGTGGGGAAGGAAGAGGCTGAAAAAGGAGTAGGGAGAGGAGAGGAAAGGGGACGGGGAATAGCTAGACTAAACCACAACAGTGAAAGAAAAGCCAAAAGGAAGGGACAAAAGGAGCTGGAGGGTGGCGAGTTTCATCTAGAGGGAGCACAGGGGAGGCAGGCTGGGCTATGCACATCTGGTGGGGATACACATCACATGCTTCTTTCTGATCTTACTGGGGCCCAGGGCTGCACAGATGGTTCTATTGGGTGGATAAGGGCAGGCTGGGGTGTCCTTGAAAAGAGTCACACAGGGGATACCTAGGCCCTGGGGCCAGGCTGGATAAGTGCGCCATCTGGTCTCCCACAGGCCTAAAGTAGAATGACAAAGTCCCAGGGGGTGGGAGGCTACAAGGGCAGGCCTTGTCTTCCGTGGCCTCCCTGGAGCCTGCTTGGGCATACTCCTTGTAAAGAACACAAATATGGGGGCAATGTCCCTGATCTTATTACCCAACCCCCTTCAAAGTGTTGGGGACCAGCACACAAAAGTACTCGAAGTGACTTTCCTGGAACCACAGTGGCTGCAGCTGTGGCGCCAGACTCCTAGGATGGGAGGGGCTGGATCGAGTCATTCTCTGGATGTTTCTGGGCGGGTGTGTCTGCTGAGACTTTGTGAGGAGTCCTCAACCTGCCCCAGGAATGCAGGCTGCTGAACACACCCACCTCCCCCACCCTTGGGTCCTTCAGCATAGACAGGTTGGGAGAAGAAAGAGGGCACCCTCTGGGTAGAAAAGAATTTTGGCTCAGAGGGTGGGGCCTAGCCAAAGGTATGAAAGCAGTTTGTCTGTGTGGGGGTTCACCCCTCAGCACAGTCTGCACAATATGGGGTTCCCACTTGGTTGGGGAGGGAATCTAGACTCTTTCTATTGGGACTTGATGCTGGCCCAAGAATTCTCAGGACCTGGTTCTGGACAGGGAGACCAATGGCAGACAACAGGTTTTTCCTATACTTGATTAGTCCTTTCCCAGGGTAGAGACTTGGTTCCTATCCAACCCCTGCCACCCACATGCTGGCTCAGTTTGGTCTTACATATAATCTCACAGTGTTCAGTGCTTCTCTATGGGCTAGCAAGGTGTGTGTGTGTGTGTGGGGGGGGTCAGAATACTGACCTCACTGTAAGCCTGTGGGCAGATGCCCCAGGAAGACAGAAGTTTCCAACAGGAAAGGGCTGGCAGGTCCAGCCCTGGAGAGAAACACTCGGGTCAGGAGCCGAGTGACACTCAGGTCATTATTTGCAGAGCTTTGTTTGCTTGAGGCCATGGAGGATCGAGAAAAGTCTTGTCTGTCCCTGGCTGTGCAGTACAGGGGATGCTCAGAACAGTATTGCCTAGGACAGCAGTTCACCTCAAAGCCACAGCAAATGTGCTTTCTGCAAACCACAAGGATGAAGCCAGTGCGGTGTGCAAGGAGCCTTGGGGGGGGGAGGTGTCTTTGGAAGCAGCCCTGTGAGCACTGGGAACTAAGACTGCTACCTGGGTGGAGGGGGTAGCAGGATCTAGGTTAGCACAGCTTAACAATCCTAACAGAAAAACCAAGTCTCTCTGGAACATGGGCCTCACCTCCCAGTCTCAGGAACTCCTGCCCAGACAGTCCAAGGCAGCTCCAATGACCATAAAATGCATAAACACCTCTGAGGGCAGGCATTGGAGGGACAAATCGGGGCTCTAGGGAGTCAGTGTGACACACTGGTCACTGTTCACCCTGCCACCCAGCACCGTCAATGACATACCTGAGCCTCAGCCAGCATGACATCCTGGATGATGGGTTGGCCTCGGGGCTCACCATTCTCTAGCCGCACATAGGTGACCTGGTAGCCACGAATCTGTCCGTGCTGCTTGTTGGGGACAGGCAGCTTCCAGGAGACATGCACAGCAGTGGAGTTCAGAGGCTCAACCTCCACCTTCCGTGGTGGCCCGCTAGGCACTAGGGGCCAGGCAGAGAAGAGAGTCAGACATGGAGGAACGGAGCCTGGCTTAGGCATGTACAGCTAACTTTAGGGCTGTGACTCTGCACCCAACCCCACTGGGAAAGGCTCCAATGTTGTTTCTTTGGCTGGCTGATTTGCCTGCCGTGGGCCATGCCTATGAGCCCCTTGGGCAGGGTTACTTATTCATGGGAAACATAGATGTGGGGAACAGTCAGAAGTGAGGTACCACACCTTCAACTACCTAGGCTCACACCATCTGTCACCAATTTCATTAGTCTCCAGCCAAAGCCCACTTGAGTCTTTTGCACTTATCTTCCCAATCCTGGCTCTCATATTAAGTGGGGTTGCTGCTTCTGCCACAGACCTTTACGGCTTTAAGGCTTCAGTTATCTTGGAGACGGCTCAGAGCCAGGACCTGGATATGGGATACCCCACCAACTACATCGCCCCAGAATTTAGACCATTAAGCCTAAGTTTAGAAAATGAGTCTGTCAGATCCTGTGGCGGGAGGATACTGGGTGCTTGGCAGGCAGCATCAGGTGGCATGCCTCTCATCCCCACCCCTCCTCACAACAATGTCACCCACTGCAGCCTACCGTCCTCGTCGGTGCGCACCAGCACCGGGCTGCTCTCAGGGCCAGGGCCCACATCTGTGTGTGCCCGCACCCACACCCGGTACTCCGTCCACTTCTCCAGGCCCAGCAGGTCCCAGCTGGAATGCTCACGGCTGATGCCATCCACCACATGTCGCTTACGGTCCTCGCCGTCCACTGCCTCATAGGCCACGGAGTACTGGGTGATAATGCCGTTGCGGCTGTCAGCCGGCGGTGGAACCCAACTTACCCGGACCGTGGTGGAGCCCGTGCTCACACATGTCACCTTCTGGGGAGGGGCTGATGGGGCTGGGGAAGACAAATGGGGGGAAAGCAGGCAAATGGAGGGTGGGGATCACAGGCACAGTGACCAAGTAACAAGGGATTAGAGACTCACCCAGCCATCCTGAGGCCCTCTAGGCATACTGCTGCTGAGACAGCCTAACTCCCTCAGAACTAGCTTTCTACACACACACACACACACACACACACACACACACACACAGTATGTGCAGTGTCTCTCACGCACATATGGAGTTCTAGCAGCGTCTTTCTCATGCATATGCCGTCTCACACAAACATGGCATCAAGTACACACACACACACACACACACACACACACACACACACACCCCAGAACACTCGGAGAATATAATTCTCTTCTGGGGATCCATGATGCAAAGGCCTCCCTTGGTTTAAGACTACTTAACCTGTGTCTGCACGCACAGAGCTCTGTGCTTGAGCTTATGAACGTCTGTGGCTAGTCACGGGGATGGCAAGTGGCCTCTGCAGTTTGGAAGGAAAGTATTCAACAGATTCCTTATGAGTTAGGAGGCAAGTGTGTGCTCTCTTTATGCCTGGTGACTTTTTTAGACACCATGCCACTACCAATACAGGGGCTTCCTTTTACCTCAAGTTTGCTACTCACTGGCTGGGTAACTTCAACAGCCCTTGACTTACCAGTGGCAGAGCACCACCCCAGTACTGGGAATGACCTTTAACCTTCCCCTGTGCACCCACCTTTTGTCCCAGTTTGGTCTCCCTGGGTCCCAGCATTCTACTCTTACCTCTGGGGATCCCGTCACCTACTTCCATCCTTACAACCCTGAATATTCAGTCGTGACTTAAAGCGCCCTGGCTTACCATTCTCACCAGTATCCTAAACTCACTTTCCCATTTTGTATGTGTGTGTAGTGTATGTATATGTGTATGTATATGTGAACATGTGTACCTGCCTCACAGATTCCTGACTCAGCCTCCCGGCAGTGCTAGTGCTAAGGTGCATATGTGACAATACCCTATCTTTTATGTGGATGCTGAGGACTTGAACTTAGATCTGCATGATTACGCAGCAAGCTCTCTTACCCGCAGAGTCATCCCCTCAGCCCCTCCTTCTCCCACCATTGCTTGAGCCACAGTAGGTAATGGATACTGCGGCACTGAGGCAGGCAGACAAGGCATCTCCAGCGGGCTCCCCCTGGGCTCTCTGGGCTACCTGCTGAGATCTACTCTATCTTGCTCACTCTGCCACTTTACAAATAACACAGACAATCTGCACAGCTCCCAGACCCCTAGCTCCCTTCACCTGTAGGCATATAAGCTTGCTGCCTGCCTTCCAACAGTATCCGCTTCTATTTCCAGCCACCAGCTCCCCTCTTCCTGTACAATCTCAAGAGTGGAGTCCAAGGCCAAGCTCTTTCTCACCCACATTCTGCCCCCTTCCTTCCACCTCCGGAGCTGTCCCTCTCCGTCCATGCTTCCAGCGTGGTCCTCCTGACTCGCACAAAAGCATATGGATGCACTTCAAGAGTTCCCGCCTTCAAAGAAGACCCCATCTTCATTGCTACAGGCCCCCTAGTTACTATAGCTCCCCCCCCCCCAGCTAGCTCTTGATGACATCTTAGCATGCTGGCTTACTTCCTCATCCACTCCGAGTCCCTGCCAAGCTACCACACAGCCCGCCACCCCCACCCCCAAGCCTGCTTTCTGACTACTTCTAGTCCCTTTCGGCCATTCAGCAGCAACTTCAGGCCCACCTCTGTAGGCTTTCTCTCTGTCCTGTTCCCCACCCCTAGCTCTCATTTCTAGGAGCTCTCATTTCTCTCAGGACTGCCTCCTCCAGCTCAGGCCCTACACCTCCACACTTCTACCCCTGACAGACACAGTGATTGAATCTGGGTGCCTGAAACCAGGTGCACTGCTCGAGCCTGCTTCCATGCATCACCTGAGTTGGGGGGGGGGGAGTGCGCGCTGCTGGAGCCTCCGACCAGAAACAAGATGCACCTCCATATCTCTAAGCCACAGCTCCGCATCTACAATCTATCACCAAGCCCCGGCCAGGAAGTATCCTAGGTAACCCTCCCTGCCCCCCAACCCCGTCCCCACCCCCACCCCCGACCAGTTCAGCCAAGGCCACAAAAGAGATTTCTAAGTGGTCTCTGCATCTTGGGTAACCTGCCCATTTTCAGAGCCACCCCGACTGGTACAGCTTGGGTGGCTGCAGAGTCCCTGCCCAGGGCCACCATATTCCCTGTTCCTTTTACCTAATTAGCTTCAGTGGAGGTCAAGTGTCATATCTCTGAGACTGAACTCTCTCTGACCTTGCACCAACAGTGTTTGCCTCTGACCTTGCACCAACAACAGTAGCTCCTGTACTGCCTGCCACCTCTCCACCCTCCCAGCTCACTCTGCACAAACATAATTAAGAGCTCATTTGGGTAATTACAGGCACCACTGTAAGTCTCAGTCCACTGCAGGAGCCCTATGGATACCGGCCTTGCCTTCTGGCTGCGCTACCAGACCTAGAGCACAGGCTTCTAGAATGAACTTAGACTACAAAGTCAGACTACTATCACACCAGGCCACACTCACAATCTGCCATTTTGTGCCAATCACAATCTGGGTGTGACAGAGTCACACCCCCCCCCCCACTCTGACACACTCAGGTGCTATTGGCTGGGTCTTCATGCAAACTCCAGGTGGTTCTACAAACAGTCACACTGTCACATAAGCCATGTGCTCCCACAGGCAGATGTGGACACACACACACACACACACACACTGGCACACAGTCACATTCTCATGGACCTGTCCACAAGTGCAGAGACCTCAGAGAGATTACACAGCTCCTAAGGAACTGTGGTGGTGGGGTACGAGGAGGAGAACATGGGTGATGAGATGTGGGACCATGAGGAGGAAGACAGGCATCTAGGCAGGTCTCAAACACGGTAGGCCCACCAAATCAGTGCTATGATCTAGGTATGGAAGGAGAAGGACAGAGGACAGAGATGAGTCACAGTCACACAGAACTTACCTGTGCAGGACAGAAGAGTCACAGAGGTAAGAGAGGGTCAGAAGGCTGGGCAGGGAGCAGAGAAGGCAACCACTGCCTGGACACAGACTAACAAGACACTTACCTGTCCCTTTCTTGGGGTTCAGACTCAAGAGCCCAGACTGGAGTCCAATACTGGACTCAGCAGACCTGACCACCCACCTGCTTGAAAGGGAATGGTATGTGCCTGTGTGTAGTGTACTAGCCCAGATGTGACAAGGGTGGCCTTAGCAGACACTTACTGGACTGTGCTGTACGGGCCTCTACGGTGGGCGTGAAGACGCCCACCCCCAAATCTGAACGTGCAGCCAGCTGGAAGTGGTACAGTGTGTCAGGCTTCAGGTCCTCCAGAGTGTAGGAGGAGGTGGGGTCGAAGGTCACCTTGTGCTGGAAGAGCAGAGAGCACTTACTGAGTGCTCAGATCTCAAAGGCCACTCAGAGGTTAGTCCCCACGTGGGCTGCAAGCAGCTGGCAGAGGACCCACTGTGGTTCTCTGACAGCCCCACCCCACACAGTCACACAGCCTCACAAGAAATGCATGGCGTGACTCATGCTACAGCCACCTCAAAGATCACAAAGGCCACCAGAGATCTGTGACCCCAGGGGAAGCTTCAAGGTTAGGACAGTATCACATGGGCCACTAACCTAAGAGAACAAAGGCAGACTTTAGAAGTTTTGCCTCTAGCATAGGAGTGGTGCAGACTACAGAACCATACAGGCTGTAAGAGCTACAAAGCTGTAGGGAAAACCCAGGGTCTGCAGCCTGCCTAGGTGTGCCCATCACAGACCACCAGGAACCGGGGGCAATCCTCCTTCTACCCTTCCCAGCCTCCTGGCTCACCTGCTGGCCCTCGTCCTCGGCTGCCCAGTACACCAGCTCATACTTGACGATCCGCTCCTGCGGGGGCAGCAGCCAGGAGAGCTGGATCCTGGTGTCCGACTCAGCGTTGGCCTGGAAGTCCGCAGGCTGTGCAGGCACTGCAATGTCCACCCCAAGCAAGCTCAGCCTCACAATACCTCCGAGAGCCCAGTGAGAGGGTGCCACGCTCTCACCAGCCTGGCCTGCACCCCAGTGACCACCTAGCTGTGGAGTATGGCACCCTTGCCCAGCCCCACCAAGCTCCAAACTACACAGCCTGAGGAGACAGGAGGGACTCTGCCGGAGCCTCTGCTGTCAGCTGTCCATCTAAAACAAAGCCCCTACCTACCTCCCTGCTGTGTCTTGACTTGGATGGTGGGGCTGGGTGGGCCGTCGCCCACGGCAGTGAAGGCAAGGACTCGGAGGCTGTAGGTGATGCCAGGTAGCAGGCTGCCCACGGTGGTAAGAAGTCCTGCGTCGGTGTTATGCTTGTGCCAGGCGCTCAAAGGGCGTCGGGAATCTGGGGTGTAGTAGACGCGATATCCCCGTACCAGGCCATTGGGCTCTTCAGGTGGTTCCCACTGGACCAGCATGGTGCTAGCGCTAAGCATTCGGGCCTGCACACGGCGCGGAGGGCTGGAGGGCGCCTGCTCCCCCGTGCGTGCTCTCACCGCCTCACTGGGTGGTCCTCGCCCAATGCTGTTAACAGCCAACACACGGAAAGCATATTCCGAAAAGGGGCTGAGGCCACCAATGCTGTATCGGGTGCTGGCCACACCATCCACTTCCTGGAAGGGGCCGTCTGTGCCAGCTGCACGGTACTGGATGCCATAGAAGGACACAGGCTCGGTATTCCCAGAGTCCCATGTCAGAGTAACACTGGTGGCGGTTGTCTCTGTCACCACAAGATCAATTGGAGGCTTTGGCAGAGCTGAGGAGAAAGAATTGTTAGATGTCATGACTCTGAGGACAAACCCAGTGCATGATCCTAACACAGGGTACGGCCACCCAAGTGTGGCTGATGCCCACAACCCTCCTTCAAAAAAGGCTTGAAAAGCTTGGGGTGACTTCTTAGGGCAGCTACTGAGATAGTGCAGCCAGGTCTGATGGTGGTCCAAGGAGCCTTGAGCCCTTTGGTGTGTAACAGATCACCCTTAGGACCTACACACACACACACACACACACACACACACACACACACACACACACACACACATGCATGCACTATCTCCCAAGGAATTGGCCTTTAGAGTTCAGAAAGAGCCCCACCACTAGGCCCCATGACTTGGCTTAAAACAAAGGTGGCACAATCCCAGGCCCACGATCGCTGCAAGAAGAATGAATGGCCACTAAGTCCTAGGAACCCTGTTCGGTGCCACAAAGGCTCGTGGTCACATTCCTGCTCTCTGGAATTTATCATCTGGGGAAATAATCAGAAAATGAGTTGATGGTAACTGTGAACAAGGACAGGAGGAAAACACAGCCTCTCCCTGGATGGGTGTGGGGCTTGGGGGACAGGAAGAGTCTCACAGCGCTGAGCCACTGACTGTGACAGAGGAGGAGCAGGCAGGGAACGAGAGCCGTGGGTTTTTGTGTGGCTGGCAGAAACTGAGAGAAGGAGACCAGATAATGTTCCTGGGCGACTCCCAGAGCAACGTGAGCCCCTGAAAGCTACCTTTTGCTTTTATAAAAGGAACCGGTATAAGGCTCGGCGTGTAGGCGCTTCTCTAGTGTGTGTGAGGGCCTGGGCTCCATCCCCAGGAGGACCAGGGGGACCAGGAGGAGGGACATGATTCATCCTAGCTTACAGCCTGATTTCCTTTTGGCAGTACTGGGGACTGAATCTGGGGCTTCCAACATGGTAAATGCTCTCTACCAACTGAGTTGTATCCCCAGTTCTTGGGAAGCAGAGGCAAGAAGAGCTCCCTGAGTTCAAGGCCAGCTCCTACTTATCTGCCACAGGCCTGAGGATCTAAAGCCCTCTTGACAGAGGAGAACCTCAGCTGAGGCACTAGTACACTCACCTTTTACTGTGACCTGGGCCGTGGCCTCTATCATGCCTAGTGAAGAGATGGCCACACAGGTATAGTTGGCAGACCGCATGACATTGCTGAGCTCCAGAACGTTGCGGCCGACTGGCATCTCATCCTCTTTGGTCAGCTCCTCGGCGCCCATCATCCACTTCACATACGGCATGGGCGCGCCCACTGCCACACACGTGAGATTCACACTGCCGCCTGGCATCACCTCTTGGCTGCTGGGAGGGATGGAGAAACGAGGAGCCACGCGACGCACTGTGGGAGGAGGGAGAGAGGCACTCACAGGCTGGGCAGGATGCAAGGGTGGACAGAAGGGCAGGGGCCCCTCATCAAGGAAGCCTCTCTGGTCAGAGCCAAGCCCATGCTCAGAGACAGGAGGAGTGGCGTCCCTAGGGCCTGGCTCACCATTTCCCACCTCACTTTGGGAACAGAAGCCGTCCCTGCACTCAGGGACCATCTGGAACACCTCTTAATGACAACTTGCATAACCAAGCTCCCATCTTATGGCATGGGACACTCAGCCAAGGTCACACAGGACTTAATGCAAGAGCCAGGCCTGGTTAGGGCCACACTCCAGGTGGTCCTCCAATGACCCCCTTTGTTTATTCCTGACTCCCCTCCTCCTGTGTCTCCAGAGGGACCATCAATGAAAGCAATCCAGGTCCTCAGAGCATGGCTGGGGGTGGGGGACAAAGGATCGGTCTGGGAGTACCATGGCCACCTTCTCTGGAGTCAGTGTCTCCACCTCCAGGCCATGGCCCCAGGAGAGAAGAGAAAATGGCACAAGTACCTGCTGGGCCTTGCCTATGCAGGTCAGTCTGGGACCCACAATGTGGATGGTCCCTTAGGAGGGCTAGTCCGGGGACAAGGGGTTGGGCGGGCCAGGGACGTGGTCCGCGGGCAGGATGGGCATGAGGATGGCAGTAACATGATGAGGGGGCAGACGGCTTTCTGCCCAGTGAGTAAAGCTCTCAAGGCGGGTGGCTGTGCCTAGCCGCGACCCCCAGCCTTGGACTCCCCTGGCCAGAAGCTGTCTGGGGCTTCTCAGTCCAGGGCAAAGCCCAGAACCAACCCCGAAGGGGCAAGCTTGGCACAGACACTCAGAGCATGCAGAGGGGGTAAGGTGGACAAGAGCTAGCGACACAGACATGCTTGGCACGCAGGCAGGTCATGCAGCTGCTGGCAGAGGCTCGTGTGTAGCCTAGACGGCCACCCTACACAGAGGGCCAGAGAGGACAGGCAGCAAGCCCAAGTGACCCGAGGGCCACTATGAGAGCACAGGTCTCTGAGGACTCTTGCTGGGGGGTCCAGACATGCAGAGGACCCATTGTAAGAAGCATGTCACATAGTCCCAGGTCACAGAAGCAGAGGTGGCATCCCAGGAAAGAACACAAGGTTCAATCTCACCTCAGTTCCTAGGGGTCAAACTGAAGCTCAGAGCTGAGACATTTAGTAAAATTCACCGGGGTTGTACCAAGGGTCTGTCTAAGACATCGTTCAAAATCCATCACATCACCTCCACTAGTAACACCTAAATAACACCACTCCTACGGCCCCTCTACCTCTCACCCTAACCAGCTCCTGAGCTCTCCACAGACAACTGGCGCCTCCCTGATTAACAAGTTTCTGTGTGGTTCCTGATGCTCCGTGGTCAGCCTACAGGATCTTGGGTAGAACTTGCTTCCACACCTTCTATGCCAGGTTCACTAAGTCCTGGGTGGGATCACAACAGTGGCAGCCCCAAGTGAGTCACAGCAAAAGGCAGGCTGGGTCTGCTCCTACGCTCAAGGCAGACATTTACCAGGAGTGCATCGTACATGTCTAGACTTCCACCTTTGGCCTGAAGCAGCAGCACCCTCATTCCTTCCTTTCTATCCCCCCTCCCTCTCCCCCTCCCTCCCCAGGCCTCTCTTCCTCTCTCTTTTAGAGCTCTAGGAATTGAACACAGAGACTCATATGTGCTAGGTGCTGTACTCTACCACTGAGCAACACTTCCAGTTCCATCTTCGTCTTCTCCAGGGGAGCCATCTCTCCATCTTTGGCACTCCGTATGTAATCTAGATCTGGCTAATAAGTAACAACCTTTGCACCAGAAGCAACCTTTGGATGTTTGCACTGCCGATGAGTGCAGCAACACACTTTACAGGGGCAGCTGAACTCAGGGTTTCCTTTCCTAAGGCAGGGGACAACCTGCTCCAGTACAAAGGCAAGAGCACTGGAGGAGCAGAAAGAGGGATGGTGAGCAGCGGCACACGGAAGACCCGGCTCCAGGCCCACCCAACACCGAATCTACTTCTACACTTCCTAGTTTTGTATCATAAGACTCTTTATTTTGCTTAGTCTAGTATACCTGGGTTTCTATCCTAAGTCTCTTTTGTTGAAAACCTTGTCTATTTCTTGTTTGTTTTTTGAGACAGGGTTTCTCTGTGTAGCCCTGGCTGTCCTGGAACTCACTGTGTAGACCAGGCTGGCCTTGAACTCAGAAATCCTCCTGCCTCTGCCTTCCAAGTATAGGGATTAAAGATCTGTCCCACCACTGTTCAACAAAAACTTACTTTATTATTCACTTATTTAAGATTTATTTTATTATTATTCTAGGTGCCTGATGCCCAAGGATATGGTGAGCTTTCAGGATGAGACTGGGAATCGAGCCTGGGCCTTTTGCAAGAACACGTAGTCCTAACCATTCAGCCAAATCTCTGACCCTAATTTTTTTTTTTTTTATGTGCATTTGTGTGTAGACCTGCACAATCATACGTGTATGCAGGAACCCTCGGAGGCTAGAAGAGGATGCTAGAGACTCTGTAACTGAAGTTACAGATGGTTGTAAGCCACTATGTAGGTGCTGGAAACTGAACCTAGGCCTCTTCAATAGCAAACGCTCTTAACCCTCAACCCATCTCTCCAACCCCCTTATCACTGATGCTTTTTGTTGTTGTTCAAGACAGGGTTTCTCTGTGTACCCTTGGCTGTCCTGGAACTTAGTCTGTAGAGCAGGCTGGCCTTCAGCTCAGCCTCCTGAGTGCTGGGATTAAAGGTGTGTTCAACCACTGCTGGGCATCATGCACGTTAATACCAGGAGTCCACATGGCTGATGATACGGTATCACACACTGCAGTTCTCATGACAAGGGACATGTATATCCCAGGGGTCATAGTTACCAAGTGTCCCATGGTAACAGACTCCCCTGCAAGAACTCTAAACTGGCAGATGGTACAGGCAAGCTTTGCCAGCCCAGGGCATGGGCACTCCTTTGCAGCCCAGGGCTTCATGCCAGGCCTAACAGCTGGGCACTCCAAGGTGAAGAATGGGTATATAGCACTGCATGTAAGCCAGGTCCAGGCCTAGCAAGGAATGGAGGAGTTCAGAACACAGAAGTTGCTGGAACTGAACAGGCCTCTCTGCCATTTCCTTTTCAGTGAAGGGCATGTAATCATGTACTGAAGAAGCCATTCTTCTTCTTCTTTTTTTTTTTTTTTTTTTTCCTTTTTGAGACAGGGTTTATATATCCCTAACTATCCTGAAGCTTAGTGTATACACCAGGCTGGCCTTGAACTCACAAAGGTCCACCTGCCTCTGCCTTCTGAGTGCTGGGATTAAAGCCGTGCACATCATGCCTAGTGGAAAGCCACTCTGTACTCTGTACAGAGGGTGCCTATGTCACCATGTCTCAATTGCAGATGAGGGCCAGTGCTGATGCTGACACAGGAAGTGACACATCTGCCTTTATATCCTCAGTAAGATCAGGTCTATGTGGTAAAAACTCTATCTTCGAAAGCCTGTGGAGGCCATGGGGCTTTAGCGTTGGCATAATGTCAAGCTCCAGATGGCATACAGATAAGACTTTTGACAGTGACACTAGTTAATAGTGGCTCTAGTTAATGGTGGAACCCAAATGAAAGAGGGGCCACTGGGTGTCAGACTCAAGGGGTTATGCAGTAGGAAGTAGATCTTTGGCTAATATACCTGGGGCCCATACCTAAACATGTCCAAACTTTTACCCCGGACAGTCCATGGTGGACAGTGTTTTCCAGGCCAGTAGAGACCCAGCAGAGACCTCAGGGATCAGCCTCAGAGCCAGGCCAGTGCCCTGGGCCACTCCTTTCAAAGGCTCCATCTCTAGTCACTATCAGGAAACTGGGCCCCCTTGGGAACTGACACTAAGAATGGCTTTTATTTTCCCTCCAAGATGCAAGCTACAGGGAGAACTTTGGGGGCTACAGACAGGTGTGAGGTCAGGGTCACCTCAGCACTGGGAAAGGAACTCAGCCAGAGGCCCCAGGTGTTCCACTGATAACTACATTCCTAGATAAGGGCACTGGGTCCGGCCACATGCAAAGACTCCTGCAAGGCGATCTGCTAGAGCTTAGGCAGGCCAGCACATCTCCAGAAAATGGGGAAAGAGGCAACAGAGTGCCCCAAATGCTAGAGGCCCTGCATCCTAGTCCAGCCTAGACAGCTACCCCCGTGCCAACAGCTGGAAGTGGTTGAGGCTCCAACACAGCGTCTCCACCATCCTCCCCCGGCCGCCACAAGCACAGGGCCTCCAAAGGGAACAGGACTCACCCTGGACTCGGTCTATTGACAGAAGCAACAGCAGGGAAGGAAAAACTGGAGCTGGGGAAAATGCACTTAGGGTCTAATCTCAGGCTCCAACAATGCCGGTCTATTACCGTTCCCCGTGCATCCTTAGTGCTGACATTTTATAGACAATTTCCAAAACAGGGCCCTGCCATTTCTGGATTATATTTCAGCTGTAACTTTTAAGTCTAATTATTTGCGCTGACAACCCCCTATAATAGGGTGGTGCGGCGCCTGGAGGTACCCGCATTCAGCGGAGTGACAGACTAATCGCAGGGGGAGGTAGCCCTGCAATCTGCATTCACTTGCGGAAATTTCTCTGATGAAAATAACACAACATTAAGGAGGGGATAAGGGGCAGGATCCACTGTATCAAGATAAAATAACTCTTTAATAAATAACCTTGTGGCTGCCGCAGAGCAGTAATTAAATGCTGGCACACCCGGCACACAGTTTTAAGTAAAGCTAGAAAAATGTAAGATGCAATTATCAGCACCAAACAAATTACCAGCCCGGCAAATCCCCCCGGAATATTTAGAAACTCATTTCTCCTTCCCATTAAATATTTGTGTATGCGTGTATTTTTGGTGGGACCACAGGGTGGGTGGGGAAAGAACAAAGGATGCAGAGGGTAGGTGAAGGGGTGTGGGGGAGTGGCTGCGGGCTGTCTGCTGATGACTATTTTCTGAACGCCCTGGCAGATCCGCCTGGTCAGCGAAATGGTGTAACCGAAATGCCCCAGAGCTCAGGAGTGCACACAGATGGAGGCTTATGTTGATATCTGAGCCCAGACTGCAGCCCTCCTCCTGACTGGCTCCTTGTCCTCCCGGAGTAAACTCAAAACCACAGAGCATGACGCAGAGGGTCTGTCCTGTGCTTCTTCCTTGGACCCCCAAAGCCCAGTGATGAACCCTTTACACCACATGATACATAAAGGACCACTAGCCCCTTGCTGGTCCAGGACTGGGAAGCAGAGGCCTGGCTCTAAGGGAACAGCTCTGGGAGGGGATCCAGGGAGTTTCAAGAAGCCCTGCCCAACCTAAGGCTGAGCTGGACTGATACTCAAGGCCTCAGGAGACTGCAGTGACAATTCAGTCACTCCAGGCATAAGCAAACTGGATGTGAACGCTCAGTGCCACTGCCCAGCATGGGACTGAGGGCTGTTAGCTGGTCAGTGAGCCACATACACTGTATCCTCGGAGAGGCACAGGGGCTGGCTTGGAAGCTCAGGTAGAGGAGTCTGGGCAGGTAGGGTGACCTTGGTTTGGACCTGGTAGGAGACAGAAAAGATATAATGTCTGGACACTTACTCAGTGTATGAAAATGATGCCACCTGCCTTGGATTACGGCCATCAGGGTCTTTGAGAGGCAGCCCAAGGTTGGTCTTAAGTCTCAGAACAGCCAGTCTGCTTTGTGGAGCATTGGTAAGGCTCTAGGGGCCTCAAGGGCAGGGCAGACACTGCAGGACTGTGTTGCGTACTGCGAGATCTCAAGGGGACAACTCACTCTAAATTAGCCTCCTCCTATTGTCTCCTGCAGTTCCGCCATCTCTTAGTTTCGCGGCCTACATAAGGGTGGGTGGGGAAATGGTAGAAGCTTCCCTGATCCCCTATATGCCAAACATGTAGTTTAGTTTCTCTGACAGAGATCCCCATGACCATTCCTGGAACAGAGAGCTAGCCTGGTCTGGGTGCAAAGCTGGGTGCAGTTCTATAGGGTACAGTTCTATGCCATGCACCGTGCATGTGTGGCCACTCCAACAGCGGAGCCTGGCTAAGGGGACATGCAGACACACAATGAATCAGGGTCAAGCAACAGGAACATGCAGAGCAGAAGGCCTGCCCACCCATCCCTGGTCCTGCCTGCCAGCCAGCCCAAACACCGAGAAGAGGCCAACTGGCGGGCAGGCACGGCTGGAGCGAGCCTGAGGGAGCTGACCAAGCCCGCTGGTCCCAACTGACGGGCACAGTCGGTGGGCGAACTGTAGATGGATAAGAAGTGAAAACGACCAACCTTCTCGCTGATCTGAGAGATGAGAGTTTGGGTTGATGGCAGAGTGCGATGAGGATGAGAGGGAATAAAAAAAGACAAGGAGAAACACAGAGAGAGTAAAAACAGGCCAACCTCCATCTGCCCACACAGCACAGAGACAAGACAGGACTCCTGTGCCCCTCGCACACACACGTGCACACAGGTGCACACGGACCACGCCGCTCACGGAGGACTTAGGACTCATGGAGAGACACAGTGGACAGGGTAGGGCCCACCAGCGGTGCCAGGGATGATGAGGGCAGACCGGGTAGGGGTAGAAGTGGGGCACGGGCTAGTCCCCATGCCTCACACACCCTCACCGCTCAGACAGACCCTACCAGGCTCTGGGGTCAGGGTCCACCCAGTTCACAAACCCACCGAGGCACACAAGCCACTCCAGCCCCACCACCATGAGGAAGCCCCATGCCTCGCCAACACCAGTGTGAGGAGCACGCCCGGATGCCTGTGGAAAGAAAGGCTAGGAGGCGACGTCCTCTATTCAGACAGCCGAGTCTCAGATGCTGGGTTCCTGAAGAGAATGGGGAGGCTGGTGATCTTGGTACAGGTAAGGCAAGCTTTGCCAAGGGCAGGTTTCTGCCTTGGCCCAGGAAGCTGCATGCCTGAGAGCGGTAGGGGAGAGACGCCATGGATGGAAGGAGAAAGTGAGTCACTCGGGAGGGAGTCAGATGGTGATGGAGAAAGAGGCTGGTCCACCCAGCGTGCCTGGGCCTGCTAGACGGTGGGTGGAACTGCAGGCAACTGTGAATAAAGTCAGCTGTGAATGCACGATGTGTGTGCCCCAGCGCTAGCCCAACAGAACCCAGACAGCTGACTCTCATGCGCCTCCTGTGCTCCTGGCAGCGTGCGGGGAGCTCTGCATGCCCATGCACTGCCCTATCAGTTGAAGCAGTCTAAGGCCTCAGAGAGGCAGGGAGAGGCCCGACAGTCTGGGGAACAGAGGAAGAACGTGAGGAGGGAGGCTAAGTCTGAGAAGATGAGTCACTAGACAGAAGAACAAAGTTAGAGATGGAGACAGAAGCCCTCAGGAGGCAGCAATCCCGAGCAAAGGGTCCCCACAGGGGCAAACTGCCTCTCGGTGCCAGCGTCTGGGGACAGTTGTGGCTATTGAGACTGGTCTGGTTAAGTGCTGCTACAGGTACCTGACTGGCTAGGGGTGCTTCTAAATATCTTACTATTCGTACAATGGCCCTCAACAGAGATGTAGTCAGTCTAAAATGTCAACAGTGCGAAGGATAAGAAACACCTGAGCTATAACTCACACTAGCCTGAATAAGGAGGCTTAGGGTCTGACAAGAGTTGGGGATTTCCATCTCTGGGTGGCAACAGGAACCACTATGGACTGAAATCGCTATATTGGGAGACAAAGAGTCCAGCAGATAGGCACTGGGGTGGGGCGCGGTTCTTCCATGCCTAGCCACCCACATACAGAGTTACAAATACAGAGCTGGTGGTTAGCACTGCTACACAGGCGGTCCCAGAGCACTCCTGGGGCTGATGGGGCTTTGCCAGGCACAAAAGGAAGCTGCAAACCCCACAGGATGGGGTCTCAGTGAGCAGGGCTTTCCTTACGGTCCAAATCCGACCCCCAAAGGTCCCTCATAGATTTAGATGGGTTCTAGATATGCGGCAGGGCCTGGGGGGTGAGTTATAGAAGTCAGGTTGGCTATGTTAGGCTCTAGACAGGAAGGGCTGAGCGTAAAGGGGGTAAAGGAGCTCCTATACCCTTGACCTCCCAAAGCTCTTCCAAGTGGATCTTAAGCCAAGAGATGGGATAAGGCAGGCTCCAGCTAGGGTCATGTCCAAGTCAATCATGTGTGGACAGCGGAGAATCTGCGGGTAGGGATGCTCCAAGGAGTTGGGATCCCCTGGTCAGTGCCGTAGCAGCCACCTCAGCCCATTTCCAGAGATAATCATGGCCCCGCCGCTGGCCACAGCCAGCATGTCGGTGCGAGCTGGACAGGTGTGATGCCTAAGCCAGGATGCCCGCATCCTCCTTTCTGAACCTGGGTGGCCTGTTCCTGCTTTGGTACTGCCTCCGATAGCTCTACCCTAGGAATCGGCCATAAAGCAATGCTTAAACAGCCGGCTTGGGGTTTACCAAGGCCCTGCTGGATTCTTCTCTCTCTGCTGTAGCCATGTGCAGACAGGGGCTGCCTTGGCTGGGGCGTTGGGGTCGGGGGGGGGGGGGGGCCAGTCACTGTGAAGTCTTTTCAGCTGCTAAGCTGGCAGGGGGAATTTGGTAGACTCCTGGGCCTCTGTTAAGATACCCAGCCTGGACCAGCCTGGGGTTAAGTGTACTCTCTCCAGTTCTACTCCTCTCTGCCTTCAGGA
>NC_034595.1:69398316-69428937 GCF_900095145.1 Mus pahari
GCCTGCTGGGGTAGCAGAAGGGAAGTCAGGTCAGACATGCATATTCACATGTAATTGCATGTGTCTGTGCCCCCACTCCCCACCCCCAACACATCTGATCACACACACACACACACACACACACACACACACACACACACACACACACACATGCGAACAGCAATGTCTGCTCAGAAGGCTCCAGACTCCCATAGGGCGCTGGGACCGGGCAGCAAAGACCTACAAGAGATACAAATGCTCCCAAGGGTGAGAGGGTGGAGGGAGTGTCTGCTTCCCCAAGGGCCTGAAGGGAAAGAAGGCAAGTAGTGGCGGCTGCTAGTAGAATGGCCCCTGGGAGCTACGGAGGTGGTGGCTGCTAGTGCTGCTGTGGAGAGATGGGAAGGAAAGACTTGCAGAGTCCCTCCAGTATCTGCACCAAGGTCTCCTCCAGGCAGCATGCTTGGCAGGTGACGCCTGGCTCCAAGCTGACAGAGCCGGGTGTGGCCAAGTTCTTACCTCGCACATACAGGTTGGCGGGGGCCGAGTAGCGTGTGCCTGCAGAGTTGGTGGCCACACACTCGTACTTGCCTTGGTCAGACTCCTCGCTGCTCTCTATCTGCAATGCACCTGTGGGGGGGACACAAGAGAAGATGTCGGTCCATGGTGCGTGTGGCCTGGGACACGGAAGCCTCGACAACAAGTGTAGCCCCAGAGACAGTGGCTCTCCTGGGCCACAGCCTAGGGCCTGTGTGTGGCTTCCAGGAAGCTCTTTCTGATGAGCCAGGTCCCTCTAAGCAGGAATCAAGAACTTGTACTTAGAAGCAAGATCCACCCAGGGGCTGTCCATAGAGAGCCCGCCACTGTCCCGAGTGAGTCCTAAGGCTATTTACCAATAACCATGCTTATCAATGTTCTTGTCCTCAAAGCCTACAGACCCACAGGTCTGGAATTCCTAAACAAGCGATGTCCTCATCAGACAAGAGCCTGAGACACTATCGTCTACTCGGAAGGAAGGAAGGGGCTTGCCTTGGGGCTTGCCGTACAGCAGCCTCGGCCCCACACTCCCACCATCTTCTCCCACTCTACCTCCACCCTGCTAGCCCCACCCTTTCCGGCTACTTTCCTCAGCTTGGTCCTGCTAAAGTGCTTCGACCCACCAAGGCTTCTGCATAATTCAGAAGGCTAATGGAGACTGTAGCTCCCACTTGGGCCAGCGCCCTGAGGGGCTGCTCCTGGCCACAGGCGGACAGACAGGAGCCAAGACTGGGAGTGGGGGTAGCTGAAAGGACCCTCTGAGAGGACGAATGAAGTTTGCATTTGGGACCCACACTGCCATGTCAGGTCAAGTGAGTGACCCCAAGGTGGAGGATTACTCGCATTGATGCTGCCCCACCCCCAACCCCAGCAATAAACACTTGGAAACTGCTAGTGAAAGCAAACTGGTCTATCTATCTATGACAGAGAAACCCACAGGGCAAAGCACCACGCCCCTCCCTAGAACAATTTGACAGACAATTACACCCACACACGACAGTCCAACGGACAGCTAATAACCCCCACAGGACACAGTCTGACAGAAAACCACCTCCTTCACGAACAGCTGGAACAGCTCTAAAGTGCTTCTTCTTCCACCCCGACTGACAATCACGCCCACACAGGACAGACAGAACCTGCCAGGTCCCACCTAACTGGACTGGACAGGAACCTCAGAGGCAATTTCAAGCTGTGTTCTCACAGCCCAGGCCCACGGGGAAACACTCTGGGTCCAAGCTTCACCTTTTTCAAACCCTTTCTACCATCAGCACCAGGGCAGCAGGAGCTGTATACATCAGAAGGCTGAGAGCGGTGTGTGTGTGTGTGTGTGTATGTGTGTGTGTGAGTGTGCCACTAACACAGAGAAAAGGGCTGGCCTGTCCATAGCCTCGACCTCAGCCTCCCCATGGACATCAGAGCACAAGGCAAATGCCCAGTAACTGCAACAATGGTGCTGACTGGCAGCCAATGGGTCATATTCATGGGCTGAATGGACACCGTTACAGCAGACGTTCACTCAAACAGGTGAGGATCAGGGCCCTGGCTGGTGAAGCATGCCCATGATCAGCTTAACAGAGGTTTGGGGTAGAGGGGCAGCTGGTGCCACAAGCCGAGGACAGCAAAGAGCGCCCAGGATTGCAGCTGATGGGCAGAGGTGGCTCCCCTGGGACAAGAGCCTAGGTCTGGCTAGGAGACCTGTGCTTGTTAGTTATTTCTGTCAACTTAACACAAGCTAGAGTCATGAGAGAAGAGAGACTCTCAGTTGAGAAAAAAGCCCCAGTTAGATTTGCTGGTAGACAAGTCTGTGGGATGTTTTCTTGATTAGCAATTGATGTAGGAGGGCCTGGCTCACTGTGGGTGGTAACACCCCTGGGCAGGTAGTCCTGGGTGTAGAGAAAAAAGCAAGCTGTGCAAGCCAAGGAGAGCAAGTCAGTAAGTAGCTCTCCTCCACTGTCTTTCTCTGCTTCCGTTTGAATTCCTGCCCTGACTTCCCTCAATGATAGACAGGATTTGGGACATGCTGGTCAAATGAACTCCTTCCTCCCCAGGTCGCCTTTGGTCATGGTGTTTATCATAGCAATAAAAAGCAAACTAGGACATTACCCAGGACGGACACGGGATCTATTTGAACACAGATATCTCCAAATCTGGTATTGACACCCAGATCCAGGAGCAGGGAAAGCAGGGTGGGCATGTGCTAAGGAGACAGATGTGCAGGGAGAGGTAGAGCGGGAAGGGAAACCGAATCCTGGTATCAGAGTGACAAACAGCTACTCCCCAGCCCCAGCTTCTCTCCTGAGCTCTCTAGCCTTCAAGAGAGGACCAAGATGTGCCCACAAATATTGATGCACGTGGGAAGAAAATGGTGGCATAGAAACACAAACTACCATTCTGTACGTGACAAACTGATCATACCCGTCCTCAGTCCCCTATAAGTCACACAGCCTGAGGAGAGGTGGTCCTGGCTCCAGTTCTAAGAGGAGACACACTTGAACCCTGATCTCTATCAGCCCAAAATCTATGCTTTCTCACCAGTAGGTTGCAGAACCCTGTTGTGTGAAGGCAGTTCAGGGGGGCTTCAAGCTGACAGGTCAGCTGAACTAGTTATGCATGGCTCTGCTTATTTCCCAATTGCCATCTAAAATCCTAGTCCTTGCTGCTGAAGAGATATAAGGGATGATCCTCATTTGACCACGGGACCAAAACACTACAGGAAAGGTCAAGTAGTAACTAACCTAAGAAAAAGGAGACGCACAAGGGAAAGGGCCAGACTTGGTCATGCTCCCCAACCTATGCCAGCCTTAGGTTCAGGCTAGGATTAGCTATGGGAACCAAATGGGTCCGTTCTGTGGGACTGGCCTAGGAAGCCTGGGTAGCAGGGCTTGCCATCCTGGGTGGTCTCAGCTGGTTATGTCCACAATGCAGACTTGTAATGGATGAGTCCACAGGAGGGAATGACTGAGAGTGGAGGTGTGTGGTGGCTGGTGGCAGAGGGGGCTGGAGCTGGAGATGAAGAGACTGGAGAGGGCAGGATGGGTATGGGGAGGTGACGGACTGGACGGGATGGAGTGGAGTGGAGGTGACCGACGGCGACAGTAGTGGTGTGGTGTGGCGTGGTGTGACGTGGCGTGGCGAGGCGAAATGCACGGACAGCATTCTTACCTCTGATTGGTGAACCACCTGGCGAGGTAATTTGAATGCAAATAAGATCAGAGAGAAACATTAGTACAAAAGGAAGGAAAGCCACACAAAGCCAAATCAGATAAAACAAAACACTAGAGAGGGCCTTAACTATATGGAGGACTTGCAGCCTCAGTGTAGGTGACTCGAGTGTTGTGTGAGCAAGCACTAGGATGGGCCAGGCTGAGTGTGGGTGAAGCATGTCCCCTAGCTCTAGAGAAGTAGAGAGCTGGAGCTGGCGGAGGTGTTGACAGGATCAGGGAAGTGGGGTTGGGCTCCTATGACCCTTGCTGGCTGGGCTGAGAAACGGGAGCAGGACCCACCCCAAAGACCACCCAAATCCCACAGGGTAAGCGTCCAAGGAGAGCACTTGCCAAAACCAAACCAAACCAAACCAGGGCATTTAAGCAGGCAGGGTTAAGGGGAGAGCTCACATAGGTTACCATGATGAATCAGGGATCCCAAGACACAGACCAGCCCTGGCATCCGACAGGGGAGGCGTGGGACTCAGCTCAAACCCCAGTGGCTAACAGCCTGTAAAACCCACCTGCCCCTATGAGGACAGAGGAGTCAGAGCTCTCAGCCCACCTGGTGAGAGGCAAAGGGCCAGTAGGTACCCCTCGTGTGTCTGGTGCTTCAGACCCTGGGATCAGCAGCCACAAGGGGCAGGCACTTGCCCTCCTGAGCCAGGCCTGGTATGAACCCTTGGTAGGTTTGCCTGCCAACAGGTGCCTGTCCCAAGACGCTCAGTCCAACCACTGGAGTCAGGAACCTATAGACTGAGCCAGATCCAAGTCTATCCACCCTCTAGCTCCTTCGGTGGGGGTTGGGTTGGAAATGCTGGGGCCAGAGATCAGTTCCTGTCTCATTGAACCTGGCAACACCCACGTGGAAAAAATACCCATTCCTAGGCACAAATGAGGAAAAGGAGGCCTGGAAACAGTAAAAGGCAACAGGATCTAACCAGTCTAAATTGGAGCCTTCCTGACGGACATCCTGCAGAGGTGGGAGCTAGAAGGCACGGGTGGGGGCTGGGGAGGGAGCGATGTGTTCATACAGGAAATTGAGAATAGACCAACATATTCTCCATGAGTGCTCCAGAGGGGTGTGTATGTGTGTGTGTGTGTGCGCGCGCGCACATGTGTGTTTGGAGGGAGAGGGAATCACTGAGAACCTTTTAGGGAGTCCACCAGAATAAAGCCTACAATTAGTAGTTCCTACAATACTAAGACTGGGGAGGGGGTGTGGAGTCTGCCTGTAGTCTTAGCACTTGGGAGGCTGAGACAGGGCGACTGCAGCAAGGTCTGGGAGAGGTTGGGCTCTACAGAGGATCATGCCCAGGGCTATACAGTGAACACTTGTTTCAAAATCAGAACTATCTGCCTTATTTAGATGCTTTCTCTTATGAACATACAGTGTCATTTCCTGAAGGGTTCACAACTTGTAACACTGTTAACAGGTTGAAAGCAGCCACACTGAAGCTCTGCCTAACAGTGAGGTTTTCCTAAGTAAATATTTTTTTGTCTTAGATTACACAATGATCTTTTTTATTTTAGAATGTTTACTTATGGTAACACTTGATAGTTTTAAAATTATTTTAAAATAATTAGTAAACATTTAAAATCTTCTATCTTAAATGTCTAATACGGTAAAGATCAATAGGTATAAGCCAGCTAAACAAGACTACCTTACGGTCCTGAGTTAAAGTTAGCAATACTAAGACCAGAAAGTTGACAACCACTGACCTCCTATAGTCTAGGCTGGAGCTAGGGCGAGGGTTGTAGTGTCACAGCCTGGCACTGAAGCCGACCTGTTCCTGCTCTTTCTCTACTTAACCCATTGACTGAGAATCTGGCTTTTCTGTTTCACTAGATAGGTATATGGCACTGAAGGGGCCCAAGGGTCAACCTCCCCAGGAGACTCATGCCAATGTGCTCACATGCTGACTATACCACTCTGGAAGACCCAGTCAAAGACAGAACAGGGCAGCGTAGATAGGCACTTCCAGCCAGAGCTGGGCCAGCCAGCAGAGGGAGAAGCCACGAGCATTTCATCAGAGGGAGCAGAGGCCTCCTCCTGCAGGCAGAGCTGCCATCTCCACTTGACAGCCCCGATTCTGCCACTGCCACAGCAGGCATCCTTTCTGCACAGGCTTGCCTGAGGTCTCAAGCTCAAGCGGCCCATGGGGTACCGAGGTGGCAGATCCCATGGCTGCAGCAGGAAAGGAGCCCTTTAAACAGAGCTGATGTGTACAGATGTGCTATGGCTCACAGATGCTGGCAGCACTGTAGAGACCACCAGGGGGACCTGATGTCTGGAGCTCTGATGGATACAACTACTTCTCAGACTCCAGGGTTAGGATGTGCTGCTAGAAGGCACTAAGGTTACCTCCCAAGGCCTCCACGTGTCATCCCCTGACCTGTGGAAAATAGACATAACCATCACAGCCTGTCCTGCTGCAGAGACGTTGCAAGAGACTCCAAGGTAATAAAGGGTAGAAAAGCACCCTGTGAACAAGTGTATAACAGGGACCTGAACCCACTCTCACGGCTTCATCCCAAGCACTGGACACACTCCCTCCCTGGCCTATTTATGATCCTTAAGTCACAGCTTCCTGGAGCAGGAAAGGTCAAACGAGTAGATATCATCTTCAGTGATAAGTCCCAAAGGTCAATAAAATAATTCCTCAATGAGGACTTACAGACACCCGGGTACGGTGGGGAGGGGCACCTTACCAAGCAAATCTGTTCCAGGTCCTCCCACATCCAGCCTAGGTGAGTAGGGCTGGAGACAAACGCTGACAGCATGAAGCAGGGTGGCTCCCAAGGGAGTAGTCAGAAGCTGGGTACAGGTGCCCAGTGGGAGAAGCTAAAGTGAGGGGAGGGCCAGGTGGGCAAGGATGGGTCATCGTGGGTACCTGCAAGTGTGAAGCAGCAGGAGGCGGGGACAGAGCCTTTACCACAAACCAGGCCTCAAAGTGTCACTGTGTCCCTAATGCAGCTACTTAGCAAGATATGAAAACTGACAAAAGTTAACTGAGGCCACAGAACTAATAAGGTGTGTGTCGATAGGATAGGCCGAGATAAAGCCAGCATGTGATTGAGCAGGGTCCCTTGACCAGGAGCACATATCTGACCAAACAGGCAGGGGCAAGGGTTAGGAGCCCAGGGTCCAGCACTGCCTCTCCGAGTCTAGGAGGAAGATGAATGGGCAATGCCAACAGCTGCCGGAGGACAGTTTTCAGAGCGAGTCTAGAGGCAGGGAGAACAGTAGTGGTGTCCCAGGCTAGGACAGAGGCAACAGAAAGAGAAGAGGGTACGAACTTGAGATCCATTTGGTGAGGCATGAAGAGGATGTGGATTCGGACTAAATGGGAGGGCTGGGTATCTCGGAAAGGGGGGAGGTTGCCACTCATGGACAAATGGTCAATGGGAGCAGGGAATGGCTGTTTGTAAAGAAGTCATTGCTTATCCATGATAGGGCGAAATCCAGACAGCATCCATCGAATGTGGGACCTGGAGCTCATACAGGATATCTGGGCTGAGTTGACCAGTATCGGGACAGATAAGGAGTTGGTGACTGAAGCACTGGGAGCAATGGGTTTGCCTGCTGGAAGACAGACTGTCAGAGCAAGGGTGAGGCTGGCAGGTCTCTGGGCTAGAAGAACCCACCCGTGCTTCAGGCAAGGAGACCACAGGGCAGCTAAAGGAAATCAGGGGTGGCAGAGCCCGAGGAAGGGTAGGAGGTTTGCTCGAGGAGGAGGAAGGGCTGTTGGCCACTGTGAGGACAAGAAGGAAGAGGCCTGTGCAGCTCCCGGGGAGTCATGGGCAGGGGAGGGGTGGCACGGGGTCTGGCACACAGCAAGCGCTACATAAATACTTGATGAACAAATGCTGCAGACAGCGGGCCTTCCCAGAACTGCTGCCTGCCACAGACAGTCAATGCCATTCCGGGGAGGAGTCAGGCCTGCGGGGAGGACCGTCTGGCAGCATGGGGAACCTGCCTGGGGGAACCCATGAGCAAATACAGGGGAGCGGAGCCATGCCGGCCTCTGTGCTGTGCTGGGCAGCAGCCACAAACACTGCCGGACCATTTCCTGCCTTGATTATGGCTGTTTTAATTAACTGCACTACAGCTGCCTCCATCTTGTTGAGTTTTAATTAAATTAAATGAGCTAACACTTCGTGGGCTGTCTCAGGCGGCCGTGGCTGGGGCCGGAATCCTGCCCTGCTGGGTGGCTCATCACTCCCTCTTCTTCCTGGGTACCAAAATGGTGCGGGCCTGACGGGAGGGTCTAGAGAGGGTCTGGGACCTGTGTGCACCTCTGAAGCCAGCAGAGCCCTAAGAGAGGCAGACACATCCTTCACGGTGTTGACATCACAGCTGAAAGGCAGCAGGAAGTCAAGCCATGCGAGAGAGGCCTACCTTCTCCCAGCCTGCAGGACTTTTGGAGCCAAGTCTGTGGGTCTATCCTGAGCTGCTAGCGGGTGTAGAACGCAGCCCAGCTGATTCTGAGCCTCGTTTCCTACCCACTCCATCCCTACAAAATCAAAATCCATTTTCTTGGCGGGAGCCTCACAGGCAGATCGATCAATGGGGCGACACTTCCCTCTTGGTCACAATGGCATCCTTGTTTCCAGGGCTCCAAGGTGGCTCGACTGAGACATCCACTGGAGGGAGACAGGTGGCTCTGGTGGCCACAGCACAGAGGCAGATGCCCCTGGTTTCAGGCTCTTACGTGGATGAATCAAGTATCCCTGGCCCCTTCCCCAGCAAACCTTGCTACCTAGAGAAGCAGAGACATGGGCTGGGCCCTGGGAAAGTAGACGAAAAGCCAGGGCACCGTCCTCAGGCCTGCCACACGGGCTGGCAGGAGCAAAACTGGCCTAAAGCATGGAGCCTGACAATGCCAGAAGGATCAGGATGGCGCTAGCCACCACATCCTGTCCCCTATGACAATAGGGACATTCTAATCAGTCTTCCTTAGAAAGTTCATCCCCCAGCACCTGGCTGGACCAGGCTGGAAGGTGTCTTCCCCAAGGTACTCATGACACCTTAACTCTGCCTTAACTCAGCTCACCTGAACGCAGCTGCTTGATACGACCGTTGCTTGCAGCAGGGTCCACAGGAAGGAAGTCTTTGAACCAAGAGATCTCAGGGTCCGGGTTCCCACCGGCTGCGCACAGCATGGTGGCAGTGCGACCCTTCTCCACCACCTTCAGCTGAGGTCCCATGTCGATGGTTGGGAACCCAGACGGCAGCTGGTCCTCTGCAAACAAAGAGTGACACGTGCATTAGGACTGGCTCTGCTCACCGCTGACGACCTCTCTGTGTAGCTTTCCCCTGACTTCCAGGTAGGCTGGGACCCGTAATATACTTCTCTTTCCCACCCCTGACTTCTAAGCACAAGCCCTACCCCAAATGAGGAGTCAGAGTCCTAGGTCCCTTTGGGTAAGGCAGGGGCTGCAGGAGGGCCCAGAGCACCACATCCCTGCTGGGGAGTTGCCAAGTCTGGAAGCACAGACTGAAGACGTCAGCACTTATCTCCCTAGGCCCTGGGAAGAACAGGGATCAATGCTCTGCTGGCTGTGGCAAAGTGCTATATGGATGTGGGGTGGGAGCGGCAAGGGAAACAAAGCCCCCCAAGCATCCATAGCTGCAACCCCACCAGAGGTGTGCTTGTCCAGCCTCCACTTCCTTGTCAGCACACATGTTATCTCTCCTTGGCCTGCATCCCTTCGGCTGTACCATGTGGCAGAGCCTCAGGTCTTTGACCCTGGCCCTACCCTACCAATGACCTAACTCTAGTCTTGCCTCTGACCTTCTCTACTACAGTCTTGACCCTTGGCCTTTCTTACTCAATCCTGGCCCCAAGAACCAGGATAAGGCGTCAGGGCCATGTCTGAGAATGTGTAGGCTAAGAAGACAAAAAAACAAACAGTAAAAACAGTAACAACAACAAAACCAACCATCCCAATTATTTCCTGGAGTTAGCAACTCACAAAGGAAATCACTTTCACTTGACCCATTTCCTCCTGCCTTTGGCTGCTGAAGCAGTCCCTGTAAGCTGAGACAACTGCCTGATGCCCACCCTCAGAAGTACTGGGAGCTGGGAAGACAGGCCCTGGAAGAGTGTAGACCGTGTGGGACTGCCGTCTCTGCCACTAACCACCACCTCTACGGCCTAAGCGTGTTCGTTACTCACTGAAGCCTGACTTATCTCCTGGGTTTAGGAGTCCACCTTGGAAAGATACCTTGAAGACGCCATCAAAAAAAAAAAAAAAAGAATCCTGGGTGCTGAGGAGTATCTGACACAGAACAGGCACGCAGTAACTGTTAGAAGTTATAATTAACCAGACCTGAGCCACTGGGGCAGACAGATACCAGAACTATAGCCTGGGGCCCCCTTTCCCATTATGGTTTCCCATTGGAACAAAACCATCAAGTGTTTTCCAGAATTCAACAGTATCTCTCCTCTTCCCAAGCTTGGCTCTGGGTGCACCTAATGAGGGCCTAGAGAATGTCTGCCCTTTGTTTACCTTTCGGCAAGAAAGCTGGGCAGTATGGTGGGGGAACAGGCACCACTCCGCTCTTCCCTCTCACATGCCCCGCACAGGTTGGTTAGTGTGCAGGGACATTTGCTGCACCCAGGCTCCCATGCCACAAAGACTCGCCCTCAGAGGGAGAAAAGTAAAGGGCAGGTGTGAAGCGCCCACTTACCCTGCCTACTCTGGCAACCTAAGGGGAGCACCTAGGGGCGCAGACAAGACGGAGCTGGAGGAGCCACTGCAGGCAGAGGAACCCCATCAAAGTTGCAACTTCAAGGGATATCCTAGAAGGGTGTCTGGCTGGAGTTATAGGAGATCTCTCATCATGGCCTTGAATCCCCAGGCTTGGCCAGGAATCGGCTATATACTTCCCCGTTTGGAGCCCTATAAATTCTGATGTAAATCCTGGGTTTCTTTGGCTGTAGGTATGATGCCACAGTGCTCTGACTCTTAGCTGATTCTTTTTTTTTTTTTTGGTGTGTATGTGGAGGGGTTCAAGACAGGGTTTCTCTGTGTAGCCCTGGCTGTCCTGGAACTCACTCTGTAGACCAGGCTGGCCTCGAACTCAGAAATCCGCCTGCCTCTGCCTCCCAAGTGCTGGGATTTAAGGCGTGTGCCACCACTGCCTGGCTCAGCTGATTCTTGAAAGGATCACATTAAACAGCAGCAGGAGGAGAAGGAGAGGAATGAAGACCGTGATGCACAGCTTCCTTGGCCTGGTACCACTTGGAAGCTAAGAGTAAGCCCTGTGGCCTAGGGCGTCCTCCCCATCCCCTTCTAGCATTGGGGATCCCAAGGCTGCTAGAGCCACAGCTATTGTCACCAAGGCATCGAGCCTGTTCTTCCAGGCTTACTCCTATCTGTAGGATGAGGGCTGGCTAGGTCCTGCCAGAGTCAGAGCCAAGGAGCTCTCCATCCTTTATGGCCTGCGTGCAAAGCACTGATCTAGAATGAAAGCAGTACACATGCTTGCAGCCCAGTGTCCCAGGGATCTACTCTGAATTCTTGACACGGGGAAGGTCTTTGGGACCTACGCCAAATTAAGGACAATTAATTTTCCTCCCTCAATTATCACACCCTCAAATGGCTCCGTCCTTGGCTCAGATCATTCCTCAGGCATCACTGCCAAAGCCTAAACCAGGGAATGTTAAGAGCGTCTACTGAACAGCAGGACCCAAAAGCCAGTCCCTGGGGCCAGCTAGGCTCCTGAGCAGCGAGCAGCAAGCAGGGAGCAGGGAAGGCTGCTTCTTAGGCCACTCCAGGAGGGGAAGTCGGCCCCTGAGGCTGACCTGCTGCTGCTGCCTCCTCCTCTCCCACCTGGGAGCCTTCAGCACACTCTTATCAGTCAAGGACAGACAATGGACATTCCCCAGATGCCTGTGGAGTAACTGACCCTTGCCACCTTCACCCCCCCCCAGTACCACCTTCACCCCCGCCCCGTACCACCGAGCTGTGTCTACAGAAGTCCAAACCACTCAGGTTAGTGACCAAGGCAAATTTCTCAAGAGGATGCATGCCACACTGTCACTTCCAACCCATCAACAACTGAGAAAACTGAGGCCTCTGGACACAGGGATAAAAGGTTCCAAGCATGAAGCATTCCCTCTGTTGCAGGTTTACAAAATGACAATCTTTACCAAAACCCTATGAGGCATATGAGCAAATGGGGACTTGGCAGAAATCTGGAAACCAGCCCAAGGTCACTCAGTTAAATTGGAGGTGGGGCTTGGAGGAGAGCAGGTGGTAGGACCCCGGTGCTTTAGACTAGCACTCACGAAAAGGTGGGCAGGGCAGGGGAAGTGAGGGGCGTCCCTGGGAAGAGCCACGCCCTCCCCCCCCTCTCCCCGCCCTCAACTGGCTTCCGGCTACGGACTCTACTGCAAACCCCCCATGCACATACGCCCCTTCGTTTTCAAGTGCTGTAAAGGAAGCACAATGCTCCCCACATGTGGACACCCCTGGCACGCGCCCGTGTTCCATAAGGGGGATGCACGGGTTACGCTATAGCCCCTCCAAACACGGGCTGCTGGTGCGGGAGGGCCCCTCCCCCCTCCAGGCCACCCGGTAACCATGGCGACGGCAAAGAGGCGGGTGCCACGGTGGAAGGGCTGCGCGCGCTTGTGTCCGAGCGGGTGCGCGCCTCCGCGTCCAAGTCCTACTGGGCGCCGCCCTTCCCGCCCCCACCTAGGCGGAGCAGCCGCGCCCCCTCCCTGGACCCTGCGCCTCAGTTGCGCGCGCGCGGGGGGGGGGGGCTGCTCCCCCTTAGGCATTCCAGCTCCACCAACGCAGTGCACCCAGCTCCCGCCTGTTAGGGTCCAGAACAGTGCAGGAGGCTGTTAAGTTGCCTCTGCATTTCCAGTCCGCAGTGTCGGCCAGGTCCTCCACTACACTGTTCCCAAAGCAGAAAGAGAAGCCCACTGGCTTTGGGGGACTCTGGAGAGGCACCAACACAGTAGCCTAGACCTGAATAGCCTCTATACATAAGTACCACAAACAATCGAAAGTCTGCCCCACCAGCACAGATCTGTGCACCTAGAGTGAGCATCCAAGTGGTTCATGAATGGCCCCTGTACCCAACTAGCCCTTCAGATACTGCGGTTGAGAGACCTGACCCCTTCCCTGGAGAGGTCCTGTTGTCTTAGAGCTCAGAGAAGACAGGGCATGTGGGAGGGCGTGTCTAAGAGGTGGGGAAGATGCAGGGACAGGGAGCATGGTTGATGTCCCTCAGCAGTAGAGTTAATTACTGTAACTCCACCTCTCATCTGCTAACTTGGTGACTTCCTGGAGGAAGGAGGATCAAGAATGATGCAAAGCAGAGAGCTTTCCTGCACACTGCCGAGTAAAGACTACAGCCAGGATGGGGGAACACTGAACAGCAAGGTGAGTCTGGGGTATGTATTGGAGTTTTGATAGGCAAAGGACAGGGCAGGGGTGGGTGGGAAGTTTAGACCGACAGGCCAAAGGACTGGGGGAGGGAGGCTGCCAAAGGCCTCTAGAGAACACACACAGGTCTCTTTGTCCATGAAGCCTGGGATGCCTGGGGCGGAGTCAGGGCCAGAGGCAGGGGGCTGCACCAGGAAAGCTAACAGATGGAGATGCCTTAGAGGGGAGGGTGGTGGCTGTAAGGGAGAGCACCGGCACCGTCTGTCGGCGAGACCTCTTCACCCGTGTTTACCCAGCTTCATGGCATCTCTGAATACAGGCACATATGCGCATGCACATAGACTGGCTCCCTGGGGTGGCAAAGTCTGTAAGGCTGACCCCTCCTCTATGCATGAGTGTGTATCACCCTGTCCCTGAACACACAGACACCTTAGAAACACGCACAGCCAGGGACCTAAAGAACTACGAGGAGAAAGAGACAGGTGCAAAAATAGAAACCTCCATGTGCCTGTGGCGGGGCATCTGCAGTGACAAGCACCTGTGGCAACAGACTCCAGCAGGCAGATCCAGAGGCGGCATGCAGAGGTGTGGGAACACGGGTGCGAGGACATGCAAAGTCAGACACATGCACCTGGAGACACAGTAGGACCAAACCCACAAAGAGACCTCTGTGGGTGGCCAGGTCCCTGCCCTTTGGTGATCCAAGGAAGCCCAGGGCCACCTCAGTCCAGCCCCCAGAGCAGCTCCATCCTCAGTAGAGACAGGGTCAAGACTGAGCCCCCCCCCCCAAACCTGTAAGCTCTCAGTGCCTAGCCCACCCCCACCCCAGGCTCCCAGGCAGTAAGGGGGGCCCGAGGGGCCTCAGCGCCCATCTCCCTTCGCAGCTTTCAGTCTCGACTTTCAGCTGTTTTTCCAAGAGAAAACTCCCACCTCTTCCAGCACTCAGATTTCATCAAACTTGGCATCTTAAAAGCCTGTTTTGTTTTTGAGTCTGAGCTGTTTGGGGCCTGTCGGCAGCCGCGGCCTCCCCCTCTCAGTAATCCCCCCTCCCTTGGGTTTCCCTGGCACTCCACAGCGTCCTACTCAACCTGGCAGGTGAGGCCTCCCCAGCCTTCGGACCCAGTGGTCCCCACACTCAGGTTCTGGCTCATGCCAAGCTCTCCCTCCTGAAGCTCCTCTACCCCAGGCCTGCTCAGGAATTTTCTTTTTAGCCATTTCCCTCTGTAGGTCCCGCCCTTGCTCCCAGTCACTTCAGACCACTGACAGCCTCCCACTCACTCTTCAGCCCCCTGCAGCCCTGCCGCCACCCCAGAGGCTTCCGGAAGCCTGCTCGCCAAGGTCCGTGTCAACTGCAAAGGGCACTGCCCAATACTCATCTTGCTTGGCCTCCCCTGCTCGGCTTCCCCCTTAGCTCCCAGGAACCCCCTCCCGACCATGAGAGCCAGTTCCTGGGGATCCTTCTGGCTTGGCTTCTTGGCTCTCACGATTCCATCCCCAGCCCCTCAAGAGTGCCAGCCAAACCCAGACGAGGCCTTCTCACATCTTTCCTTGGATGCCTGCACACACCTGACTTGACAGACTTCAAATGAGAGTTCTCAACTCACCTCTTCAGTCCTGGGCCTCTTCCTGTATTTCAGAAAGTTGGTTCTGCTGTCTACCAGCCTTGAACCAGGAATGCAGAGCCAACCGCCCCTGGGGTCTCGCAGGCAGCTGGGCCGGATGCTACCCATCATGCTCTTGATCTATCTTCCTTCCTCCTCTATTCACAACAAGGTTCAGGTGATGCTGGCTCTTGCTAGTTGGATTGGCTACACCTACCTCTCATTGATACACTTCCGCCCTACTTTGCATCAACAAGGACGTCTCTGAAGCACGAGGCTGCCTTTAGTAAGCCCTCTTCTCCCCTGGCAATCCCAGTGAGGAGAACACCTTACCATGGATGGAGAATACACATCCAGGGGCATCTAAGACCTCTGACTTTGAGAGCTATTTCTAGCGCTGCTGGTTCAGCCCATGATCATAAGCCAGGGGAAAGGGCAAAAAGCACAGAGCACAAAGACGCCTGTGAGCACGGGCATGGGGAACTAGGTGGGCACAGCTAACAGAAAGGGACTCCATTCAAAAGGAGTTCACTGAGATCTTCGAAGACTATCAGAACTGGAAAAAATGAGAGGATTCCAGGAACCAAGAAACCCTGTGTCTGACCTTCCAGCTGCCTCTACTGCCCCATTCCAGATGTGCCTTCCTACCCAAGACTATCTCGGTCTGAACCTCCAAACTCTGGCTATAGCATTTCATATCTTCATGGTCCTGAGATCTGTTGTGGTCACAGGAAATGGAGGTTATGTGCCAAAGGCCGCTGGACCAGAGGTACATCAGTGTCATTGCTACCAGGGGAGAACAGGGGTTGCCTAGAATTCTAGGTTTGAAGCTTCCTGTAGTAGCTCTTCACCCTCATCTCTCCACCGAGAGTGAAAGGAATAGGAAGGCTTATGATAGGAAAAAAGGTGGGGCAGGGAAAAAATGACCCCTAGGAAAACACATATCCTGCCCAGCTCAGGCAGGACAGCTCGGGACAGGGTCATCATCAGCCTTTTCCCCTGGAGCTGCTTCCAAAGATTCTATGTGTGTGTTGTAGGGAGGTGTGTGTGTGTGTGTGTGTGTGTGTGTGTGTGTGTGTAAGCATGTGTGCACACTTGGGCAAGTGTGCATGCCAAGAAATTATCTATCACCCTAAAGCCTCAGAGCCCACGAGGGTGAGAGTAAATGCAGAACCCATGATCCAGGGTTAACCGAAACACCCTCGACCCCGGCCATTGCCTCACAGTCTGCTCTCCAGGTGGGCGATATGAGACACTAGCTGGATCCAGCCGAATGGCACAGGTGGTACAGTCTGGCCCACTTAGCAGACACAGAGGCCAAGATGGAAGCAGGTGGAAGGACAAGTGTGTAGGTAAGGGGTGGAGAAGACAGGAGCGGTCCTAAATCCTAAGGCCATTGGTCAGGACTCCTAGTGTGCCCTCCTCCTGGCTTGGTCACAGAGGAGCTGCTGAGGTATGATGGCAGCGGATGACAACAGTACTCTAACCCCACCACATTGTCCAGCATCTGTCGTTGTCCAGCTGTTCTGACTGACTCTGTGGGGTCCCAGAGACAATGAATCTGAATACAGCACCTGACATTCCACCAGCACCAGACACTACACATCTAGCTCAGACCGCTGACTCTCGCTGTTCACAAAGCTAAGGTATAATACCACCTGCTGTACACCTGTATCACACACTCACACACACACACCCCAGATACTGCCTGCCATGCACATGTGCACGTGCACACATCTCACTACTGCACAGAGCCTATAAAGTGCATACCACCTGCTTACACATCATGCCCCTCCCTCCCCAGCTGCTTGAGGCACACTGCTGGTATATACAACCCTTCACACATGCTCACACCACTGTAAGCACATCATCTTCTATGTGCATGAAATGACAAACATCCAGCCCTTGAGCCCGGCCCCCAGGACAAGTCAGAAACAGTCTATTCCTACTCCACTGCCTCTTGTCCCCATCTTCCTTTGGGCATTCGGTGTCCCTTTCAGAACTTACCCAGTCACTAGGGCTCCACCACAGCTTTAGCTGTCTAGGCTCCTCTCTGAGGTTTTCCCCAACCATGGTTCTGCCTGGCCTGGACTCTGCAAACCCTGGGGACTCTAATGACCTCCAAACTGAGCTCAACACCCTCACTATCCCCCTCCACCTCGGAAGGGAAAGCCCAGAATCAAGGCCTCATCCCTTCCCCCACCCCTCCCCTCCCTTGTGAGGGAAAATGTCAGATTCCCTGTCTCAGTGGCGGCAGCGGGCGGGTTGGAGGGGGAATGATTCAGCCGCCGCCTCAAGAGTGCGGAGCGAGAAGAGCTTTTCCTGCCATTACCCGGCGAGGGAGAGGCTGGCGCGCTAATGGCTTCAATTACCACTCAGACAGGAACGCTGGGCGGCAGGGCCCTGGTACTCATCACAGCCCAGGACAGGACAGGCCCACCCCCAGCCAGCTTGTGCTGGACACCCCGCCTTGTACCCTGACAGGGATGTTGGCACACCGGCTGGCCGTCCCGACACAGCGGGCTAGGTCTCACGCAAACTGCAACAGAAACACCGTCTTGCTCCAGCAGCGGCAGAGTACGGAGACTCGTGGGGGACCTGGCATGGCGGTGTCCCCAGAGGCTGCAGTGAGAGTGGACTGAGCTGGACCTGGGATGGTAGGAGGAAGGGCAGAGGGCCCCGAAGGAAGTATAATACTGGGGTTCCCTTTTGAAGCCACACTGCTCCTGCCCCTGGGCCAGGCTCCCCAGGCAATGGCCAGGCGCTCCCCAAAGCACCTGTCTCCTGATGCACAGGCGGGCACAAGTGTGTGAGACATGAGCAAAGCAATCAGGCACTATCTTTCAGCCCCTAAGCCAAGTTTATCTCTCACTACTAGGATTCTATGGTGGTCTCACAAAAACGGCCCTGGCTCTCCCCTCATGTCAATCAACCCCAGAGCTCAAAAAAAAAAAAAAAAAAAGCCATCTTTTCATCTATTGCAGGCAAGCAACCCAGCTTTCCTGCCCCCCACCCCCACCCCAGGGAGGAAATGAGGCAGGGTTGCTTTAGGCTGCCTCTCTGAGGTCCCATCCGCTGTGACATTCCTTTCTGCCAAGCCTTAAGCTGGTCAAGGTTACAAAGACAACAGGACAGGTCAGCACTTTGCCTTGCTGGTGCAATATCTCAGGAGCAGGAGGGGCCCACGAGGCCAGCAATCCCAACCACTCTGTTGTAGTAGGGACCTGTCTGTCCCACACGTCATCAGACATCTTCCAGTCCCTAGATGCATCAACATATAGCCTGAAGCCCAGGTCTGGGGATAAAAGTATGTGTCTAGTACCGGGGTCCATCCCAACACCACACGAAAAAGAACGACCTCTAATCCATGGACAGGAACTCTTGACCAGGAAGGCCGTTTCTAATGGCAACCCTCTGCAAATGTGAGTTCTCTTCCCTGGGCCTTGAGAGACCCTTTAAAGGGTAAAGTTGACAGGGCAGGGTGATGTCTTAGAGGAGTCAGCTCTCCATTCTCACAAGGAGACTACTCCTCAGCCTGAGAGCCTCAGAGGTTGCCCGCCATGATAAGGATCCTAGTTTCAGTCTTTTAGACTCCACTCCAATAGAAGGCAGGGTAAATGACTCTCATGCCAACAGGTGAAATCCTTTTTCCTGGGTCACAAATTGGAGGTCAGAAATGACCAGAAGGAACCTCCGACGAGCCAATGGTTTCAGCTCAGAGCTGGTTGTCTGGCCCTCTGTCCCCAAATGGAACGGACAGTAGGGCTAGCACAACCCAGTGACACCAAGCAACAGCAGCTCAGGTGTCTACACTTCAGAATGGACTCTGAGACCCTGAGATGTAGGAAAAGCTCCACACTAGCTTGGACCATGGGTACAATGTCCTGGATCCTGGATGGAACAAATGAGGCCCAGCATTCCTGTCTACAGGGGAGGGCCAAACACAGCTCTATTAGAACCCATTGATTCACACGAGACACACAGATGCAAGAATTACTGAATGGATGCATGTGTGAACACATAAAGCCAAAGCATAAAAATGGCCAATGTGAAAAGATGTTCCACTGCTCTTGTAATCAAAGAAATGCAAATTAAATTGAGATGCCATTTTTTGCCTATTAACTTGGCAAAGCTTTTTTTTTTTAATGGTAATTTCTACTGCTGGTGAAGATGTGCAGAGAAGAGGCCCTCTTATGCCCTCCCTGATAAGAATATAAACGGATACAATCTTCTAGCAATATTGAAGGCTTTAAAATGTATGTGCCCTTTGACTTAGCAATTCTACTCCATGAACCTAGAGTCAGGACATGGTCAGCAAAGGGACAGCATCTTCACAGACACGTGTGACACCTTACCTACAAAGGCTGAAAGCTGAGAACATAGGCACCCAACAAAAAGGGAGCAGCTAAATAAATTAGGGTGCTTCCATGTGACAGCTTACCACAGCCATTAAAAATAATGGTGCAGAAGAATATTTAATGGCAAGGAAAATCTTCACACTATATATATATTTTTAAGCAGGAGCTGGGGAGGTGGCTCAGTAACGCACCTGCTAGGCAAGCATAAAAACCTGAGTTGTGTTTCCTAGCGCCCATAGAGGAAGCTGGGGACAGAAGTGAGAGTGAATGCCTGGACCCCAGTGCTGGGGAGGCAGGAGAGATAGGTAGATTCTTAGAGCTCACTGACCACTAGGCTAGCCAAATAGGTGAGCTCCAGGTTCAGCGAGGGAGCTTGTCTGAAAAGCCCTAGGTTTGCTTTCTAGCTGGAAAACAAACAAACAACAAAAAATATCACTATTCTGTTTACATATATTAATACAAATGTACATACATGTATACAAAACATACACACAGAAAATGGGCCACCAAGGAATAACCAATAGCACTAGGGGTAGGATAATAAGAGATTATTTCTCCCTATGCACTATCTTATGCTTCTCAATTCTTTAACAGTGAACAGATATCGGTATTGCATTCAAAAACGAAAGCAACAATCAATACGGTATTTTGAAAATGCACATTCAGATTCATGTGTCCATTGTGGTCAAGGTTTAATCATGTCACTTCCCACCCTATTTGTGGCTTTCTACCTCCTCAAGAAAGGGCCCGTTCCTCAGCCTGATCCTCCAGCTCACTGAATCACCCTCTCCCTCCTCTCCCTCCCCTCCGCTCTCCAGCCGCCACTTGAAAAGCCTCAAATTGACCACTCAGAGTTCTGGAAGCTCTGCTCCCCTTTACACCCTGGGTCTTGGCAAAGGCCTAGAAGCAAAGTGTCCACGTTCCTTACAGAATTTACTGGACACTGACTGAGGGTAGCATGTATCGAGTGACATTCTGGGCTTAACAGCAGGTCAAGCAAAGTATGTGAATGACTAAATGAATGAACGAGCCACCAGATGAGAAGAGACACTAAAATTCACATGGAGAGTCCAGCTCCAGCTTCTTCATCAGGGTACCAGGAGAATACTGCCAGCAACTGCCAGGCTTCACTGCCACCGTCACATAACCCCAGGGCCACAGAGCTGCAGCACCATACCTCCAGCCTGACCCAGACTCAAGGGAGCAATGACCCAGCAGGAGATCACACAGCTGGCAAGCTCACTGCTGGCTTCAACACAGACCAGTGACCTTGGCCTGTTGAGCACTGCCTCTCACCCACCCCAGGGTGGCCAATCCTGGTGGGCCCCGCCCACTCCTCAATCTACCTGGCCACCATGGCCTGTCCCTCTTGGTACATACCTTCAAGCACTGACAGCTTGGCACTTGTGTTGATCTCCCCGAGACTGTTCGTGGCTGTGCACTCATAGATGGCTTCGTCTCGCTGCACTCGTAATGGCTGGATCCGTAGCACTGACCCTGCTCCATCGTCAAACTCAATTACCTGTCACAGGACAGATGTGGTCACAGCCTGTTAGGGGTGTGGGGATCTACTATAGTTTTCCTCACATCCCCAGAAGTCCCTTGAGGGAGACTAAGACCACCCAGAGAGCAGGCCAACTCTAAAGCCTGCCCAGCCCTCCCGGCCAGCCCAGGACGAACCTCAAAGCGCTGGGAGCTGACTTTCTTCCCCTTCTTCATCCACGTGATTCGAGGCTTGGGTTCCCCTGTGGCTTGGCACACGAAGGAGGCCACCCCTCCCGACAGCCCAGTCTGGTCCTCCGGGACCTTAACAAAGACAGGTTTGCCTGGGAGAGACAGAGGCACTAAATCAAGTGGCACAATCACATCAGGCATGGCCAATGCTACAATACTACAGGTATCAGGCCTTGGGGACAAGGGGGCAAGGAAGACTTAGAGAGAACAATAATAATACCTAACTTTTATACAGTGCTTAATAAGTGCCGAGCCCTGTTCAAAGAGCGGAACCCTTGGAACTCTTTGAAGCCGAGGAGGTGGGTGCTATAATTACTGTTTACAGAGAAGAAATCAAGGCGTGGGGAGGTCAAGAGATTTGTTCGTTGGGACACAGCTGGTCAAGAGCGGAGTCTGGAGTTGGGCTCTGCCTCCGTCTGTCTCCGGCTCCTGGTTATTCCAAGCTCCGGGGATAACAAAAATCAAAAAGATACTGGAGAACTGCTTTCTGGGAAGAGCCCCAGACTCTCCTAGAGCCTTGCTATCTACCCTAAGCCTTAGGCAGACCCCAGGACTCCTCCTCTTCCCTACCCCTACATTCCAACAGCCCCAAAGGCCTGGACATTCCAGCTCCTGAGAGCCTCTGGATAGCTTCCCAGAGGGGTGCTTTCCTGTAACTCCCTGCCCCCACCCCGCCCCCACCAGCTTGGCAACCGCCTTTTCACAGCATGGGTAGCTCCAGAGTTCCTACTCCAGAGGAGGACAAGGGTTTAGCCAGGGCCTGGCCATACCCTCCATGTCCCATCACCCAGGGTCACAGCCCCAAGCAACCTGGCTCATTGAGACATAGCAATGCCTCGTTAATCCTGACAGTGGATCCATTTCCTATTAATCCAGCCAGTGCACGCACAGTGCAGGAAAGCCAGTGCCTTGGGAACTGGCCATTCAGAGGACTTGCCTGTTGCCCATAACTCAGGCTCAGTTTGGGCCCTGGCAGAAAAGTGCCCACTGTGCGCCAGGTACTTTATATCACTTCGAGCACAATAATCGGTGTCTCCACTTTCTAGGCTGAAGGACCAAGTCACATGCCCACAGTTACACAGCCAGTGAGTACTGACACATTTGGGACCCAAATTTAGGCCCATCAGAGTCCAAAACACCTGATACAAAAAGTTCACAGGAGGAGGGGACTTTGTCAAAGAGACCAGCCAGTGGTGGCAAAAGTCAGACAAAAGCAGAGTGGCAGAGGTGAGGGAGGGGCACAGGTGACTGTTACAGCACGCTGTGACTAGGAAAGAGATGCCAACTGGAGGAAGGTTTGGAAACTCTTGTAGTTTTATCTGTATTATGTAAATGTGCCTGCTTGTCTGTATGTGCACCACGTGCATGCAATGCCCACAGTGGCCAGAAGGGGGAATTCCATCTTCTAGAGCTGGAGGTGGCTGTGAATTGGGTGGGTGCTGGGAAGCAAACCCAGGTCTCTACAAGATCACTTGCTGCAAGCACACTTGACCACTGAGCCAGCTCTCCAGCACCAATTCTGGTGTTTTGGTTTTGTTTTGTTTTGGTTTTGTAAGGACATGTGTCAGTGGCAGGCCTTCACCCAGGGCAGGCAGTCACTTGTTAGCGTCACCAGTCCTGTGGGTCAGTGGGTCCATAATCACCCTCATTTTAGAGATAGGGAAAGACATGCAAGCGGTGAAAGGAACAAGGACCAATGAGTCAGTGTTCTGGGGTGGAGCTGGGGTTCACCCTACATTCTAAATCCTAAACTCACTTTAAATGACCTGTGTCCTCCCCAGGAAGAAAGCCCAGGACCCACCACAATCTGTTCCTAGGGGCGAGGCTGAGCAACTCAGAGGGCCCAGTGCAGGGGCGGGGAAGTCATGCAGGTGACCCAAAAGTTCTGAACTCCTTTCTGCCTCTAGCACCCCCAGCTGCCTCTGGAGAGAGGTGTGGATCTTTCTTAGTCTGTAGAATTTACAGAGCCTGTCACTGTTGCCTATACCTGCCTGTGAGGAAGCCCCCTCCTCCAGGGTCGACTGAGGTCATCTCTTAACCCCTCCCCCACGCCAGTAGCTTCCAGCTCTGCACCTGCCCTGCCACCACCACCTCACAGGCTACATTTCCTCCATGGGACAACGGCTAGCTGACCAGGCTGCCGGCCCTGTCTGTCACCCCCACCCCACCTCCTCTATTCTCTATTCTGAAGCCAGAGAACAAACCTCCCCCTGATCAAATCTCTCCAAAGGCCTCCCACTGCTCTTTACAAAGAGTAAGCTCCTCTCACTGCAGACAAAGCTCTGCCAGGTCTGACCCAACCGTTCTCCCCAGAGTCCTGGCTTTAGAGTCCTGAATAAGCAATGCTGCCCCAGGGCCTTTGCGTAAGCCACACCGGCTGCTAAGAGCCTCTTCTACTACCCCTTACCCACTAACCTCCTAAGTCACCTTGGAACATCATCACCTCAGGAAACTGTCCCCTATCCCTCCCTACCCCCCAGCCCCCATTAAGCTCGCTCTGCCTCCCACAGTTTCAGGGTGCACAGGAAGCTACAGCCTTCCCACACAGACCATAACCCTGGGCAGAGCAGACTCCATGCCTGTCCTGTCTTCTGCCCTGTCCCACTGTCCGACCCAGTTCCTGACCCCCAGGGGTGCAGAACAGGAAGAGGAGGACAGAGGAAGGAATGTGAGAGGAGCGAGAAGGCAGGGGCCTCCCGTACTCCTTCCCTCTAGGCGAGAGAGAAACCCAAGGAATAAGTGCCCCTCCAGGTCCTGCCTCAACGTGTCTCCAGTGAAACCAGAGGCTGGAACCTGAAGAACCAGAAAGACTAGGAGTATGCAGGGGTGGGGTGGGGTGGGGCCTCCTGAGCCAAACAAAGAGCAGAGGCTGGGCAGGAGTCAGGTAGCTCATAGCAGCCAGCAGGAACAGACTTGGAAGCTGTGTGGGGGCTGGACTGTGCCCAAGGCCTGGGGCCATCAGGGAGGTACAACTACTCCTCTCCCTCGGAGGCTGGAGAAGAGCCAGGGTGCTGCCCAGGAGCAGGCTGGCAGTGCTACTCCAGTCCCAGGCCGCCTAGGACTGGGGCCCCTTCTATGCCTAGGCCGTGCCTTGCTTCCTACTAAGGGGACCCTCGAAGAGGCCCAGGCCACCTGGCTCCTCCTCCTTCCGGAGCCCTAGCTAGCCTTGGATCTTCCTGTTGCTCCTCAGGAGACACAGTCAAATCTTGTTTCTACCCTGTTTCCCCAAATTTGCTCCTGCTAGCCTCTCTAAATCCCCCTTTTCCATTCCAGCAAGGATCTTGTTTTTTATGCACTTGCCAGAGGTCAAGCACTCTGCTGCTGAGAACTTAGCTGGAGCTTGCTCACAATCCAGGCCTGCCTCTGTGTACCCTGCATTCCTTATTAGCCCCTCTTCCAGACCGTGGAAGCCTGGCCCACGCCCCACTGCCAGCTGGGGTGCCAGGCAGGCAGGCAGGCAAAGCCAGGCTACTGTGGCCACTCTGCTTTGGGCCTTATCGGTTGGTGGTGTGTGTGTGTGTGTGTGTGTGTGCGTGCGTGTATGTGTGTGTATATGTGTGTGTGTGTGTGTGTACGTGCCATGGCTGGTGAGTGCCTTTACTTGCTGAGCCATCTTGTTGGTCTATGAACAAAACTTCTGAACCAGAAAACAGGGTGTCACCTGAACAAGCAAGGAGCAGCTGTCTGTCACAGTTACCTGCTGTGTCACCCAGCCCTGTGGGCAGCTACTCACAGTAGGATACCCTGGGCCATTCCTTACATGTCAACTGCTGACCCTGTACATGAGAGGAGTTACCAGAGAGGGGGGCTGGCTTGGGCTAGAGGGAGGCACACCCCCTGGAGACATGCAGATGTGTAACTCCAGAGACTAAACTGGGCCACCTCCAAGGAGGCTCCTCCTGGGGAGACTGACTGCTATTTTGTGCCTCCCCTGAGAAGCACATATACATAGGCGCACAAATAGCATGGCACACAGAGGATGAAGCACACACACCACTTTAGGACCTCGAGGGCAGGAGAGCTGCTAGAGAGGTGATTTCCCAGGTCCTGAGTGGCTCTGAGCTGGGGACTCGGTTAATGAGCTCCTGTGACTGCTCCTGGCAGCCTCCCCCAGCCCTGTCCACTCAAGGGCAATCCTGGCTCCAGGAGGCACTGCAACAGGGAGAGAACTTAATAGGTGCCAGGTGCCTTGCCCATGTGACCTCGGTTAACCTTTACAGGTAGGAGTGATTACCTCTGTTGTGCAATAGGAAAACAGGCTCAGAGAAAGCACTTGTGCCGGAAGCTCCAGAGGGCAGGGTCTAGACGGGCCACCCATAAGCATGAGGGGGAGGGCCCTGCCACGTTCCAAGGTAGGGGCTTTGGAGGAGAGATAACAAAACACACACAATACTCTTCAGTCCCCTGCATCTCTGCTTCATACCACCGACCCCTTCAGCTACCAAGCACCTTGCTCAACTTTAACGCCTGCAAATAGCCTGGTCATAACCAGGACCCAACACGCACCTGGTCTTGGGGGATCCCATTGCTGGCCCGAGCTGTGTCGAGCCTCACTCTGGCTCTCTCACAAGCTCAGGAGGCCAGGGCAGGGGTATGACTCTTTCTGCCAGTCTCATTCCTTCATTGGGCAATCCTCTATGTTAGCCAATGCCCACTCATCTTCAGGGGCCCTCTTTTCCAGGAAGCCTCTCAAGATAATCAGGCTACTGCCTGTGCCAGCGCTGCCCCAACCTGCCCCCACTGATCTGTTAGCTCACAGTTGTGCCCAGCTCGGTGGGTTCTGTCTTGTGATGGGTCTGGGCAGATTCTTTCTCTCCTAGCACCTACCACATGAGCTCAGCAGAAACCTCTGCCTGAGGGCTGGACCAAGACCACCTCTGTGCCCACATCCATATATATCTTCCATCCCAAGAAGGCACAAAACCCTGGGTTGGGGAGATGAGGTGAGGGAGGTTCCAGCAGGGTGCGTGCATGCAAGCAAGCATCCCTCTGTACCCAGGTTTCCACTGGAGCTGACTAGGCATCACTGCTAGGCCTCCAGGCTAACTCTTGGCAGCTGCTTCTCTCCCCTGCTTCTCTCCACTCCCCTCTGAGGCCAGGGCCCCCATTCATTTGTCTCGTTAAGAGGCCTATAGAAACACATTTGTCCACTCTGCGCTTCACTGCTCTGGTCGTCAATTCTCTGGGGGCACCCGCCCTGCCTTCTGCAGCAGTCCTGTCCATGTCTGGCTGCTTGCCCCTAGTGAGAAGTCTTGCAAGTTCTGTCCAAACCTGGTCACGAGGTGGGGGGGATTAAAAAACTGAGAGTAATTTAAAGGTAGGCTAGGGGGGCAGACCCTGACTCCTGAGGTTGGCTTACAACAGCCCCTCGCTGATGGCTCTTGGCCTGGGACAGTGCCCAAGTCACAGCACCTGGGGGTTCACCCTTAGCAGAGGCAGGGTCCCAGCCTCTTCACCTGGTTCCCACCGTCAAGTCCCTGCTTGGTCTCTGTAACCAAATTACCAAGGAGACAGCAGGAAGATTCCTGGAAATGTGCCTTAAACGCAGCTTCCCTTCACTCCTCCCGACTCCTATGGTGGTCAGGACTGTCCCACCCCCTTTATTTATTCACCAACCCCCTCCAGACCCTGAGCTGGAAATGCCTAAACTCTCAGCCTGCCAGGGCAGACAGACCGAGGGCGAAGTGCCACAAGAGCATATGAGGACTGCAGAGGACCAGGGCATGACCACACTGCTACAGGAAGCAGTGACAGTTGAGTCAGATCTGGTCACATAAAGGGAGGGAAAACACAGCCCCCTCCACACCTTGTTTATTTTTGGAGACAGTCACGTAGCCCAGGCTTGTCTTCAACTTACTACGTAGCCAAGATCCTCTAGAACTCTTAATCCTCCTGCTTCCACCTCCCAAATGCTAGGAATACAGGCCTGTGTGTGTCATCACACCTGACTTCAAGAGTGCAAACAGAAGGCATGAAGGATGCCTGGACACAGAGCCCTGTGCAGCAGAGAGAGCACAGCGGGTTCCAGGGGAAGAGGGACGGGGAAGGGTAGGTAGCAGAGAGCCCGACACTAAAGCTCACCCTCCAGGCAGTTGGGGAGCTAAGAAAGGCAACCTGATTCCCACTGTGGTCTAGAGAATGGGTTCAGAGGAATGGGACTGGAGGCAGGGAACCATCAGAAGGTTCCCTGATGCACACTCAAACTCAAGCAGAAGCTGAAGGAGGCTTGGCAGAAGGGGGCAGGGAGAGCAAAGAGGATGCATTCCAAAGACACTCAGAAGCTAGAGGGACGGACGGGATCCCACGGGGGACGGAAGGGGGAGAGGAGCTGCCAGAAGGCTCGGCTTTCCGACTTGGTGACTAGGTGGACAGTAATGCCAGTCACAGAGAAAGCCAGGGGCCAGGGAGGATGGTGGGACAGAGGGGTGCAGGCTGGGGTGTGCTGCGTCAGGGGAAGGATAGAGAAGGTGGTTATTCTCCTAGGCCTCGCTGTTCCTTAAAACTCAGTAGCATGTCTCCCCTGCTGTCTGGGCCCTGAGACTAGTTGAGAAGAGTGACAACAGTCCTTCACCATGTCAATGCCAGTCACACACCTAGGGTCCTGGGCCCCAGATCACTTCCCTCTCCTGCCCTGCAGCTCCAAGCTCTCTCCCATCAGCCCCAGCCAGGGCTAAGGATCACCTCCACACTCCCCTTTTCTAAGGTTTTCCACCTGACTTCTCTTCTAGACCCCTAGCCCTGCACCCCACTGGCTAGCCTCTCCAGAGAAAGGCCCTCTACCTCCCATTCTCCCTTACCCAGGCCCAGCCTCAGAGGACAAAGGGAGGGGTGCTCCAGGGCCACCCTCTTCTGTGACTGGCTCCTGAATTATTAATGAGCCATTTAGGATAGAGCCCTGGTGGGACAAGGCTCTTGTCTAGAGACCCGGAGGGGATAGAGGGATCCCTATGGCCTGCTCTCCTGGGGCCTGACCCCTGGGTTGGCCCTGGGCTGCCTCTGGGTTCAGGACAGGCTGGGAATAGCCCCTTCCCCCCAAGGGACCTCAGCTCCGACCTTGCCCCTCCCCCCAGTCTGCAGATTGGCTAAGCCTGTCCTGGGCTCCGCCTCCTACCAGTAACCAAGCAGTGGTAACCATGGTGACAGGGCGGGCTATGGCCAGTCTTATAATGCCAGGCAGGGGGAAGGGCAGCAGCAGGGAAGAGACCAAAGTTCAGAGTTGGATTGGAGTAGGGGACAAATCGTCCCCCCAACACACAAACACACAGACTCACTTTCATTCCCTGCCCCCCCCCCTCCTTCCTGCAAGCCAAGTGACACAGTCCTTCCCTATTTTCCAGGGATTGCAGGCCTGCCTCAGGGAAGGATGTGGGTAACTGCTTCTGGATCCTCCCTGGACCCGCAGACATGTCTGGTACCCTGCTTCCTTCTGCTCGGGGCCTTCTATAGAGATCTGCAACGTGGACAAAGTACATGCCTATGCACGTCACACAAAGATCACATGAATCCAAGACACGGCTCCCCAACTCTATATAACAGGGTCACGCTTAGACATGCACCACTCTGCAGAGCCTAAGGGATACCCAGGTGCTCAGCAGGATGCTCAGAGGAAGTGGGAGCCGGTACTCCTTAGAAGGGGGCCTTCCCAGTGTGGGTCTCTAGAGCAGGAGGGCTAGAGGGTTATCTATGGTCATCCTGTTTCTTTTTCCTGGGACCCAGTCCCATATTACAATCTAGAGACCTGCTAGGAGGTCAGTTGATTTTCAACATGATGTATCTGTATGATGAGGAGTCAGACTTACTGTCGCCATGAGCACCTGCCATCAAGCCAAGCATCACGAGGGCAGGCACAAGGGGCACCATCCTCCTCCCTGGGGCTGGCTCGGGGGCCATCCAGGGTTCTAGCTCCACAGTCAGCCACAGCCTAAGACAATCCACCTGTAATGGAGAGAAAAGCAGAGCCAATTAGCCAGTGTCCCCCTGAGTCCCCACTGCACATGCTCCTCCCCACCCCACCCCCACCCATCCTCACTGCTCATTCAGACTGAGTTCAGCAGTCCCACACTGGACCATGCAATGGCTACCCAAACTCCCTCACCACTGAAGGTCAACCATCCTATGGAAAGAGTGCAAAGACCTTCAGGGCAACCTCTAAGCGCCAGGAGAGGGAAGAAATCTAGTTAGAAACTAGCATGAGGCGGGTCCATTCCAGATCTTGAGTTTCCAGCTCACACCATTAAGGGGATGAGGGCAGGGAAATGGAGTCAAAGATACATACAGGTTGGGACAAAACCAAGGCAGAGACAGGAACAGAGAGTAGCCAGGTGGGTTTACACCGTCCAGGGCCATCTCAGTCCCTGCGGCATCCTGTTGCTCTTCCTCAGAGAGCAAGTGGCCAGACCCCGGCATACTCAGGAAAAGCCCCAGTACACAGACTTAGCAGCAGTTGGTTCCACGTTGTCAGAGGCTCTCAGCCAAAGCCACAACCCGTCAGGGCTCGCCAGGACTGCTCTCTACAAGTTACAGTTGCCCTGCCTGGTCACTCTCAACCTACCTAACTCCCATGGCACCTTCCTATCCCAAAGACAAACTAAAGCGGCTGTGAATTGGAATTCTAGAGCCTGAGCTTCAACACCCATGTTTCCACGTCCCTTGTTCCTTCCGGGCATCGAGAGCAGACGGGGTGGGGGTGGGGGGCTGTGCTTGGGGCTAGCCTAAGCCTTCCAGGCCTTGCTTACCCTCCTGTCTACATGCCTTCCTCACTCTGCAAACCCATGCAGAAGCCTTACAGTGGCCACACTCTGTACCCAGGGTGAGCTTCTAAATGTTCCTGTTCCACGCTGCCTGCCGGGGGCCTTAGGTGACATGCAGCAGGGCCCAATTCTGTTCACACTGCCACATACAGACCATTGGCGCATGGCCAGGCTTCACCCATGCTCTGAAAATACAACAGGGTCTAAAGGAGGAGTGATACTGGACACGACTTAGTGTAGTTGGACCTTTGCTATTTTGTGTTTTTTTTTTCTTCTGTCCTTCTTACCACCCTTTCATCCTCTAAACATAGGAGAGAAAAAAAGGGTAGATGGGGAAGGGGGCAACATTATCACTAGAAAGCTTCCTGCTGAATAGGGTGTTGAGCTTCTTGGGGCAAGTTGATCTTCACAGTCAGGATATCTAATTTCTTCTCATTCCTTCTTTGTGCACAACTACTTAACAAACAACCGACAACCGACAACCCACCCCACCTCTCCACGTATTAATACCCTCTGAAAAGTCCCCCAAATTCCAAACATCATACAATTGCAGAAACTACCTGCCACTGGCAAAAATCACGCCCCTGCTAGAGCTCAAGGCAAATCCTAGTCAGCTACTGTGGACAATCTGAAGCCGACCCATCCCCCACACCTGGGATTAAATCAAAAACATTCCCATAATATTTCTGTATTTTTGAAAAACAAAAACCTCACAAATTTCTCACTACAACTTGGGTCCCCATGGGCCCCCATAGTGCTAAGAGAATTTTGAAAATGAGGACAGGTGAACCAGAGGGATGGAGTTTAGCATGGTTCTGCTCCGCCCTGGGACTTGAACCCTTATCTGAACTTAGGACAACTAAGATCATGAGGTGAATGGGCAATGGTAAGGCAGGTGGGGCTGGTGACCATCGGGAGGGGGAGATGTTCCCTGTCTCAGAAGCTCACCCAACCTGTAAGCAAGGGGTAAGCAGTAGAAGCCATAATGCTACAGGGACAGCCCAGCACTCCTTTTTTTTTTTTTTTTTTTTTAATTCCCGAGAAAGACTTAGGA
>NC_034595.1:69429062-69448195 GCF_900095145.1 Mus pahari
AGATCTCATTACAGATGGTTGTGAGCCACCATGTGGTTGCTGGGATTTGAACTCAGGACCTTTGGAAGAGCAGTCAGTGCTCTTACCCACTGAGCCATCACTCCAGCCCCCCAGCACTCCTTATTCTAGGTCGGGAGTTCCTCTAGGGACCACAGAGCTGAAGTGGTTCAGTCCACAGTGAGGCCACACACTGCCACGTCAGGATGGGGGTCCTATTCTGTTAAAGTCTTATCTTGGCTTGTTCATCATAGTACCATGGTTATCTTAGTGCGGCTATGAGGACATCAGGTGGTGAACTGCCTTGGCCAGGTTACCATGGGAACACTGTATTCAGATAGGACTCTAGCTTTGGTACCATTACCCCAAGTACAACTCAGAAGTGTGACACCCCATAAGTCAGGCAGAGTGGTCGAGGCAGGTCTTGTGGCTGAGACATCACAAAAGCTTAACGTGTGTGCTCAGGTACTCCAGGCACGCTCCCCACCCCAGCACAGACACTATATGGACATCATCTTCAGCACCAGTGTCATGGGGACACAGCTCCCTGGTACAGAAATAAAAGGATGATACAGAATAGATGTTATGCTGTACAAAAATGCACAGGCACAGTCAGCATGGGACACAACTCCCCAGTACAGTTACAGAGCCTCAATCCCTCTGTAGCTGCCTTAGTATAGCAATCACAGCTTGGTTAACTCCCAGGTGCAGACATGATGGTAACAGCGTCTGGTCCAGACATCATGTGGGGGTACACAGAGGGTACAGACATCTGCGGGTACAGCTGCCTGATAAGGACATCACAGGGATGTCCACAAAGGTGTCACAGACACGGGGTGGGGGTGCCGATATTAACTATTAAAGGGGAGCAAAGCTCCTCTCAGTAAAGCCACCATAGTGTCTCACTCCCAGAACAGGTAAGTAAAAATCTGGCCACAAGTGTTATCTGAGCCCAAGCCCCAGCATGGCAAAGGCCGGCAGCTCTGACTTGGGGATTCGAGATCCCCTGTGTATGTCAGGGAGGGTGTTCAGAACACTGTGTACACTTCCACAGTGTAGCAAATGGGCAAACGAGATGAAAATAGGGGTCAGAGAGATGGCTCAGAGTTAAAGGCACAGGCTGCCCGAAGACTTGCATCAGTTTTCCTAGCACCTACACGACATCTCACAACCGTCCAACTCCAGTTCCAGTGGATCCAATGCCCTCCTCTGCCCTCTGTGGGCTCCAGACACATACATAGTATACAGACACGCAGACACTCATATTTAAACCTTTTTCTTTTTTAAGTTGAAAGATCTAGACATTCTCTCCCCCAAAGAGAGCTGCTTCCAGTGGTCCTTGAACACAAGGCCACAGACAACTAGAAACACCAGGAGACCCCAGGGACGAACAGGGAACCGTTTGGCCACCCCTGGACTCCGGGCACAGAGCCTCCCCTGGTGTCAGGCAGTTCAAGGCTGCTCCCAGCTCCAGGGCCTCCTCCCTCATCAGAAGAGAGGTGAGCACCCTGAGTCCCAGGCTTGGGCTTAAAAGTCTAGATGTTGGTCCTGCCTACACCCTGGTCTCCAGGTCCCCTGCAGAACGAGTCTGCCTTGCTGGACTGCCATGGCTTCGTGCACCCAACACAGCGAGCGGTGCTTGGAACAGACCATCACTCCACCAGTGTGGACGGATGAGCTTGTGCCCGGGACAATTCAGATAGAATCAAGGCCCAAACCCGCGGGCACTCAAGCTCATCTGTGAATTGCACTGAGGACCGACGGTTCTACTGAACTGACATACTTGGTCAGGAAAACAATTACGTGGCATACGATATTATAGGATATAATTGAGTGTAATTTTTCTACATTCAGAATGGCTTTGATATATCTCTTTTCCTTGCTACACCACTGTAAAGCTGCCAACTGCCCTTTCTTAGGAAGAAATGTCCTTTATTCTCAAATTTTGTCCTTGGTGCTAAAATACCCTTTCTTGTATGAGGTGATAGGGACAGCAGATAGCAGTTGTTTTTTGTTTTGTTTTGTTTAATAATGTCCTTACTTGGCAAAAAAAAAAAAAAAAAAAAAAAAACTGCTAACCCCCTGTCTGGCCCTAAGCACTTTTGGAAACTGAACTGTGTGTGAAACCAAAGAGCCTGGGAACCTCTGCTCTGAGGAAAGAGGGATCAGCAGGCACAACACCAAGCCACAGGAGTTGTGTATGTGTCTCATGGAAAATGCGTGTCACTTCCATGAGATCCACCCTAGCCATTCCTGCCAGGGCCAAAGAGGACCCCCAAGGGACCATATGACGCCAGGACCCAGGGATTCCCGGATGGAAAACAGCTGGGACCATTCTAAAGGCCCCCTCATGAATATGCAAACACAGATTGATTTGTTTCCCCGTGGGCATGGGTTATTATTCACAAATATTAATTAGTCTCCAAATACCACCTGTTCCTCTAGCCTCCCCCACCACTCCTCTTCAGGCCAGGACCTTGGCTCCCAGGAGACTGGAGTCCAAACATGGCCATGGACAGAAGAAGGGGCATCCTGGGTTCCACAGTGTGCTCAGCCAGGGCTTAAGCGACAAGCTACACACGGGGCGGAAGAGCTATGAGCTGTTCATCTTCTAACCTGTGGCGGCAGCTAAGCGAGCCCTTTTGTCATGCCCTGGACAGTTCACCGCGTGGCACTGCAGCAGCAGCAGCAGCCACCGCTGAGGCCTTGTCACACTTGGGAAGGGAAAACCAGCATGGGTCCAACTCTCACCAACCCAACTGCTGGATTATGATGGGAATAAATCACAACCTTCTCCTTGACCCCGGCCCAGAGAAGGGTGGCTGGCAGGAAGGAGCCTGAGACTGTCTTACCTCCTCCAGCCGGGCTGCCAGAATCCATGTGAACAGCCAGGGACAACATCCCCTCCCACTCCAGTGTTAGGGATCCTCTAACTACACTGAGGCCCTTTTTGTAGCCCTCAGCTTCTGTATGTCTGGGGAGTCAAAGGGGAAACCTCAGGTGTCAAAATCTCTGTGAGTGGCAGCCAAGAACCTAACAAGGGACTCGTTGTGAAACAAACAAAAATCAAAATAATTTCCTCCTACAGCTACAACCCCTCAGCCTTTTCCTTGGGGGTGTGGGGAGGGATCCCATAGATTAATATTCACCATCTTTCCTGCCTCCTCTTGCCCACTTCAGAACCGGATTCAAGTGATCCATAAACACACCTTCCAAGTGACTCCCCCTGGGTTTCCAGGTTGTACAGATTTAGTGAAATCACAAACCAGTGGTTCTCAGTCCAGGGTGGCTCTTCCCTGCCACAGGACATGAGGGAATGTCTGAAGACATCTCTGATTGTTAGGCCTGGGGATGGAGGTAGGTGGCATTAGCCAGGATCTAATGGGAAGAATCGCAGGATACTTGCGACATCTTACATCAGGCCAGACCCACGAAGAAGTATCACCTTGTCTAGAAAGCTCACAGTACCACAACTGAGAAACCCTGACAGATGACAAGCCTTCGGCCTACAGGCTGACCCAGTTCTAGAACCCAGTCCCCTAAGAATCACTTACACCTTCAACCACAGGCAGTCCTATCCTAACTTGCCTGACGTTCACATCAGCACCTTCCTGGCCTGGAGACTCTCAAAGCATCTCTCTCTAAATTAGCTCAGCCTCAAGGAGCGGGGCCCCATACACACCCCATCTCCACCCTCCAGACAGGCCATTGACAAGCAGCATCCCAGAGCTCAAAGGGCTCTTCTTTCTCAGCCTCTTCTGGATTTTTAAGCAGATCAGCCCCCTCACCTGAGGACAGACAGAAGGGTCCATGGTGTCCTTACCCCCGTTCTCCCCAGCTGACCTTTCCTGCCTAAGGCAGCCCCCTTCTGTCCTTCCACATAATCCTCCTGTCACCATGTGTGACCACTCACAGCATCCACATTCCTCTCCATCGAGACCAGATCCTTTTCTTTTCTTTTCTTTTCTTTTCTTTTCTTTTCTTTTCTTTTCTTTTTTTTTTTTTTTAATGTATTTGTTATAATTGTGTGCGGTTACTCAGGGGTCAGAGGACAACTCCGTGGAGTCAATTCTCTGCTTTCACATTTACCACTGGGTTCTGGGAATGGAACTTGGATGGTCAGGCAGCAAGCACATTTACCTGCTGAGCCTCTTCACTGGCTCAGATCAATCTTTGTCATGGCTTCCTCTGTTTAACCATCTATCTAGAACTATGCAATGAACAGGGTGATGGCCAGAGGCATGGGTCTTGCCTTGAAGCTTACAGAGACAGGCCCACCAAGCTCAAGGATACCCTGATATCCGGGTCAGCAAACCCTTGAAGGCCCTTTCTTTCTTCATTCTGAACACCCAACTTGTGGAGAGTTTGAATTTGCCCCTCATCTATCCCAACTAACTCCCATCCTCTCAGTGGGCGCCCTGCCCGCCATCACTGCCTTCCAATTCATCCTGAACACAAGCCAATGGTGCCTTTAGCTCACAAAAAATGCAAACCTGGGGCTGGAAAGATGGCTTGGCAGTTAAGAGTGCTTTAAAGCTCCTGCTGGGAACCCAGGTTCAGTTCCCAATACCCACATGGTGGCTCACAACACTCTGTAATGGATCCAACCCCCGTCTTCTGCTGCCACAAGTGCCAGGCATACACATGGTATATATACATACATGTAGTCAAACATACACATAAAATAAAAATAATCCTTTTTTAAAATGATTTTTTGTTTGTTTCTTTGTTCGCTTGCTTGGTGTTTTTTTTTTTTTTTTTTTTTTTTTTTTTTGGTCAGGGTTTCTCTGCGTAGACCTGGCTGTCCTGGAACTCACTCTGGAGACCAGGCTGGCCTCAAACTCAGAGATCTACCTGCCTCTGCCTCCCAAGTGCTGGGATTAAAGTGTGGGCCACCACTGCCCAGCTTTAAATGCAGATCTAATCATATCCACGGGGCGTGCTCTGCCTGCTGCTCTGGTTTGCAGGAGGCGCCACTTGCCAGTGTTCCGTGAATGAAGTGACAGAAGAATGTAAGGACATTGTTGCTTCAGGAACTTTCGTTCTTCCAAAGCCCCCTTAGGAAGACATCTACAGACTCACATCTAAACCCTCCATGCAGACTCCTAACTAACTGCCTGACCTTGTTCCCTACAGCTCCAGCCCACCGCCCTGAGTACTCTGCTCCTCCTCCCATACTCCTCAGTTGACAGGCAGTCTGTTTTCCATACAGAAACATGGGGAATGGAGAAGCAGGCAGACCCTGGTGTCATCTGGAAGCCTATTTCACTCCTACGGCAGCTGATGAACTTCATCATTCCCCCCCCACCTCTGTCCCCCACGCTAGCCAGACAGCTCCCCTTCTTCACGTCCCACCCTCCACCCTTCACGGTGGTGGTCTGTCTTTCCCACCTCCCTAAACAACGCTCAGCTCCCTCCTCCCCCTCATACCACCCTAGCGTCTCTCAGACACGTACACACAGGACATCCCATCCACAACTTTATCTGGATCTCACAGCAAAATCCAAGGCATTCAGCCCAGCCCACAGCCGTCCCTGCAGCCCCGGCCACACACTGGGGCACACTCACCAGGTCTCCACTTGCTTACACCAGTCACTCTCGCTGGGCAGTCAGCACTGAGGGCAGGGCACCAGGGCCTCCGCTCCTTCCTGGACAGGGATGAAAAGATGAGAAACCATTGAGAATTTCATCAAGGCGGAATATAAACTGACACAGAGAGACTTTTGAAACTTGTTTATGCAGGGGAAAGGAAAGCAGGCTACAGATCTGTGGGTGCCAGCTGACCCCCATTTAGTAAAAATACCTATCTGGTTACTTCACTGCATTTGTTTGATGTTCCCGAAACACCTACTATGTGCCTGCCCATCTGTCCACTTCCCTATACCCATGAGTGACTCAAGGCCAAGTGAGACTATGGGTGTGAATTCCGTGTGATCCTGGTGGAGAGCAGTCACCCACTCACCTCTGGAACCCCACCTGCCAGCCACAAGAGCACCCTCTTCCCATCTTCCAGTGTGCCCTACTTTCTCCTGCCCTGCCCATGCTGACCAGTTAGCACTCAGAGTTCAGATCCAACACGTCTCAGGGAAGCCTTCCATGACATCGTCAAGTTCATGCCTGGACTTTGCCTCAAAGCAGTGGCCACAAACGTATTTATTTACTGACGTGACTCTGAGTCACCAAAATAAGCTCATTAGACAAATGGGGCACACTTGCTTGGCTCAACTCACTACCCCCAGAGCCCAGCGGGAACCCAGCACATAGTAGGTGCTCAGTCAACACATGGTGAGAGGGTGAATTCACAGGAAACAGCCCAGCCTGGAGGACACTCCCCAGCACACACAGCAGCCTTCAAAGAAGCTTCAGGAGCAATATTTATTTTTGACTTTCTGCTTCTCTATAATTTCTAAAATGAAGGTGTGCCCCTGGATGCCTCCTCCGCTGGCACGCACGGCGCATCCGAGCCCTGCCCTTTCCTTCTAAAACTATTAGCGAGGTCTCACTAGCACTGAGCCCGGCCCTGGTGGGGCAGGGCTCAGTCACCCCCTGATCACCTCATCACTAGTTCAGCTACTCTGCTGGTACCCATGGGAATCACCCTGCAGCCTCACCCCAGTCCTGCCACATGGCTCTTCACTGACCCAGGACTGATGCTCATCACTGTCCAGAGACTAACAACCTCCACACACACCTGTCCTTGCTTTCACCTTTTCTTAAAGATGTATTTGATGTATATGAGTGTTTTGCCTATATTACATATATGTACCATCTCTGTACATGTATGAGGGGCTCAAGTTCAGCAGAGGGCATTAGATCTCCTGGAACTGGAGTTATGGAAGGTCGTGAGCCACCATGTGGGTGCTAGGAACCAAACCCTGGGCATCTGCAAGAGCAGCCAGTGCTGCTTGAACTGCTGAACTATCTCTCTGGCCTTTGTCTTCACTTTAGACTGGTCACCTTTGGAAAGTTAGGGAGTCTTGTTAGGTTAAAAAGACGCTGCCTCACCCAGATCTCACCAACCCAGCCTCTACAGACCCACCCATCCCCTGCCAGACCAGAACCAAAGGCCCAGGCCTTAGGATGCCAGTATGGACTGCCTACCCCAAGTCTACTACATTTCTCCACAACATTCCCAGTGCCCACTGCTCCAGCAGCAGGCTGCCAAGCAGGTCTGGCCAGAGAAACCGGCTCCTGAGTTGCAAACTCAAAGGCCCGTTTGTCTGGAGATGTCTGCCCAGTCTCACAATGCTTGCCGTGGGGCTGTTAGCACCACCGTTGCTCAGGAACCCAGGCAGAGGAGTAGTGCTCAAGGCACCGCATGATGGCACTCCCCATGCCAGCAGCACTGGACCTCCTGCCTGATGACAGGGACAGGCTCTACCTAAAGCAGGAGCCATGAGGCAGGTCTCTGAAACACACAGGACCTCAAGGCTACTAAGATCCCAGGGAACACAGAACAGCCCACGGCAGTATTCTAGAACAGTGCCCTGGACCACACCAGTCCAGGATCAAAGAGCCCCAACCCAGACTATCAAGTCACCACCAGCAGTCCACAGAACGACTCTAAACCCACAAGGGGACAACGGCTACAACAGTCAGGATGCAGCTACCCAGAGAACAAACCGGCACAGGCACCTGGAAGACAGACTGGGTCTAACTGGATGGACTTCAGTGAGGAATCACGCCGAGTTCAACCCAGAAACGTCTCCGACCGGGCTTTGGTAACAGCCATGAGCACAATCACGTAGAAGGAAAGCCCTTGCATCAACCTGGCTGGCCTCGCTTGGGCTTTGCGTCACCTGCCAGCCAGGCTGAAACCCGGCCCACCAGTGGGACCAGGAACAAGTAGAAACCCAGAGCACAGACAGGGATTGAAGCAACCTCCAGGCAGGCCTGGGGCCGCAGCACAAAGTCCCCAGAAGCGGCAGATAATACACAGCCGAGGAAATAAACTGGAGTTCTCAGACCCAGAGGCCCAGAGCACAGAGATCTGGTGCATCTGGACCCTGGAGGCAAAAGCAGAACAAAGAATCTTAGGAGGAAGAGGGCATTAGACCAAGGAAGCTGCCCTTCCTCAGAATCCTCTCCATCCGCCTCAAGAACTCTCTTCTCCAGGGCCCCACCACTAGCCTTCTCACACCTGCTTGTGCCCTGAAGGTCAAATACACTGGTACAAAACAGTCCCATCAGTGACCATGAGGCTGGGGGACAACCCCTGCCTGGTTGAGCACCCCACCTGCAAAGCCCCAGCCCAGGGCAGCCATGCAGGTGCCTTTGTCTGGACAGTGTGTGCTTCCAGAGACAACTCTGTGACTTAGTGATGGATTCTGATGGAAGAGTTTTACTTTCAGCACAAACATCAAAACAACTGCTACCACTGAGCGGCCGATACAGGACGTGAGGCCCTGTCCCAAGCAGTCCGTGCTTACCTTTAATCTGCCTAACGACCCGACGGGGCATGCAGTTTTCTCATGCCCGTTTGAGACATGAGGTTCAGAGATGGTCAGCAAGTTGTTCAAGGTCAAGTCAAACTCCAGCTGTTCATAATGTGGGCTCCTGGCCACTACTGACAGCTGTCTTGCTTGAGAGAAGTCACTCCTGGCCCTCATGAACTCCGATGTCCTTCTTTGGCTTAGTTGGACACTATCTTCAGACTAAAACCTCTTGTAGGACCTGGACCTTCACCAAAACTCAAGTGCTTCAAAGACAACACACGGGGCCTGAGCTCAACATCCACTGGCCTTGGCCTTTCCTCCCCAGGTCCCTACTTCAGGGACTTCAGCAAAGCCTGGGCCCCTCCCTCACTCCACATCCTACCCACCGTCCTGTCCTGTCAAATGTGCTTTCTCCGTGGCCTGGTGCTCCTCCCTGCCAAACTAGCTTTCTCTCACCTGACTTTCTGCACGCAACATCCTTCTCACTTGGAATCCTGTCTCCACCCAGAACTTTCCATAGCCCAGAACCATCTTCTAGGAAAGAAATCGGCTGTAGCATGACCCACGGTCTCCACCCAAACCTTAAGTTACTGACCTCTCCCTTCTGGGTTTCCAGAAGTCACAAGTACCTCACAGAACATCCAAGCCTCCGTGAGCTGCTGTGTCTCTGAACACGGCCACAAAAGATAGCATCTCTCCGTCTTTACTCATACCATCTAAACTTTTTAATTAACTAATTAATTAATTTTGCAGTGCCGGGAACTGAATCCAGGGCCTCAAGCCTGCAAGGCAAGGACTGCCACTGCATTATTTTCAGTGCTGCTCATATTCTCTTCCCTCCATCCAAAGCACCCTTTCTCTTTTCCAGCTGGCAAACTCCTACCGATCTGTCAAAGCCCACATCAGAGAGCCCTTCCGTAGTCTCTGAGACTCATCTCACACTGAACCTGCAACTCTGCCCTGTCACACAGGAGCTGCTCCAATCCTCTCGCTGTGGCTTGGAGTGACAGTTGCTTTTTGTCACCCACCTCAGCAGCTGCTAAGAGAGGCTTCCTTTTCTACACAGCTGCTAGTCCCACAGGAAGCAAGACTGCCAGGCCCAAAGTGCCTAGGCCTGTGCCTGGCACACAGACAGCAATCAATAGCAGGTTACTGACTCCCTTCTGCTTCCCCACGAAGCGCCTGCTCACTCGAACAGCCGCACGGTTCTCTTGGCTTCTCACAGCAGTCCTGAGGCCCACCCTAGACTTGATTATCATTCTACAGGGGACTGAACCTTAGACCGGCAAAGAGATCCCCTTCCCTGTCACGCTGGAGCACAGAGGTTGTTCAGGCTGGAGGCTACCTCCTCCCACTGAGGTCCTCAAACTCCCAGTACAGGTGACTGGGAAGAAGTGTAGAGAAAGCACAAGCATCCTTGCTACACATCAACACAACTCACAAGGCCCGGTTTCCAGCCAGCCTAGCCTTGCTGCAGTCCACCCCACCCCACCCCCAGCAAACGGCTTCTCCGGCACCCAGAACTAAAGTCCTCTTCCCATAGCCCTAAGCACATGGGCCTGGACAGAGGGAAGGAGATGCAGCTACAAGAAGAGACGGATCCTATTAAAACTGTCCCCAATAAAGGAAGGGGAGAGGACCACGGTAACTCAACTGAAACAAACCCATGAAGGGACCGTATTAGAAAGTGCAAGAAAGCATGTGTGCAGCAAGGCCTGAGACTGAGTGTGCAAGGCGCACGCACAGGTGTGCCCCGTGCGTGCAAGCACAGCGGGGTTTCTGCAGGAGGGCTCCTCCTTCCAGGGAAGGTGAAGTGCTCTGGAAGAATGGAGGGTGAGCTGAGAACCAGAAGGCAGTGGGAAGGTGGGGCCTATGGGGTATGTGGCCTGAGCGCCAGCTGAGTGAAGGCTTGTTCTTAAGGAGTCGTTGGAGCCCTAGGCAGATCCACATAATCTGTATAAAAACAGGGATTTTCACACTCCCTGAAGCAAGAGTTAAAACGGAGCCAAAACAGAATCCTCCCCCCCACCCCCATTTCCTGTCAGACCTCTCCTCTGGATCCTATCAGATTCCTGGTATCTCCCAGAGGATCCCAGACTGGGCCCTTCATCCAGGAACTACCACTGCCCTTCCTTTCCCAGGCCTACCAACCAGAAAATACTTCCCCGTATTCCCAGGCCGGAGCCAGCACCGGGTCACTCAGGATGCCACCCTGGTCCCTTCAGAAACACAAGTGGAGTCTTCCTCAACAACAACCCTTGGTCATCCAGCATCCCCAGGCCGGGCCTGGCTGCTCTCAGGGTGGTCCTCCCTCCCATTCCACAGCCACGGGCAGGTAGAGCGGTAGAGCTCCCACCCCACCTGCTCCAACTCAGGGGCCCTGCAGAGGGAGGGGGTGAAATGGGGAGAAGGGCTAGCCCCTCCCCCTCCCGGGGTAAGAAGAACCAGAGGGGCCGCATTCCGGAGAAGTGGGGGAGGGGGCCTGACAGAGGGGGAGTCAGAGACACCAAGCAGAGAGACACCTAAGGAGGGGGCTACAGAGACATGGAGGCACGGAAGCCCGGAGAGAGAGAACAGGGAGACCCGGGGAGAGAGAACATGGAAACCTGGGAGAGGGAACACGGAGACCTGAAGAAAGGGAACACGGAGACCTGGGGAGGACAGGAAGACCAGGGAGAAGGAACCCGATACTCGGGGAGAGAAACGGAGACTGGGAAGGGAGAGAGACCCACGGCTGGACAAGCTGGGACCGCAGGGAGGAAGATCGGGAGGCGGTGAGCGACACAGGGAGCCGGAGACACCTAGGGAAACCGAGAAAGGCGCCGAGACGAAGACCCGGGCGCAGAGACTGGGGACCGGGCACACCCGAACGGGACGGGACGGGGCGGGACGCCGGGAGGCGACTGAGTGAACTTTCGGAGCGGGTCCGAGCGCTCCCGTCCTCCCGGGACGAGCCGCTCTGGGGCCTCGAGGGCGCCGCTCGAGGTGGGGGTTGGGACCGCCCGGCCGGCCCCTCCCCGGGCCGCGCTCCTCACGGAGACCAGGGAAAGGGGGGCTCGCTACTCACGCCCCGCTCGTCCCGGGGCCGCACGTGCGCCCGGTTGCCCGCGAGACCCGGCGTCGGCTGCGGCTCTTCCGCCGGCGGGGAGGGGGCGCCGTGGGACGGGGAGGCGGCCTGGACCCGCCCGGGGCCGGCGGGGGAGGCTGAAGGCCGCCCCCGGAGCGCGACCGCGGCGGATGGGGACCCGGGCGCCCACCGGCGCGGGGAAACTTTGCACGGGGGGCGCGGGCTGCGGCTCAGGTGCGGCGGGGGCTCGAGATCGCGGGCGCGGCAGGTGGGGGCGCGGCCCGGCCTCCGGGCGCCCCCGGGCCCGCCCCCGGCTCAGCTCCGCGGACGCGGGGGCAGGGTGGGGATGGCGCGGAAGGGCCGCGCATCGAGGGGCCCGAAGGGGGATCGGGGGGTCACTCACCGCCTCTCCGGGGGCCGTCGGTCTGCATGTCCCCCCTCGAGCCGCTGAGGCCGCCGTTCCCAGTCCGCCGTTGCCGCCGCCGCCGCCCGCTCCCGCCACCGCCACCTCCACCGCCGCCCGAGCAGGAGCCGGAGCCGGAGCTGGAGCCGGAGCCGCCGCCTCTGCCGCCGCCGCCACCACCGCTCCCGCGCCAGCTCCAGCCGCGCGCGCCCGCCCGCCCGCCCGCGCCCGCGTCCCTGCCCCTGCCGTGCGCGTCCCCGGCGCCGCCCCTCCCCTCGTGCACTCTCGCTTGTAGAGGAGTGGAGCTGTAGGCCCAACGAGGCTGCAGACCAACCCCAAGTCTAAACCGCCTGGAACGCCAGAATTGAGCTTAAACCTCAGGAACGAGCGTGGATAGACCCAAACTCTGACACAAAAGTCCAGACCCTCCCAAATCATCACATGAACCTAATACTTCTCTAGGGTCCCCTACCGCCAATTCAGCCCAGAACCGCCTCTAAACCTAATGTTGAGTCCAAACCCCCAAATTTGCCTAGCAATCAGAAAAAGTAGTAATTTTTAACTGAACGCCTATAGTGTATTGACTCCAATTACAGATTCGAACACTAAATGGCTTCATTACTTCTACCTGGCATAAGTTTGATATTGATAGCAGCCCCAACCCTTGTTCCGAATGGAGTCTGGTATAAATATTGAGACCCTTATTCCCAAGAAAATACTACACTAAGGCAGCTGCTTCACACCGGATCCCAATGCTTTTGTGTGTTCTAGTTTCTGCTTTATTTCTATCCCAGACAAGAATATTTCCCCGCTGGGATTTCTTGATTTTTAAATCAGATTTTTATTTATTTATTTATTTATTTGTGTGTGCACCACGCCAGTGTGTGTGTGTGTGTGTGTGTGTGTGTGTGTGTGTGTGTGTGCTTGTATATGCATGTTCATCATAGGTGCCGGGAACCAGCCCCAAGTCCTCTCTGCTCTTGACTGCTGAGCGCTCCAACGCTGAAACTCTCAATTTCAATAGAAAAATTGGAATTGGGTCACCAGAGGAGGTGGGGAACACACCCTAATACAGACACTGATCTCAATACCTCTCCCTTCTTAGTGATCTTTTAGTACAATAATCTGATCCAATGCTAATAATTGTGCAACCCGAGATAGGACTGGCTTTGCAGAAACTCCACACGAACCTTTATCTCTACCCTGCTCTTTCCCCGTGCTCTGATCTGAGGTCAACCCCACCCAGAGGCTGACCAATATCCCAACATCTACACTAATTCTAGCAGATATAAGTGATCCCCAGTCTCCAGACCCGTTCAGTATAAGCCTCGGCATTGAACTTCAGACTCCTTGTCCACAGCCACACCACACTGAAACCAGCCACTTGCATCTGAATTTCATTGACCTCACATCAAATTCAAATGCACGTGCCACCGTGTCCAGTGTGTGCAGTGCTAGGGACTGCTAGGGACTAAACCTCCTTGAAGGTTTATATTCCAAGTTGTGATTATAGGGACTTGGTGTTCTCCAAACAAGAGCCAGCCTTGGCACTAAAGCCTTCAGGCTCCTCACGTGAACCTATCACTTAGAAAGTCACCAAGGCCACGCCAGCCATTTTCTGTTCCCAATCCCACACCACGAGGCTTCACCATTAAGACGAGAGGTGAGACCTTTCTGGCCTCTACTGCCTGGATCAGGTGAGATTCTTTGTGAAGGCTCTGGTCTCTACGCAGCATCTCTCCGATTTTCCTGAGAATTTAAAAACAGATGAGAAATAAAAAGAAAATCTGGGGACTATTGAAGCTCCTGGATTCTCAATGGTTACCTGCTAGGTTTAGGGATCTGGGTTGAGGGATCAAGTTCAGGGGAACACCTAAATTACAGGCAGCTTTTGTGCATTCACAAGCAGTACGTGTGCGCCCCCTGGTGGACGATAAAGCAATAGGACTGGCTTCCGAGAATCTGGGCGATTCGGCCCAGATGACAAACAGATCAAAATGAATACTCCTAAGGCAGTGGTTTTTCACCCACGGGTAATTTTGTTGTGCTGTGGGAGAGCTGCTGCAATTTTTATGCATCTTTAAATATATTTTGTCTGTTTTTCAGAACTCTGACTGTTTAGTTCCTCAGTTTAAAAACATATAATTTCCGACCTCCTTTTCGCTGACTTCTGGAAACAGCTCTTTCTTTCCCTTGGCTTTACCGGCCTACACTGCCCTCCCTGACCACGAGTTCTCCAGTTACTTTGCCGCATCATCTCTTTATTTCCATGGCTCAGTACTAGGTCTCCCCTTCTCCTGCCTCTTTCCACCCCTTGGCCCTCCAGATCCTTGTATCAAGAGCCTTCTCTATGGCATGTCTCAGTTGTCCCTCAGATAAATAGAATTTCTGTCTCAGGTCTATCCCCATTCATCTCAGGCAAGGAACTCAGTCACTGGTCCAGAAATACAGATCTCCTGTCCAATTGGTCATCGGTCCTGCAAACTTCGTGAAGGAGACAGATGGGATGAGGAGAGACTGGTTAATGCTGACCTCCACATTAACCCAACCAAAGCCAAACTCGATTTTTAAACACTCTTGTACGTAGTTATATGCTAACCCACCCCCCAACTTTCTGAACCTGGAGAGAGTTCATATTCGCTGGGGGACATTGGCTTCTTCCAGGAAGCCACACTTAAGCCTTAGGCTGGGTTCGTGAGTTACCTCCCGTTGAGCTGTCACCACGTCTACATCTATGTGTTTCCCTCATCTAAGACTCTTAAGGACAGGAGGGACACATCTGCTTTATCCACTGCCTTGTTCCAGTGGTCAACAAGGGTGCCAGCGCTCAGCAGGTGACTGGAATGTATTTATTAAAACAGTGAAGGACTGGAGAGATGGCTCAGCGGTTAAGAGCACTGACTGCTCTTCCAGGTGGTCCTGAGTTCAATTCCCAGCAACCACATGGTGGCTCACAACCAACTGTAATGGAATCCGATGCCTTCTTCTGGTATGTCTGAAGATAGCTACAATGTACTCATATACATTTAATTAATTAATTAATTAATTAAAAACAGTGAAGACATTTTTCCCTTCTGTTCACAAGGAACCACCAGGTGTGAATGACCAGGTGAAGAAAGTTTCCCTCACCAGGGCTTAGGCAGTCACCCCGCAATCTTCAGTAAGCCTGGCGTCTATGGATAGAGAAACCCACCTGTCTTTTCTGCTCACCATCCTGAATGTCAGTAATGTGAGGTCTATTTGGTGGTCCTGTACCTCTGCCCAGTTTAGTGGCTGTGACACTCACAGGTAGGAGGGCTGAAGCCCCGCCCCATCCCCACCCCCTGGCTGAAGGCCACAGACGCACTCATGGCTAAACCAACTAGGCTTCTGCTTTGGATCACTGGGAGCTACATTCTGGGGCCACCATGGTCACCTCAGGCTCTCAAACTATTGGTCTCCGTCCCATCTCTTGCCCGCCTTTTGGTCCCTATTTGGTATAGTACATATGAGAACTGGGCAGAAGAACCCTGGAACCCTCTATTTCAGAATGGATAGCACCTGGCTGCCCACAAACTCAAGGGAATGAAACCAGAGGCTCAGGCCCTGAGGCCACAGGATGAGAGAAAAGTCTCAGGGGAGTGGGACTCGATGGCATATGAAGAAATATAGCCAAGTCCCAGAGCAGATCGCCAAGCTCTGAGCACAGGGTCCACGCAGACCCGCCCCCGCTGCTCTGCTCTAGGCCTGGTGGGGAGGCATGTCCTTGTGCTCATATGTGAAGGCCAAGTGATGTCTCCTGGCGGCAGTGCTGTGTCTGCTGTGTCCCAGCCCCAGGGTGCAGGGTGAGGGAAGCGCCAGATGTCAGTTCTCACTCGCTATTCATCCTTTGTCCAGATCCTGGGCCCACTGGATGCCCCTCAAGTTCATGACGTCAGTACATCTCTTAGTTGGTTGAAATCGAATTACAGTTCAGCCTCCCACCCCGGCAGATCAGCAGCAGTTCTATTATCCCTCCTTTACCCTCCCCTTGCCGAAAGTGCAAGAATTCTGGGGTTTTGCAGAGCCCCAAAGTTGGTCCATCTGTGCTCCTGAGCCTTTCAGGGAGAGCTTTAAACAGATACTCGAACAGTGGCCATCACTGTAATGGGGTATCCCACTATGCACTGCTGGCTTCTCCAAGGCCTCACTTTCCCAGGTTCGTTCTAGGCAGCTCCACCCTTTACAAAGCTGCAGCCTTTAGTCCTTGGCGGGGGTTCCCCCCCCCCGCCCCCCAGCCACCGACAGCTGCTTTCCAAGGTGGTGGGGTAGACAGTGCTGTTTACCTGCCCTCCAGCATGCCTCCGACGGACAGACGTACGTCAGGAAGAGCTCACAACCACCAGGCCAGTTCACCTTCCCCGGTACAGATGGGAGAGAAAGGCTGGGTCCCTAGAACACAAAAGCCTGGCTAATGTCTCTGCTTCTTTGTCAGTGAGTCACTGTGGTGGGGCATGATACAGGAGCTGATTTCTCAATGGAACAAACTGATGATGACCTCACCCTAGCAGGACTCCCTAATGTCCTTATCGCCAAGTGAAGCCACCCACACCTGCTCCTTCCTGCCCATCCCCGTGGTTTCTAAGGGACTGGAGGTTGCTGTCCAGCAGATGCTCTGGCTTCTTCAAGGCTTTGCTCTCCTTTCCACATTCCTTGCTTCCTCTTTGCCTCTTCCTGTTCCTCTTCCCCCCCCCCAGCCCGGAGCCCTCAGGCCCACACTTGCCCCCCTCCCCGCTCAGGCCCACACCCCCTCCACAGTGGGAGAAACTTAAGCTCTTCTTCACTCTCTCCCGGCAACCTCCTTCATCTTCCTCTTGCTCACTTCTGGGTCTGCTGCGGGTCAGGTTTGGATGATCACTGGCTTCCTCTTCTGAATCACTTTCTGTGTGTAGTGTGTGTGTGTGTGTGTGTGTGTGTGTGAGAGAGAGAGAGAGAGAGAGAGAGAGATAACAAGTTTGGATGATCACTAACTTCCTCTTCTGAATCACTTTCTGTGTGTACAACATGTGTGTGTGTGTATGTGTGTGTGTGTGTGTGCGCACGCATCATATGTGTGAATGTGATAATCACTCTGCGTGAGTATGATGTGTGGTGTGTGTGTGTGTGTGCATCATATGTGTGGACGGGAATGCAGGTGAGCATATGGGAACCAGAGGGCAACCTTGAGTGTCTGTCCTTGCCTTGTTTGTGACAGTCTCTTGTTGTTCACCTCTATGCCAACATTAGCTGCGTTCTAAGCTGTTGGGGATTTCCCCTGCCTCCACCTCTCATCTCCCCAGTGCTGACCTGGCATTATATGGGTTCCCCAATCCCTGTAATGATGTCCGGTGGCTGTACCTCCATGCCATGTCTAGCCTGGAGGGTATCCCAGCAGCTTCAGCTGTTTCCCGCTCTACTTTGAGTTACTTCCATTCCCGTTACACAGTTCTTTAACCTTGCTGTCACAATGTCCATCTCTTATAAGAAGTGTGAATCAATCTCTCCCTCTCCCTCTTCCCCCTTCCTCTCCCTCTCCCTCCTCTCCTCTTCCCCTCCCCCTCTCTCCCTCTCCTTATTTCAGTCTCTCCCTCTCCCTCTTTCTCTTTTCCTGGGTTTCATGTTGCCCACCAACTCTCTCTACAGTTGAGGGTCACCTGTAACTTCTACTCCTTCAGCTCCTGCCTCTCAAATGCTAGGGTTACAGGGCAGGACCACAGTGATCAGCGTATGTGGTTTGGGGGCTCAGACTCCAAGTTTCATTCATCCTGACTCCACCACACGAGCTGCAAGCCCGCTCTTCTTAGAAGCACACACTGGGCCTGGTACCTGCTAAACCTCACTGTCACATCAGGCCCCTCTGCTAGTGACCCTGAACTCTCCTGATGCACCACCTCTCTCCTTCCTTCCTTCCTTCCTTCCTTCCTTCCTTCCTTCCTTCCTTCCTTCCTTCCTTCTTTCCTGCCTTCCTCCCTCCCTCCTTCCCTCCCTCCCTTCTCCTCCACGGCTGGTTTAGGTCCCAAAGCCTAACACTTCATGATGCTCTTGTCAGTCCTCCTCGCTCCTTTGCCTCCCACCTCTTCATCATGTGTGGATGGCAAAAGCCCAGCTCTGAATGAGCCTTCCTGCCTTCTCCCGTCTGTGCTAAAGCAACCAAGAGACACTGATTTGGTTTGGTTTGGTTTTTGAAGGAATGAACTAGTGGAATAAGTGCATGCAGCAGAGAGAAGGAGAGAGAGAACAACTAGCTTCTCTGGAGACTGGTATACCAGAGACCTACACAGGGGGCCACACCCCAAAGGTCAGGTTCTCCATGGTGCAACAGGCATTACCCCGCAGGCAGGCAGGCTCCTGGTCTTTTGTAGGAAGTGGGGCGGAACCTAAGAGGATACCAGGCAACACAGGTGAAGGGATTCAGACTCCAGGAGGGGCCCCCAAAAGCTGCACAGGAATTGATGCTGGATGCTGGAGCTCTCAGACTCCCCATCCACTGCCATCCTACCCTCCACCCCCAGGACTCAGTGAGCACAGAGTGGCTCAAGGGGAGCCTGACATTTAAAGCGCTGCTGACCTAGGCCTGAGTAACACCCACAGCACAGACCACTTCCCCTCGCTAATGCCTTACTTTCCTCTTTGTGGAAGGGGATAAAACAGCAGAATTGGAAGCGGGACACAGAATCGTGTTTGTAAAGCACTTAATCAGAGCACACCCTAGGTCCTAGAGCTTAGAAGCTATTTGATGGTTTTAGAATTAGCATAATCAAGCTTCTAATAGCATCGGCTTGGAGAAGCATTTTACAAGCTCATCTCGCTGAGTCTCCTATACTGGATAACCCTGACTACCCTCCACCGGAAGCTCAGCCTTCACCCCTGTCGGCCTCCTCTGGTACATGCCCTACCCTTGTCTAACTCTACTTTCCCTTCCTTATGCCTTAAACTCTCAGGCCCCTTCAGATAAGCCTCCCTCCAGTTCCTGCCTAACCAAGGAAGCAGCAACTGTCCCAGGGGGGGCTGCCATTCCACAATCACGGAGCAGAGTCCAGGCAGAGCCTTCCTGCTCCCAAAGCCACTCCCCGATCATTATTTCTACAGCCTCAAGGAAAAGGTCTGTTCGCTTCAGGCTCCTGCCATCTGGCTCACACAGTCCCTTCACTCAACCAAGATTTATTGAGTTTCAGAGTCTCTCTCTCTCTCTCTCTCTCTCTCTCTCTCTCTCTCTCTCTCTCTCTCTCTCTCT
>NC_034595.1:69448655-69454349 GCF_900095145.1 Mus pahari
AGAGAGAGAGAGAGAGAGAGAGAGAGAGAGAGAGAGAGAGAGAGAGAGAGAGAATTCTCCCCAATATATGTGAGTTTCAGCTAACTTAAACAGGGAAATAGAAGTCTTTCTTTTAAGTCCTTATGAATTTATTTTATATAAAACAGGAGTAACGTAGAATTCGGGTGTTATCTTTGTTGCTTCACATGGAAGTTGTGAACAGTCCAAGCCACTCAGAAGGAAGCCTAGACAACAGCATCGAGCATGAACTGAGGGTGGGAACTTTTGAGAAAGATCAAAAGTTAGACAGCCATAAATCTTCTTAGTGCTCTCATCACTGAAGGAGATCCAGTCTGCTGCTCTGCTCGAGCTACGAGGTCAGGAACTCATTCGCCATGGTATAAATAGCCTAAGCTGGGCTGGGAGATGGCTGGATGGTTAGAGCTCTGGCTGCTCTTCTGGGGAGCCAGGTTCAATTCCCAGCACCCACATGGCAGCTCACAACTGTCAGAAACTCCAGTTCCAGGAGACCTGATACCCTCACACAGACAAACACAGACATATGCAGACAAAACACCAATGCCCATAAAATAAAATTAAATTATATAAACACACACACACACACACACACACATCCTAAGCTCTGCAGGAATCACCTCTTGATGTTTCCCAGCACCTGGAACATGACGACGTTCCATCTCCAGAAAATACCGTTCCCTTCCCTGAGCCCCAGTAGCCCCTCCCCTTCACCGCATCACCTTTCTTCTCTCCAAGACTGGGCACCCGAGAGTGGGCTATCACAGGTGACTCGCTTTAAAGAAGATAAGTGTGCATTTTCTTTTACTAATTAATTGATTGGTTTTGAGAGGAGGTCTCATATAACTCATGCTAGCCTTGAACTTCTGACCTTCCATCCCTCCACTTTAGAATGCAGAGATTACGAGATTACGGGCATGCACTACCACACCAGATTTTATGTGGTACTGGGGATTCCTGAATGCTAAGGAAACCCCGTGCCAACTGAGCTACACTCCAGACCCTGATAATGTAACTTGAAAGACAACTCACGATGAAGACAGAATACGGCATCAGGGTAATAACCAGAACTTTCCAGAAACCAAAAAGAAAAGAACTTCAAGTCAAATGAGGCTGGCTATGGTGACTCACACCTGCAATACCAGCACTTGGGGGCTAAGGCTGGAGGACTGCCACAGCTGGAGCCCAGTTTCAATGGTGTAGCAAACCTCTGTTTTAAAACCACAAGAGGGGTTGGGGTAAAAGCTAGCTATAGACTCCTGGCTTCTTTTTACTAAAGACTTTTAAAATGCAGATGTATGAATGTGTTTGAATGGAGAGAGGCGTGCATGTGCCTATGTGTACTTGTGGAAGCCAGTGCACAACTTACTGGGGAAAGGATCTCTCCTGGAGTCGCCTCTCCTTCCACCAGACAGATGCTTGGCCTCCTACCCTGTGGGTTCCAGGGATTGAACCAAGGTCCTCAGGGCCCTTTTGCTGCAGAACTATCTCAGCCTTCCCGCCCATCCTCTTACCTATAGTCCTTCAATCCTCCCCACCCCCACAACAGAGAATTTTTTTTGTTTTGTTTTCAGAAATCTCTTTCCCAGCTCAGGTAGCTCAGACCTGAACTCTTAGCACTTGAGAGCCTGAGGCAGGAGGATTGCCACAATTGTGAAGCCATCATGATATATCTATATATATGCCAGTGTGTCTGTACAGTAAGACCCTGTATCAAACAACAGCAGAACAAAATATCCCTTCCTCCTCAGAGCCCTTCCGTTTCCCCAGTCACTTTTCCGGGTCATACCTGCAGGGTAGATCTAAAAACTGAGTAATACTGGGATTGGAACCGCTTTTCACAGATCTTTCTAGTGGGGAAGAGGGCTCTGTTCCCTGAGCTTCGAGTGGGCGTGGGCTCACTGTATAGGGCTTTCTTTTCAATGGCTGCTATTCGTTCGTGCTGGTTTCTTTATTCAACCTGCTAAATAAAATACTTTCATACTTGTAGCTCAAAGACAGACGTTACTTCTTCAGTCTAGTACATTCTAAAGCTATAGTGAGACGGGAAATAATTCCTTAACTGCCTCCTAATTAGCAGTGTGTCTTTCCTATTCCCTGAGAATCTGTAAATCCGATTATTGTGGCAAGGGTAGATGTCTGTTCCTTTCTTGATCCCCTTTGGGGTTTGTTTGAATAAGAATATGGTTGTAGTCCCTTTAATGGCTTTGCAGTGATGTTCGAGAGAGAGGCCTTGATGGTTTGATTTTAGGAAGCCTCAATTACATTTTTGCCAAAGGCTAATATCAATTTGGAAATGATACATTCTCCCAGTTAAATAAAATTAAAGATAAGTGTATGAAGACATAGAACGAAAAAAAAAAAAAATACAAGGACAGTAATCAAGAGTGTGGGTCTAAGGACAAGCTTACAAATCAACGGAACAGAATCCCGAGTCCAGGAAGGAGCCCTTATATTTACGGCCAATTGATTTTTTTACAAAGGTGCCAAGGCAGTTTGGTGGGAAAGGACTGTCTTTTTAAAAAATGGCTCTCAGAAAGCTGGATACTTACATGCAAAAATGTGACTTTAGACTAGTGCCAAAATTCACTCAACGAGTCAGACACCAGCACAAGAAACAAATCTATAAAAACCCTGAGGAGCCATGGGATCAAGTGTCCGTGACCTTGATTAGGCAAGGAGCTCCTAGATCTGACAATGAAGGCACAATAATAAAGCAGATAGACTTTAGAAAGTCTGATTTGAAAAACACCATCAAGTGGGTGGGCGTGGTATCACATGCCTTTTAATCTCAGCCCACAGGAGGCAGAGGCAGGCAGATCTTTCAGGGAAAGCCTAGTCTACAGAGTGAATTTCAGGCCAGCCAGAGCTACACAGAGAAAGTCTGTCTAGACGAAGAAAAAGGATGTTTAGTATCAATGTTAGTCATTAGAGAAACGCAGAGCAAAGGGGCTGGGGCTCTTGCTCGGTAGAACAACCAAGCTCTCAATGCGATCTCAGGCACAATAAAAAGGAAGAGTGTGTATCAAAACCGCATCGAGCCAGCACTTCACGCCTAGCAGAACAGTTCTGATCAATAAGATAGGCAATAGCAAGCATTGATGAGAGTGTGGAGACACCAGAGCCTTCCTCAGGCTTATAGCTTATGGGAATGGGAAAAGCTGCAGCACTTTGAAAAGCGGCTTGTCAGGTTTTTAATATAATTTTACCATGCGACCCTGCAATGTCGCTTATAGGTATTTGCTCCAGAGAAATCAAAGCCTACGCCTATAGAGGAACTGATAACATTGATGCTCAGAGCAGAAGCGGCAGAAATGGCTCAAAGTTGAAACAACCCAAACGTTTATGACTCAGTGAATCACTAAACAAAACATAGCATATCCATAGCGTACTGCACTCTTCAGCAATAAAAAGAGCAGGCGACGATGAGCAAGTGGTGGCCACAGAGGAACCTGAGGCGCATACTCAGAGGAAGAGACAGGGCATAAAAGGCTTATTGTGGGCTTGGGATATGTGTAAAGTTCAGCATGCAAAGGATAGCATGCAATAGACCCTGGGCTCACTCCTCAAGCGGGGGGAGGGCGTCTAGAGAGATGGCTTAGCAGGTAAAGGTACTTGCTGTAAATGATAACCTGAATTTGTTCCCTGGGTCCAACACAATGGAAGGAGAAAACTGAGGTCTGTAAGCTGTCCTCTGATCTGTATTGGGAGCCACTCTCATGTGCACACACACACACACACACACACACACACGCACACACACACACACCTAATAAAGAAGTGTAATACTTTTTGTTTGGTTGATTTTTGAGACACGGTCTCACTATGTAGCTCTGATTGCCCTGGAATTCACTGTGTAGACCAAGGTGGCCTTGAACTCACAGAGATCCTCCTGCCTCTGTCTCCTGAGAGCTGGGGGTTAAAGGCATGCCCTGCTATACCCGGCTAAGAAATGTACTAGATTTTTATAAAGGGACATGCAGATTGTGTGATTTTGTTTCTGTGAAATTTCCAGAAGACATTTTAAAGGCAGGATGTGGACAGTGGTTGGCTGTGGTAATCGATGGTGACTGACTGAAAATTCTTTTAGGGTGATGCACGTAATTTTAAGTTAAATTATGCTTACTATTGCACAACTTTATAAATTTAACAAAATCATTGAACCATAAATATGAAAAATAAGACACAAGCCAGGTGTGATGGTGTACACCAGCAGTCCCCATAGTCCCAGCACTTGGAAGCAGTGGTATCAGGGTTGCCACAAATTCAAGGCTAGCCTAGGCTACATGGTGAGTCTTGGGTAAGCCTGGGCTACATAGCAAGAGCCTGTCTCAGAACAAATACAGAAGTTGGGGAGGTGGCTCAGGGGGGTTCCAGAGCACTTCCTTTTTTTTCCCAGCATCTAGTCCAGGTGGCTTACAGCCAACCTCTCTTAAGTCTATCTCTAGGAGAAGTAGCGGAAGACCCTGCTGTAGGCCCCCACACTAGATACACACACACACACACACACACACACACACACACACACACACACACACTCACAAAGTTAAAAAAATAAAAATAAGTTTTAAATGCCAAAACAGAAAGATGAAAGTTTTCAAAGAAACGGACTGAGTGTAATAATATGTATTACCTAATATAGAGATGTCCTAAAACATGCTTAGCATGTGCAAAGGTCCTGGGTTCAATCCCCAGCACTACATAAAAACCATCCCCACAAAGGTACACGGAAAGGTTCACACTGAGGACCGCTGAGCTTCCTATAGCCAGGGGAGAAGAGGGAACAAGATTGAAAATGAGGTTTGCTGTGGTGCCTATGATTAAAAATAAAGCAAAGAATAACCTTCAGCTACTCAGCTGCCTCCGAGCGGCTCCTTGTCAGAGGGGGAGTTAAGCCCCTGTTGGGCTGCCAAGTTAGACACTCTCTTTATGTGGCTATTTAAATGGAGAGCAATTGCAATTCAATAAAATTAAAAACAATTTGGGGTGGGAGGGGTGAGGAGATGGGTCAGCAGGCAAAAGGCCTTGCCCTGCAAGCATGAGTTCAAGTCCAGCAACCCCTATAAAAAGACAGATGCAGTGGTTCACATCTGTAATCCCAGCACTGAGATTAGGGGAAGTTTGTGGGCCAGTTAGCCTGGAGCAAGAAACCAGCGCACAGAAGCAGAGAGATAAACAGGCCCAGAGTGTTGTCCTCTGACCCCCTCACACACGACTGTGCACGTGTACCCACACTCTCTCACACACATACACCAAACGCACAGAAAAAAAATTAAAAAAGAGATGGTTCCTGGAGTCGAGTAATAACCCAGTAGTTCAGCATTGGCCTAAGGCCATGGCTCAGACCTCCAGCACCATCTATTTATTTGTTTGTTTGTTTGTTTTAAGTTCGAGATGGAGTCTTCCGGCTCCCCCTAATGCTTGCACAAGCCCACAAGAGCTCAAGGTTCCCATGTTGGACAGGACCCTGGAGAAAGCTCCAATCGCTGCTCACTGCAGTCAGCGAGGGAGTAACATTGTCCCGTTTTCAGCAATAACTTTTAAATGATCTTTTGCACATCACACACTGAGAACAGAGAGAAGAACTTGGGAGTGGAGGAGTCAAAACTTTAGCTTGCTTTCTCCCTTTCTCTCTCTCTCTCTCTCTCTCTCTCTCTCTCTCTCCCTCCCTCCCTTCCT
>NC_034595.1:69454654-69480947 GCF_900095145.1 Mus pahari
ACACACTCCAGGAACAATATTTGGTTAGTTTCGCTGTTTAGCTAATGACTGGGCTTTTGTTGAGCAAAGCACCCTTTGGCTGGCTTCTCTTTTGCTGAGTGGTATATTCTGGCTGGCAGGATGCTGATACACAAAACAGAGAGGCAGAGCCAGCCTGGCAGGGGAAGCAGGGAACTGGTAGAGAGCCGGACGTGGAGGAGGGGATGGCTAGAAACTGGAAAAGTTTGACCTCTGCCTCTGGGGGGTACTGAGGAGCAAGAGTATAGGTTTTAATTTTAAATTTTAAATGACATTTATTTATTTAGAGTGTGCTGGGGACAAGAGCTGGTTTTCTCCTTCCACTAATACACAACAACACAGGGTTATGTGGCCATTGGACCCCCTGATCAGAGACAAACATACAGGACACATGGCCTGGGGTGGAAGGGGAAACTTAAGAAGTGTGCCTTTGACAGTGATATTCTACCAGCCAGCGGTCCCTCTCCTGCTCTTACCCTCCTCTCTAGAGCGAAGCCAGTGTACCACAGGAGGTAGAGGCAGGGACCCATAGAAGGGCAAAGAAATACCTGACACCAGAAAGCAGGGCTGGGGGTGGAAGAAGGCTATGGCTTCTGACCTTGAACACGTAGGCATTGCCAGTCCTGTGGGAGGTGTCGTGGAAAGTGTTTTATACAGAGTGATACTGGGCCTCGGCCGCTTCTGCCAAGAGTTCTGGGGACATTGTCACACGAGAGTCAAGTACCCTCAAATCAGGAGTCAGCAGTAACTTCATGCATTTTTCTCTCCTTTAGATAGAATTATTTTTTTCCTCTTTTGGTTAGCATTAGTAGCATGGTTTATGTAGAGTAAACTTTCTTCCATGTTTAGAGTGGAATCATCTAGAAGTTTTGAGCATGGCTACCATCAGCTGTGACCAGATTCAAAGGTATCGATTAATCTAGACAATGTGCTCCCTCATGGGGTCTGAGGGGTGTCTAAGAACACACTGAGGGATGAAGAGTGGTGGCTGGGGAAGAGAAGCCGCCCATGGTGGCAGCTGTGCCAACCCTTACGCCTGCTCCTGGATCTTCTGAGAGGGGCATCCAGCCCTCCAGCCCCAACCTCCAGCGGAGGGATCCAGCGATTGACAGCAGCGTGGACACAGCGGGGATGTCATTTGGGGCAAGAGTAGTGAGCAGTCCTCACCCTTAGTAGTGATCCGCCGCCCTTCTCCAAGTTCGTTCTTGGACTGTGGCCACCTTGGGATTAGCTAGTCCGTGACAGGAATTACTCATTCCACATGGTTTAGATCATTGGTGGTTTCGAGGATATAGTATAACTTTCTGCTTTTTATTTTCATAGAAAAAGATTAGGACTTTCCGATGTTTGAAGAAACAGCCAAGCCACTTGGAATCCACACAGGTCAGGGATCTGGTGTCGGGGGCTCCACCCTCATGAGCGGGGAGAATGACGACAGGGCAGGGATGGTGGCTCACTGGGTTTCTGAAAGATGGGCTCTGGCACAGGAAAGGATTCGGCTCACTCCGATCCCGTACAGCCCCACTCTCATTAGCCCCACTCTCGTCAGGGTCGTGGAGCACCCTGGAGCCCTAGAAATAGTGCCAGTGCCAAGCTAGAGGCTGTCTGGAGCAGGCGTACCAGGGAGGGCACAGTTTCAGAACACTAGGTATCTGCACACCCCTGTCACGTTCCTTGGAAGGTTTTCGGGGACTCTGTCCGTGATTTCTAGAAGCTCGAGAACAATGTATTGTTTTTATAAGTAGAAGAACCAGCTTAAATTCTGCATCGTGCTTTAAGTTCTTAAATCACGTTTCTTTCTTTTTTTGCGCGGGGCAGGGGAGGTGCACACAGACCAAGGTGAGAAGACGCTTCAGGTTTTGGTTTTCTCCTTGTACAATGTGGTTTCCCCAGATTGAGCTCAGGCTGCCAGACTGCCTGCTCCTGGGAACTACATTGTGTTTTAATAGGAGTCTGTTACAATCAGTATTTGTTTTTCTTGGAGAACCTTTCTTTCTCTTTTAATTAATTAATTTTTAATATTATTTTTGAGGCCATTTCTGAAGCATCCCAGGCTGGCCTCAAACTTATAATGCAGTCTGAAGGTGACCTTAAACTTACAGTCTCTTTGCCTCTAGCTCCCAAGTGTGTGGCTTATACCATCGCACACAATTTATGTGGTGCCAGGGATCGAACCTAGGGCATTGTGTATGCTAGGCAAGAACTCTGTCTCCTGAGTTATGTCCTTGCATATTTATGCAAATAGAAAGGAGAAACCTTACAAGTGTTTTCCCAAATAGTGAGAAACTCTCTCACTCTTGTGCCGCTTTAAATAAGAACAGCGACATCACGCTCAGCGGGTTAAATATTACGAGATCGACGGAAAGTTCAATTTCCTATAACAAACTTACAGTGTGTAAATACAATTTTCTACAATCAACAAGCATCATAGTCTTAAGGTTAAGGGTTATAAAACAATAAAATATTGTAATTAGAGTAGACTATCATGGGAGAGCTCCTTGCATACAAATTACTCAATATCTGGATATTGAGACATAAGAAGGGATGTAACTGGAAGTAAGATCTTAACTCCATATGGTTAATATTCTCTCCCTCCTCTCTCTCTCTCTCTCTCTCTCTCTCTCTCTCTCTCTCCCTCCCTCCCTCCCTTTCTGCCTCTTTCTCGCTCCATTGAAATCACTCCTAGTTTTTTTTAAAATATTTATTTATTTACTTATTATAAGTGTGTACACTGTAGCTGTCTTCAGACACTCCAGGAGAGGGCATCGGATTTTTGTTACAGATGGTTGTGAGCCACCATGTGGTTGCTGGGATTTGAACTCAGGAGCTTTGGAAGAGTAATCAGTGCTCTTAACCGCTGAGCCATCTCACCAGCCCCACTCCTAGTTTTTGCTTCACAAAAATAATTATATTCAGACCAGTGTTCCGCATTCTTCCTGCAGTCCCTGTGTCGATAACTAACTTCTCAGGGTTCCTTATCTCTTTCTTATCTATTGCTATTGGAACATGTGATCTCAGCTACAGCCTTAGAACCAAGATAAAATGGTAGATTGGTGGATTATAAAGTTTTAGGGAATGTCTTAAAAGTGTGGCTATCCCACAACGGCTCAGTCCATGTGCTGGAGGAACACTCGGCTCTTGCTTCTGTCTTCCCCATTTCTAATCGCTGCTTCTTTTCTTGATTATCTTGCTTGTTGGCTTCATTCTCTTTATTTTATAAACCTTTCTTTCTTCTTTCCTTCCTTCCTTCTTTCTTTCTTTCTTGCTTGCTTGCTTGCTTGCTTGCTTGCTTGCTTGTTTTTCTTTCTTTCTTTTTTGAGAAATGTTTCATGTCATCCAGTCTAGTCCCAAATTCTTTATGTAGGTGAGGATGGCTTTGAACCCCTGATCCTCCAGTCCCCCCTTCTCAAATGTCAGGATTATTGCAGGCATGTCCACCACACCCTGCTTCCTCATTCTCCTTACTGTGAATTTAGTCCTTCGTGTGGACAGGGAAAGGCCACTAGGAGCTTTGGCTTGAACTCTCAGAGCATGAGAGCACTTTCTTGACAATTCAGATGGGGAGAGGGAGCTACTCTGAGAGAAGGATCTGACTGGCCCACCCCATCGCGTGCTCATTTCCAGGCTGTAGCTAGAGAAATGAAATAAGCTGGTTTGCACACTTTCCGGGCCTGGAGGAAGGACTGAGTGGGGAATCAGACACCCTTCAGACAGTATGCAATAAACAGAAGGCATTCACTAATAGAAGGGGTGCGGGCAGATGAGCAACCCTGGTTTAGGATGAATAGATGAGAGGTGGTATTTTATTCGTTTGAAAGATGCAATGACATTGTGGTATTTGCTCATTGAAGCCCACATAGCAGCGAGGTCCAGTGTTTTAATAACAAGAGAGGGCTTCCCCCACCCACACTTCTCTTCTTGCAGGTACTAGAGTGGGGGAACCTGTGCATAGCAGGCAAGTGTTCTGCTCCTGAACAACACCCACAGACAAGAATGGAGCTTTTAATTCTGGTGTATATGATAAGGGCTACATCTAAGGTGTGTGGAGCACCCGTCTAGCTGTGCCGGTTTACACTCTTCAACTTCCAGGGCTGAACTGGGTATCAGAAACTTTGTAGGGTGTAAGCTCCTGGACCTGTTATTATCATATGTTCTGAAGGTGCAGCTACTGTGTTCCAAGGGCCTTGAGTTGCTGAGGCCATCTAATGAGGGAGTGTAGGCTATTGGATATGGGGAAGGGGTCTGGAAAAGATGGTTGGCTGGTAGGGAGAGCCACCCTCAGAAGCTATATTTATAACCTTGAATCATAACCCAAATCTACCTCACTGTCCTAGGTGGGGACCCTAGAGCCTCAGTAGGAAGGTGTAGAGTTGTGGTTGATGGTGTAAGGAATTAAGGCCTTTTGGCAGGCTCCACGGCAGCCAGAAAGTCCTACTCCAGGAATGGTTGAGAGCGCCCTGGTTACTGGATCCTGCATGGGATGCTGTGTGCATCATGAACGGACTGTGGAAACAGTTGGTACAGTTTCAAAAGGCTGCCCTGCAGCACTGAGGTCCACGCATGATGAGTTCAGGCCTTGGGGAGGGAACAGATGCTGGGGCTAATTAGGGCATGGTTCCTCTGGTCCAAGATGGCAGAGAATATCCAAATAAAGCTCGACACCTGCGCCCAGCATGCTACATGGGGATCACTGCTCACTCACCAGCCCAATGGACATGACTCCAAACGGATGCGCTTAGGAAATGGAGCACTTGATCATTGTCCTTGAAAGCCAGGCTGAAGGGGATGGAGTGCTTTCTCCTGTGCCCGTGGGTAGTCCATTGGGGGGGGGGGGTCAAGAAACATCCTCTATGGTGGGTTCTTTTCAGATGATGGACCTCCTGTTTTGAGACCTTCTTATAGGGACATTGTGAAGTTTGTGAAGTTCATTTTACTATCACAATTTCTCCGGGCAAGGCAAAGATCCTGTTCCCAAAGGGTTTGCCCTGGCCCAAAGGACTTAACAGAACATCATTAAGCATTCTTGGAGCACCTTATCCAGATTGGAACAGGTAGTGGGGTGGCAGACAGACGTCCTGTTCATGTTGCCGGAAGTACTCTGTTTATCCTGATAGTCAGCTGGAGCCAGGTCCACTGACTGATCTTGTCTGGCCTTGACAACCAAGGGCCACTCAGGGACAGTCTCGGGATCACCATGGAGGCTCAGGGAGATGCTGCATAGAACACAAAGGATGGTGAGGGGATATCTGCTGTTCTGGTCCACTCAGAAGCCATTTATCTCCCAGGTGGGAGTTGGGGGGACAAGAGCTTAGTGGGGTGGGGAGGGGACCTGATAACAACTTTCAAGCAAGAAAGGGTTATAGTCGACTCCTGAAGATACTGTTTGAACTCTGGGTTGACCAAAAGAGCCTGGGTCGACATAAGGAACCTACTATGAATATTTTTAGCTGAGGGGCATATAGGGTCTCTGCTGCAACCACTCGGTACCACGGAAATAAATGATATGCAAACAGGTACAAAGCATTTGTGGCATGTGTGGACCATATATAAACAAGTCATGACTAATGCTCCAAAGAAAGTATCTACAAGGAAGGTTGTGGGTGAGATTTGGCTCAGAGGCCAGTTTAGCCAAGTTTTCCTGGATGGTGTCAGACTTTCTAGAACAAGGGAAAGCATCTACATTCAGGTTCACAGAGAATATGTCCTCTCATTGGTTATTGTCTTCATTAGGATTTTACTGCTGTGAACAGACACCATGACCAAGGCAAGTCTTATAAAGGACAACATATATTTGGGGCTGGCTTACAGGTTCAGAGGTTCAGTCCATTATCATCAAGGCAGGAGCATGGCAGCATCCAGGCAGGCATGGTGCCGAAGGAGCTGAGAGTTCTACATCTTCATCTGAAGGCTGCTAGTGGAAGACTCACTTCCAGGCAGCTAGGGTGAGGGTTTTAAATCCACTCCCACAGTGACGCACCTACTCCAGTGAGGCCACACCTCCTAATAGTGCCACTCCCTGGGCCAAGCATATATAGACCATCACAGTTATGCAATTAGATCCAGCTAAGTCTGAAGCTAACCACCATGGTGACCTGCCACTTCAGAAGCCAATAAATGCCCTTTTGCTTTACTCTGCATGAGTGTTCTTCTCTTATTTTTCCTTTTCCTTTTTCTTTTCTTTTTGTTTTTTTGACACAGGGTTTCTCTGTGTAGCCCCTGCTGTCCTGGAACTCACTCCGTAGACCATGCCCGGCCCATGAGTGTTCTTTTCAATGCTACTGAGAGCTTCCTTCTAATTCACCCAGCTGCAGAGCCAGGGCTGCAGACTGGACACTGGGTTTCAAGATGTAGTCGGTAGCCTCAGCTAGGCAGAAGGCAACCTAGCAATAAGAAACCTCAAGGCCAGTGAGATGGCTCTGTGGGGAGAACCACATGCTGCACTGGCCTGATACTGAGTCCACTCTCTGGATCCCTTGTAAGGATGAGAGGAGAGAACCAAGTCTGTAAAGTTGGCCTCTGACCTAAACGCAAGCGCCTTGGCATGGCCACACCCACCCCCTCCTCCTCCTAAGAATAAGAATAAGAAATAAAATAAATATGTTTAAAATTTCACTTTAATAAATAAAATAATACCTCCTATCTGACAGGAGACTTGCCAGGTTCTCTTGACAGCTTAAACATGCAGCCGGAAGCCAGAGCTGTAAAGATGGCACCTCAAAGCAAATCCAAGGGATGCCCTTGGGGAATGGAATCCACAAGTCACACAGGAAACGCTCCAGGAGCGTCAAACAGAAGCCAGCCTCCTGTTTTGTGGAGGAATGAGTGTCCAGTGGGTGGTGAGGAGGGCATGAGAGGAAGATGAAGGCCACTGGAGAAATCTCTGGGATGGGGGCTCCAGAATGCCTTGACCCCAGTACATAAAGTCCTTCCCTCAACACTTACTTAGAGACAGAAAAGGACAAGGGCTGGGGATGTGGCTCAGTTGGTAGAGCGGTTGCTTAGCACGCATGGAGCTCTGAGGTCTGTATCTGGTACCCCAGAATCAGAGGTTTGTGGTACAGGTGTGTAATTTCAGCATCTGGAGGGAGGAAGCCTAGAAGTTAAAGATCATCTTCATTCAAATACAGGGTTCCAGACCAGCTTGTGCTGTATAAGACCCTGTCTAAAAAAGAAGAGGAGGGGGAGGAGAAGGAGGAGGAGGAGGAGGAGGAGGAGGAGGAGGGAAGGGGGAGGGGAGGGGAGGGGGAGGAGACTGTTAAGAGGAGTGAAGGTGTGAATCTCCTCCCCTGAGGTAGAAGGTGGAGAGTCTGCACTGAGACAGAGAAGCAGATTCCAGTCTCTGTGCGAGCACAGGGCCATCAATCTACTGGTCACTCCTTTGGTGGTTTGTAGGATGTCTGGTTTTGCCCAGGTCAGACTTCTGCCTGTTGAAAGGTATGTCTCTAGACAATCTTTCTTTAATATTATTTTTTAAGTATATGCAGGTATGGGTGTGGGTGTGAATTCATGCATATGAAAGCAAGTGCCTGTCGAGGCCAGAGAGGGCATCAGGTCCCCGTGAGCTGGAATTACAGGCATCCGTCTGTGAGCCACCAGGCATGAGTGGCAGGAACTGAACTCAGGTCCTCTGCAACATCAGTATGTGCTCTTTGCCTCTGAGCCCTGACAGTTAACTTCTTAAGGGTCAGATCTCTTCCTGAAGAAGAGTGGGGAGTAGCTATATACCTGCACTAGTTGGGCCCTGGCTTCTCCTGGAGTAGAACAGATGCCAACATTCAGACCACGGAGTTCTGAGGGGGAGGGGGAGACGACATAAGTGGAGGCTGGAGCGTGCCAGAGAAGTGTGATAGCATGGCCGGCCTCAGAGAGTGAGTTTGCATTTAGACAGTATAATAGAGAGATTATAGCCGATGCTGTCTGTGGACCCCTGGATCATTTTGCACATCATCAACTCAAACACTTTCACTTCCAACAGCCTTCCCTCCTTTGCCAGATAGTGAGCCAGCCTCCTGGGACCCACTGCAAGTCAATACACAGATCGTAAGTGCCTGGGAAGCTGTGTGGGGCAGGGGCGGAAGCGAGGGAGCTTGAGCCATACATTATTAGAACTGCCTCTCCCTGCCAGGGCAATCCTCACACGCAAAGCTCCGATGGCACAGAGCCCCAGTCACCCACCCCTCTGTGTGAGAGTATTCCCTACTCTCTCCTATCCTTGATTCCCATCCCCTTTCCTTTCTTGGTTCTTCTTGGGGGCAAGTCCCCCTCCTCCTCCTCCTCCTCCTCTTCCTCCTTTTCTTCAGAGGTGAGTTGAGACAAGGTCTCATATAGCCCAGAATGACTTGGAAATAAGTTACTATGTAGCTGAGGATGACCTTGAAACCCTGATCCTCCTGCCTCCTCCTCCTCAGTGCTGGCATTACAGTCATACACCATTATGCCTGGCTTCTGGGAACCCCTCCTAAAGCCATGCTTGTGAATCCTCCATGTAGGGTTTGCATCTGGAAAATTAAACCGGGCTGGAGAGATGGCTCAGCAGTTAAGAGCACTGACTGCTCTTCCAAAGGTCCTGAGTTCAATCCCCAGCAACCACGTGGTGGCTCACAACCACCTGTAATGAAATCTGATTTCCTCTTCTGGTGTGTCTGAAGTCAGCTACAGTGTACTTAAGATATAATAAATAAATCTTAAAAAAAAAATTAAACCAAGTCAAACTCCCAGTTGTGAATGCCACAGGCTCTGATCACTGACCAAGGAGAAGGAGGTAACGTGCCCAGTATAGATGCTGAGATGCTGTAGATGGGTGATGTGCGCATGTGCTCTTACGTCTCTGAGAATCGGAAGTGGCTGGACCAGTCTACACAGGAGCAATTTAACCAGGATTTCCTGGATGATGTTAGACTTCCCAGAAGCCAGAGAATCACTTAGATGAGTTCTTGATGAGGGAACCTGAATTGGTCTGGGTTTGGATCAGAGGGAATGGATGTGGGAAGCTGGAGACCATGCAGACTCAGTTCATGTGGACAGACTGTGGTGTTTGACTGAGAGTGGCCTTAGAAGCTCATATGTTTGAATGCTTGGTCCCCAGTTGGTGGAACTGTTTGGGAAGGATTAGGGGGTGTGGCTTTGTTGGAGAAGGTGTGTCACTGATAGCCAAGCTTTGAGGTTTTAAAGGACTGACAACACTTCCCCTGCCTCCACCTTCTGTTTGGGGATCAGGTGTAAGCTCTCAGCAATTCCTTCTGCATGTTTTTAGTTCACCATCATGGACTCTAACCCTTGGAGCCCCAAATGAAATGTGTTATTTTTTAAAGCCACCTTGATCATGGTGTTTTATCACAGCAATAGAAAAATAACAAGACAGTCCCTAGTCTGATGGCATCTCAGTCTAGCCACCACCTCTGAGTTGTCTGAAGTGTCAAGTGTGTTATATTGGAATTTGTGGTTTTCAGGCATGCCCCAGTAAGGGTCAAATGGCCTTGGGGAGAGGGGAGAGCAAGCTGGCTTAGTGGCACTTGCTGTCAAGCGTCATGAAATGGATTTAATTTGTGATACCCACATAGCAGCAGGGAAAAACTGACTTCTGCAAGTTGTCCTCTGATCTCCACACACTGCCATGGTAAATTAATAAGTGTAATAATAAAAACAAGTCTTGGGACACTCAGAATAGTCCAGGGCTTTATGGTATGACATCCTTCACTGTCCCCCAAACCTGGGTGACAGCAGCAAAAGTTGTCTTGTGGCAAACATATGGAAATGTGTGGGGACAGGCACTGAAATGGTCAGAGAAGCCACCCTTCCCCAAACGTGGAGCTTGTGGACTGTTCCCAGAGAGCTCCAGGACCATAGGTTTGCCTATCACTGGCAGCCTCTTCAGTTCAGGCTGGGCATGACAAGGACATCCCTAGGTGATAGTACTGAGATGCAGGCAGGGATGAGGCAGGATGAGAGGAGGGCACTGTGGGGGCGGGGCTCAAGCCAGAGGAGCTTCTAGGACAAAGCAAATAACTTCCTAGCTTTTCTTTGTTGCGCAAGGACTTCCAAGCCAGCGAGGTTGGAGAGATGATTCAGGGCCTCAAGAGATGCCAGGAGACCTCGTCAGTGGCCTCTGTCAGGATAATGTTGACTGAGTTTTAAAGGATGGAGCTACCAGAGCAAGGGGTACAGGCTCGAGTCGGGAGGAGGAATAGGTAGCTGGAGTGGACAGAAGACCTCATGGAAGGAGCTTGTAGGGATTAAGACTCCCCTGCTCTTTTGAGGTACCGTCATCCGCATTACCCATCACTGCCCTTAGAGCTGGAGTTCTGTAGTTTCAGAACGCAGCAGCACTTGAGGACCAGCCTCAAGGCTATCACGGGGGGGGGGGGGAGCAGGCCCAACCGGATACTGCTCCCCCCACCCACATGATAAACCGGTGAAATCCAGAGAAAGTTCAAGTGTGGATGTGAGAAGGGCCCTGTGCTTGGAATTCAAATGAACAGCTTGTGCCCACGCTTCTGTTTGCCAGGACAAACTTGACTCCTAGCATACAGGTTGCGAGGTGGGTGGGGGAGCCTTCAGTGTGGAAGGATGGCTCTGGACTCAGAGATAGCAGCCAGTTCCCAGCCAGCAGGGATGGGCAGCCTTCCTGATAGCCACATTCTGCCTGGAGCCTGACTGGACTGAGACCCATCCTGTCAGGAGATGACAGAGGGACACAGGCCTGGGGAAATATGGATTGAGGGGTGCATATAACATTGCTTTAAATTGATTCCAGATCAATGAAGTGTGAGTTCTTTATGGGAAGTGGGGAGGAAGTCCTCAGTGATGCTCAGACAGACAGTGGCTAAGGAAATTAGAAGCCAATTGCTGAGGGGAGAAGACATGTTCCTAAGCCTGTGGGAAGTCTCTGCCAGGAGTCACCATCCAGGGCTGACATGTCTAGGTGTGATCTAGATCTGTGAGGATACAGTGGGCAAGTCTGAATTGGACCTGCTTTGGGGACCCCAGCCTTAGAAGCTGACAAGTCTGTTAAAGGCAGGTCTCCTGCCATTACGACAGCCCTATTATTGTCATCATCATCATCATCATCATCATCATCATCATCATCATTTATTATTAGTGTGTGAGAGAGAGAGAGTGTGTGTGTGTGCATATGTGCCACAGAGTGCATATGGCTATCAGAGGACATCTTTTGGGAGCCAATTCTCTGCAGGTTCCCTGGGCTGAGCTGAGACTGGCTCAGCAAGTGCTTTTGCTTGCTGAGTCACCCTGATGGCCCCTGTTAATGTTATTAGTGTGTGTGGATAGCGTGTGCATGTGTGTGTGTGTGTGTGTGTGTGTGTGTGTGCACATCTGTCCTGTGGCTGAGGGTGTGCTCTTGCCACAGCACACCTGTGGCGATCAGAGGACAGCCTCGCATGCCTGCTGTCCTTGCTTTCCATCCCGTTTGAAATCGGGGGTTTCTCCTTTGTTGTTCCCATGGCTGGTCTGGCTCTGCCTCCCATCCCTAGATGAGCCCTTACAATACAGAGGTTCACAGCCCCAGTCTGGCCTTCTGGGGGTCGTGGCGATTCTAGTTCATCTCCTCATGCTTGCTCGGTCAGTACATTATCCCCCGAGTCATCTCTCCAGTCCTGCGGATCTATCAAGGAAGATGAGATACTTTTCCCTCTCGTTATTTGGAATGAAATCCAAGGCCTCAGAAATGCTAGGCAAGTGCTATACCACCGAGCTAACGGTCAGGACCCTTCTTCAATTTACACTCAGTTGTTTAGTCACTTTCTTGCTGAGTCAGCTTATCCTATCTCCAAGACTGACCTCAAACTCACCTTGAAGCCAAGGGTCACCTCGAACTCGCGATTTTCCTGTCTCTACCTCCTGGGTGCTGGCATTACAGACACAAGCCTCATTTATTATTTATTTATTTATTATTTATTTAACTTAGAAATAGAATCTCGGGGCTGGAGAGATGGCTCAGCAATTAAGAGCACTGACTGCTCTTCCAGAGGTCCTGAGTTCAAGTCCCAGCATCCACGTGGTGGCTCACAACCATGCCCTCTTCTGGAGTGTCTGAAGAGAGCAACAGTGTACTCNCATACATAAAATAAATAATAATAATAATAATAATAATAATAATAATAATAATAATAATAAATCTTTTTTAAAAAAAGGAACTAGAATCTCACTTTTCATCTTTTGAGACTTTGAATATAGGTCTCGCTTGGCCAGGCTGACCTTGAGTTCAAGTCTCTCTTGCCCCAGAACTCCTGAGTAGCTGGGATGGCAGGCATGTGTCACCGTGCCCAGCAATGAGAGTCCTCAACAACAACAACAAATTCCTACCTGTGGCTGACATCTGCCAGACTCTAGCTTAGTGTTCTCAACTCTATCACATCCAATACACATTTATATAACACATGTTTCACAAAGTCCCCTCTATTACCTTGAAATAAATGCATAAATAATGATTATTGTATATACATTGTATATACATTATTGTTTTGAATGTTGTGCTGGTTTGAACAGGAATGGCTCCTATAGACTCCTGTACTTGAATGCTTGATCTTCAGGGAATGACACTATTAAAAGGTGTGGCCTTGTTGGAGGAAGTATGTCACTGAGGGGGAGGGCTTTGAGGTCACCTATGCTTAAGCTCTGCCCAGTGTGGCACACTGTCTCCTTCTGCTGCCTGAGGATCAAGATGTAGAATTCTCAGCTTCTTTTCTAGCACCATGCCTGCCCACCTACCGCCATGTTTCTCTCTATGATGATAATTGACTAACCTCTGAAACTGTAAGCCAGACCCAATTAAATGTTTTCCTTTGTAAGAGTTGATGTGGTCATGGTGTCTCTTCACAGCATTAAAAACCCCAAGATAAATGTTTAACATATTCAAATGCCAAAATACCTATAGAGACTCCACTTCCTGATTGCAGACACAAGGTGACCGGTTGTCTCATTCTTGCCGTCATGCCTTCCCCATCGTGGTGGACTGTATCTGTTGTTTTAAATTATTTTTAAAGACTTACTTATTTTATGCGTATGAGTATTTTCCCTGCATATATGCGTATGCACAATGTGTGTCCCAAAGGATAGTTGTGAGCCAGCATGTCGTTGTTGGAACACATACCCAGGTCCTCTGCAAGAACAAGTGTTCTTAGGCACTGAGCCATCTCTCCAGCTGCCCTGGTCTTAAACTATAAAATAAAATAAAATCTTCCATTAAAAATTCCAACTAAAGTCCCAACAGAAAGATAAAGGAGAAATAAAGGGAAAATGGTAACTGGTAATAGACACATGCGTCCATATGTTAGTGCTTAGGATCTGAGACACAGTGAATGGGTCATATGTGTATGTTAAAAAGTCACTGAAGCCAAGCTGCTACACATACTGAGACAGCATGGGCCATTGGTGTGATCTTGGCAAGGTCCCTCTCAATTTCTTTACAAAAAGGTGAAACTATTAAGGTCGTTTTAAGGGACAGGTTGGCGTTTCCTTGATCTGTATGGTAGTCTCTACTTTTCTGAATGATCTATCCATGTGGGCATGGAAGAAGTCAGGATGCAGACATGAGGAATAATGAACCAAGTTTCAAAGTCTTCACAAGAAGAGAGGCTGTGTGTGTCTCTCGGGTGCTTAGACTATCTGTGGGATACTTTTTTTGTTGCCTGGATGATTGAAGGATAACATGGACAGCCAGTGGTCAGGAATCAAGGATGCTGGATGTCGCAGGCCACTTCCGTGCAGTGAAGGATTGTCCTATACGCTACCTGCCTTTGCAATATTCCACTGGACTTTCATGCAAGTGAATAAACAGGTTTGTTACAATCCAAAGCTCGATCCTAACTTTGTGTTATATAACAGTGTGCTCTGCCTTCCAAACAATGTGACTCTGGAAGTTGCAGCCTCTGAAACGAGGTGGCATGTGGTGACACATGCTAGCAACCCCAGGACTTGAGAAGCAGAGGACCAGGAGCTCTAGGCCAGACTGCAACGCTTAGCAAGTTCAAGACCCTAGTAACATAGAGAAGCACTGTTTTGTTTTTTTGTTTGTTTGTTTGTTTGTTGTTGGTTTTTTTTTAAAGGAGAAGGAGAAGAAAAGAAGGAGGTGGAGAAGGAGGAGGCAGGTTGATATCAAGGGGACCCCATGTGTTCAAAAGTATCTCTAGCCTGTTCCAGGATTTCGAGCACAAGTGGTCCAGGGTGGGGCTCATTGGTAGAGCTCTTTCCTAGGGCCCTGTATTTCAGATACAGTCAGGGAACTGAGAATGTACACAGTCTCCCTTAGACAAAGTGCTGATTGGTCCTCAACCTCAAATCATACTGTGGGGAGAAGTTCTGCTCACCTGCTCTTTGGAATGGCAGGAAGCAAAATGACATGATGTGATTCCGTGTAGCTCTTCCTCAGCACATCCTTACTACAAGGTGGAGTCCTCAAAGCTTTGTGTAGAGCAAGTGCTAAGTGCCCCGACTCCTCCATCACTGCTCTCAGCACAAAGACAACTCTCCTAGAAAAACAGCTACTCAGAACAAGACAGAGGGACAGCCTGTGAGGGAGACAGCCCTAGAAAGCCACTGGCTGTGGGAAGTGAAGCATGCAAGAAGCCCTTCACACGGTGTTTGTCTTCGCAGTAACATTTCCTTCTTCCTGTCTGTAACACCTGCCATTCCTCTAGGGAAACTGGAATGAAGGTCATTGTGCTGCCCTCCCTAACAGATTGCCCCAGACCCTCAGGGAGAGGCGGACCCAAGCCTTGGCCAATCAGAATGCTCCATGTCTTGGCCAAGTGGTAGGGACAGGAGACCTGAGAGAGACAGGTTCCCAATTGTCTGGGTTTTGAGCACATATGTACAGATGTCGAGAGAAATGGGGGGGGGGAGTGCTTTTTCCCCTGGTGTTGCTAAGCTGAGACTATGCGTATTTGGAGCTGTGGGTACCTATCTCCCCTGGCAACATGGAGGAAATCCATCCAGAGCTGGAAAGAACAAGATCAACACTCAGAGGGGTGCAGCGGTAGCTCTGTCAGCACGGAGTAAGACTCGGGATCCAGCTGTGCTTGGTGCCACACTTGCCCACAGGCTACCTACCCAGACAGCCATCTCGGAAAAACCAGTCCACATGTATTTATTTATTTATTTATTTATTTATTTATTTAGGGCTGGAGCTTATTTGAGATGGATTGCAGGTTGAAAGAAGTCTTGGCTTCTACAAAAAGCATCAATTCACCCATTAAGCATGCATCGAGTGCGCACTGTCCACCAGGCATTCGCTGACTTGCCTACTAGAATGACAAGAGAGATCAGCTGGCGGGCAGTGTGGCTCAGTGGCAGAGCAGTTGACTATTCTGCAAGAGCTCCTGGCTTCCATAAGCAGCATGACAAAAGGAAAAAGAAAAAAGGATTTGGTCCTTCCTGTCACAGAAGGAATCAGGGTGAAAATAATTTCACAATCAATTAATCTAATAATTCTAATAAGTGCTACAGAAGCATTTTTGTAAAATTAACTTCCAGGAGGCCAGGGACACTTAGTCACTTAGTCACTTTTGTTGAAAGATCCTCTAGAACAGTGCCTGGTACGCTTAGTAGCCACTCAATAAATACGTGCTGTAAACAATGAATGGAAGGCAAATATTTAGGGTCAGGGCTAGAGAAATGGTTCAGCTGTTTAGAGCACATGTTGCTCTCTAATGAGCCTAAGTTAAGTTCTTAGATCCTGACAGCAGATAGTTCACAAGCACCTGTAACTCCAGCTCCAGAGGGATCTGTCATCTCTAGCCACTTCATACAGCCAAAGCCATGGGCACACATCCCACACAGGCACACATACATACACATGGCTAAAAAGAAATCTTTTTGATTATTGCTTTTTGAGACGGAGTCTCACTCTGTAGCCCTAGCTGGCAGGGAGCTTGCTATGTAGAGCAGGCGTGTACCGGGTGCCCTTCAGAGGGGGGTGCTGCATCACAGATGGTTGTGAGTCACTATGTGGGTGCTAGGAACCAAACCCGGGTTCTCTACAAGACCAACAAGTGCCCCTAGCCACAGAACCAACCCTCCAGACCCCTAAATATATACCCATGAGACAGGGTTTTGCTATGTAGCCTTGGCTATCCTGGAACTCACACAGTAGACCAGGCCAACTTAGAGATTGGCCTGTCTCTGCCTCCGGGGGGCTCAGATTAAAGGCATGTGCCACCAGTACCCCGCTATAAAGAAATCTTAAAAGTGAAAAGAGCTGCCGGACATGGTGACTTTGAGGTCTGCCTTGTGTATATAGTGAGGTTCAGGACAGCCAGGACTTCAGAGAGAGACTGTCTCAGACAAACAAAGAAAAAAAAAAAAAAACAAACACAAAACTTTAGGAGCTAGAACAGGGACTTACTGGAGCATCAGAGAGGAGGCAACAGTTAAGCTGAGATCTGAAGAATCCAGGAGCCCAGGCCCAGGCCCCAGAAAGTGGGAGTGAACTTGCCTAGAAGCCAGTGAGTGTAGCTGGATCATCAGGGACCAGGGAGAGCGTGGTGGTAGATGAAGCTGGAGGCAGGGATGTGCCTGGGGCTTCGGTGGCACGCTAAGGAGCCTGGGTCACTGCAGAGCAATGATGTCAGTGCTCTCATCAGTAAAGACACAAGCCTCCAAGAGTCACCAATAGAAGCAGCAAATTCAAGGGAAGGAGCTGAGTGAGAACGCGGAGACAAGCTGAAGACTGTTTCGTTGACCTTGGTAAGGCAGAGACAGAGAGAAGGACCCGTGGTTAAAAGATCCTTAGCATCCTTAGTCAAAGGAAGAGGGACATAGCTTACCAGTGAGATAAGTGTTTGGCTTGTGAAGCAAAGGGAAAATGTCACCTGGATCCACACAAGGAACTAGATTACAAAGGGGAACCTTGAGGCTGGACTTAAGCTTTTCCTTAACTTTTTGTTTTATTTACTTCTTTGTTTTGGGTTTTCCGAGACAGTTTCTCACTATATAGCCCTGGCTGTCCTAGAACTCACTCTGTAGACCAGGCCAACCTTGAAGTTCACAAAGATCCACCTGATTCTGCCTCCCAACTGCTGGGATTAAAAGGCATGTGCCACCATGCCTGGCTGTCTTGCCCTTTCTGAGCACTGAGAGTTAAGGAGCAATGGTTGCCGTTCTGGGAACTCAGAGTGAGAAAGACGCCAAAAGAAGAAAGCCTTGCCCGATAACTTGTCATTCATGTGAGAAAACAACAGAAATACATCCCACATTTACAGAGGAGGGTGCTGAAATGGTACCACCTGGGCGTTTCCCCCAAGCAAACAGCTTGAAGATATACTTCAGCTGTTCAAGAGATGAATTAAAACTAAGAACTTGGAATTATAACATGATAATAGAAAAGACTGGGGGGCAGGCACCGAGACCAACAAAGTATATTATAGGAATTGAACAGCAGCAACAACAAATATCTGTGCTTTGACTGTGATTGAAATATAAGGTGAGTTTATAAACCCACTGGACATTTAAAAAGGCTGAGAGTGTGAGGAGAGGGTGGGCCCATTGACCGTCCTCCACAGACAGATGTGAGACGGGGGGAGGGGGGGGGAACTGACTGTTCCTAACCTCCAGTTAAGAGAAGTAAGGTTTTTTGTTCAGGTTTGATAAATACAAAAGTTGATCAGTAGCAGAATTAAAAACAGCATCCCTACTTTTTAAGTCATGAGCGATGACAAAGGAAAACAGAACAGTATTCACAGCAAAGGGCAGAAGATAAAGAATCTCTTTGGGATAAAGGTGTAATGTGAAAAAAAATTTTTTTTCAAAAATAAGAGTGCTAAATTCTCAAGGGATTTCAATTAACAGAGGAAATGAGATGCATGGAGTTCTAATGTGTATTAACAATGTAGCAGCGTTGGGGGAGGGAGATTGTAAATTGATTTGATTCTTGACATTGACAGAAAAGATGACTTTTGATATTTAACAAAATATATATGGCTAACCATCAAAAGCCTGGGGCTGAAGTGTGGAGTGACAGAAGAACTGAGAAGGGAGTAGAAGCAAGGTCAGAAACACAGCACACGCCTGACAACGACAATCAGGGTGGGAGAAGGGCGAGAGGAGGGGAAGGGGGAGACATATCACCAAGCAGGAAGAGGAAAGTTAGAAAAGAACCCAGAAAGCAGCTGTCCAGACTGGTTGGCTAACCATCAACTCTCCGCAGCTTCAAACCTGCAGGAAAAGAAGTGTCAATCAAGTAATTGCCTTTCCGGGTTGGTCTGTGGGCGTGTCTGGGAGGGGTTGTCTTGATTATTAATTGCTGTAGGAGGAGCCGGCCCACTAAGGGTGAGTGGAGGTGCCACTCCCTCAGCAGGTGGTCCTGGACTGTCTGAGAAGGCGAGATAAAAGCGCGCCCGGGTACTGCTTCAGGTTCTTGCGTGAGTTCTGGTCTTGACTTCCTTCAATGCTGGGCCACAGCCTCGAAGAATACGATGAAAATAATCGCTTTCCTCCCCAGGTTGCTTTCCGTCTACGTGTTTGTCACAGCAGCAGGAAACTAGAACAATGCTCAATAGAAATGTGGAGCAAGGCAGAAGGAATAAGTCCAAACACATCCGTAGTCACAATAAAACACGATTTGCAAATGATATGTTGGCTCTCCCAGCAAAGAAAGATAATCAACTGTAAAACTATTAAAAATTACGACAAATGTCAGGAAGGGTGCCAGAGATGAGACCAGCTTTCTAAAACCAATAGCTTTTCCCTTTGTCTGCAGTAATCAGTTTACAACTACAGTGTCAAAACACCTTAGCGTAAACTTATAAGAGCACACGTGTGGTAAGGATATGACAAACCACTCACAGAAAGTAAGCAAGGGTTATGAATAGTCAGAGAAGAAAAACAGCCAATAAACATAAAAACCTGCTCAACCTTGCTTGTAATCAGAGCTTTGGAAGTTGAGATGATATTAACATCAACACCGAAAAAAATCGCTTCTTAGCATTCAGTGACAGCGACAGACTGAGGAAGTGGACATACTCAAGGGAATAAAATTCAGGAAAGCGATGTTGGACTGAAGAGATGCTTTACATTTAAATGCACATGTTTTTTGACCCAACCATTCTGTGTTCAAGAGTCTGCTCTACAGAAATATCTTGTACCCACGCCAAGGCACTCATTGCAGAATTATTTATAATAATAAAAAAGGGAGGGAAACAAATATCCCAAAGTGGAGGAACGATCAATTAAATGACAGCGCATCCATATGCAGAATGAGGGGAACCGCCGCCGTCCTCTGCTTCGATGGGTTTAAGATTTCCCCTTGGAGCGTCCCTCCTCCACTCCGGAAGGGCAAGGCCGGTGGGGTCCATTATTTATGGCAGTAGTTGTTAGGCAGGCGTCCCTTGTCCTAAGAGAAGGGTGAAAAGGAAGCTTTTGTGGCTTTATAAAAGTCCTTGATGGGGAGGCTTGGTCTTTGAGCAGAAGGTGAACTGAGTTGTGCGGAAGCCCAAGGCATGCTGGGAGGAAAAGGATAGAAACCTCAGCCCTAGCCGGGCGTGGTGGCGCACACCTTTAATCCCAGCACTTGGGAGGCAGAGGCAGGCAGATTTCTGAGTTCGAGGCCAGTCTGGTCTACAAAGTGAGTTCCAGGACAGCCAGGGCTACACAGAGAAACCCTGTCTCAAACAAACAAACAAACAAACAACAAACCTCCACCCTGCTTCTTTGAGAGTTGAAGTTTGGGGCTCCAGATCCAGATGTAGAGCCGCTGGCAGGAAATCGGCTGTGGTTTCCCGTGGACAGAGTGCTAGGAAGGAAGAGTCTAGGCTCCAGACAAATATCCAGTGGATCATAGGGAAAACTGCATCTTCTCTCAGGTGGTTCTGTGGGTAGCAACAGCTGACTTGAAGCTCCATTAAGAATGGCCTCAGTGGGAAAGGATGCGTTTAATCCTGCAGAGACTTGATTCACCGGGGCGGGTAGATACCCAGGATGCACCCCACTCTCTCAGAGGGGAAGGAGGGATGGGAGGAAGGACCCTGTGTGTGGGAGGACCAGGAGGGTGAGCAGCGTTTGGGATGTAAATAAATAAATAAATGAATAAATGAATAAATGAATAAATAAATAAGTGAAACAGGCCTGGGCAGGAGAGATGGCTCAGTGGTTAAGAGTAATTGGAGTTCTTTTAGAGGACCTGGCTTAGGGTTCCAGCACCACATCATAGCTCACGATTGACTATAACTCCAGTTCTAAAGGGTCCACAGCCCTCTTAGGGCATCAGGCCTGTATGTGGTGTATACAGTATGTGTAGGCCAAACACTTACACATATAGAAATGAATGCTATCTTTATTCAGTATTTCGGTGGTCAGCTAATCTTTGGCAGACTGGAATCTCTGGGCTCTAGTTATTGAAGAGAATTTCTCACCAAAAGCATTAGCCGACCATTGAAATAACTGAACAGAGATTCCATTGGCCATGTATGAATACAGATTTTATAGAATTAGTTCAGAGAAACTACTGAGTAATTGAGCGATAAACAACAGTGCCCCTAACAGAAGCAGACGAGGGGAACCAGATTTCTAGGTCACCACATTATAGTCTAAAAAAAGCCCATTTTTGCCCCAAATTTATAAGAGAAGCAAAGTGTGATGGTTTGTATATGCTTGGCCCAGGGAGTGGTACTATTAGGTGTGGCCCTATTGGAGTGGGTGTGGCCTTGAGTAAGTGTGTCACTGTGAGTGTGGGTTTAATATGCTAGTCCTAGCTGCCTGGAAGTCAGTCTTCACCTAGCAGCCTTCAGATGAAAGTGTAGAACTCTCAGCTCCCCCTGTACCATACCTGCCTGGATGCTGTCATGTTCCTGCTGTGATGATACTAGACTGAACTGAACCTGTAAGCCAGCCCCAATTAAATGTTGTCCTTATAAGACTTGCCTTGGTCATGGTGTCTGTCCACAGCAGTAAAACCCTAATTAAGACACAAAGAAATAAGAATAAGTATCAGAATAAAGGAATAAATAGAAATTGTCTCAGAGGAAGCCCGGATGACGGGTTTCCTAGGCAAAGACTTTAAATTGTCAATTTAAAGTAGCATTCAAAGGAAGCCATGTCTACAAAATTAAAGGAAAGAGAAATGTCCTGCCGTCTATAGAACATCAATAAAGAAGCAGATATTTTCATAAGATGCCACTAAATTCTCAAGGTGAAAAAACCTAACAATCAGAATAAAAATCACTAGGGGACATAAATGAGAAAATAGACAGAAGAAACAACGAGTGTCTCTGAAGATAGTCTGAAACTCAGAAAACCTGACACTTAGGCAGAGGATCAGTGAGCAAGTAGACTAAGCCACACTGTGACACACTCGACCTAACAGATGTGTGTAGAGCACGCTACCCAATAAAACACATTTCTTCCAGTGTTTGTGGACTCAGGCCAGACCTCAGGCCAGACCATGTGACAGGCCATAAAACAAGTCTCCATAAATGTTCAAGGGTGGAGCTCTAGCCATGCAAGTTCTCTGACCACAGAGAGATGGAGTTAGAAGAGTCATTAACCGAAGGATGTGGGGTTCACCAACGCAGAGCATGAAGGCCACACTCACAGTTAACCAACAGACCAGGGAAGAATGCAGAGAGGAAGCTGTAAACTGCGTTTTGGGACATGAAAAGCAACAGTGACAACAACAACAACAACAACAACAACAACTCTGTACAATTTAGGGAGTAGATGGGTAGAGGCAGTTCAGTGCCTGCTCTTGTGGAGGACCCAGACATAAAATAAAAACAAATGCAAACACACACACCATCTTATTGTTGAAAAACAAAACAAGACAAGACAAGACAAAAATCCAAAAACCAAAAACCAAAAACCAAAAACCAAAAACCAAAAACCAAAAACCAAAAACCAAAAACCAAAAACCTCCAGGCCTTTCACATTTAAAAAGTAAAAGAAGAAAAACAATACCCATGGGAAATTTGTAGGTTTTTTTTTCTTTTTCTCTTTTCTTTTTAAAAAAATGTCTCGGAAAAAAAAATGTGTGAGACAGGATTTCACTATGTATTCCCAGCGGGGCTGTAACTCACTATGTGGACCAGGTTTGCCTAGAGATCTGCCTGCTTCTCTTCCCAAGTGCAAAATTTAAAAGCATTCATTCAATAAGAAGAACAACTAGAAGTTAATATGCTAAACTTCAACCTTAAAAAAAAAATAAATCTGTGTGCTGGGCGTGGTGGCGCACGCCTTTAATCCCAGCACTTGGGAGGCAGAGGCAGGCGGATTTCTGAGTTCGAGGCCAGCCTGGTCTACAGAGTGAGTTCCAGGACAGCCAGGGCTACACAGAGAAACCCTGTCTCGAAAAAAACAAAAAACAAAACAAAACAACAACAAAAAAAATCTGTTAAAAAAAAAAAAAAAACAGATGGTGGTGGCTCAGGAGGCACTCAGGAGGCAGAGGCCGGCAGATATCTGTGAGGTCCTGGCCAGCCTGTTCTACAGAGTGAGTTCCAGGGCAGCCAGGACTATGTAAAGAAACCTTGTCTTGGAAAGCAAAGAAAATCTATAAAATGGAGATAAAATTAAAACTGAAGCCTGAGGGGGGGGAAATCACAAAAATTAAAGCAGAAATAAAATACAGAATAGAAAAACAACAATGCACTACATGTATACATACATATACACATACATGCATATATACATATATACACAAATATACAATGCATACATACAAATATACACATGCATATATACATATATACACATGTACATACATATACACATGTATATGTGCATCATGTATGCATGTATATATGTATGTGTATATTTGTACACACATATATACACACATACGTACACATATACATACATATAAATATACCCATACATACATATATACACATATGCATACACACACACATATATATATATATATATATATATATATGCACACGTGCATACATACACACATGATTTGAGGGCTAGAGGTGGTTAAGAGTACTGAATGCTCTTGAAGAGGACCCAGGTTCAATTCCCAGTACTCACATGGCAGCTCACAACTGTCTGTAACTCCAGTTCTAGGGATCTGACACCCTGTTATGACTTCCTTGGGCATCAGCCACACATACAGTACTTAGACATATATACAGACAAAACAGCCATACACATAAAATAAGCTAAACCCAACAGAAATAAATAACTTTAAATTAAAGATTAAAAAGATCAACAAAACTAGTTAAGATTCAAATCACTAAAATTGGGAGTGAAAGTGAAACAAATAGAAATGAAAAGATTATAATGGAATTCTATAAATGTTGTATCTCCATGGATGTGATGGGCTATTTCAGGTGTGTAGCTCTGTGCCTCCCTATCTATACGAGCGAGACCCTGGGGTCAATCCCCGGCACCTCAAAAGGGGAGGGAAGGCAAGGAGGAAAGAAGGAAAGACTGGACACAGGTCCACTCACTAGTAAATTCTGTCGGACACTTCATTGTTTTTGAGATTTTATTTATCTTATTTTATGTATATGAATGTTTGCCTGAATGTATGTGTGTGTGCCGTGTGTGTGCAGTACTTACAGAGGACATCAGATCCCTTGGGATTGACTGGAGTTATAGACAATTGTGAGCTGTCGTGTCGGTGCTGGAATTGAACCCAGGTCTTCTGGTACCAGACAAAGTTATCAAGAAAACAAGCAAGCAAACAAACAAACAAACAAACAAAACAAAAACAAAATCCTACAGAGCCAATACATCTCATAGGTGTGAATAGAAAATTGTAAACAGTTTTAAAAATATCTATCTACCTATCTATCTATCTATCTATCTATCTATCTATCTATCTATCTATCTATTTATTTATGTGCATGTGTCTGTGTGAGTGCATGCTGCATTGTGCCTGTGGAGCCAGCAGAGGGCTCTGGAACCCTTGGAGCTTGAGTAATGGGCAGTTGGAAGCCACCTAATGTGGGTGCTAGGAACTCGACCTGCGTCCTCTGCAAGAGCAGCTCGCTGAGCCATCTCACGGGGCCCAAATCAGCTCTTTCTGTATGTCAGTGATGAACTCTGAAAATGGAATTTAAAAAACAGTTCTAGGGATTGGAGGGATGGCTCGATGGTGAGGAGCGCTTGAGGGCCTGGGTCTGATTTCTAGCACCCACGAGGGGGTTCACAACCATTTGGGGTGTTTTGTTTTGTTCTGTTTTGTTTTTTTTCCAGCCCCGCTGGCTCTGCCCCAAAGATCCGTTCATCTACTATATGTAAGTACACTGTAGCTGTCTTCGGACACTCCAGAAGAGGGCATCAGATCTCATTACGGATGGTTGTGAGTCACTGGGATTTTTGAACTCAGGACCTTCGGAAGAGCAGTCGGTGCTCTTAACCGCTGAGCCATCTCTCCAGCCCCATTTACAACCATTTGTAACTCCACTTCCAGGGGTCGGGTCGTCACAGTCTTCTGGCCCCTGTGGGCAGCAGGCACGAATGTGGTATACATATATACATGCAGGCAAAACACTTGTACACATAAAATATATATCAAAGTAAATCCTTACAAAAACAAACCATTCTTTCTTCAGTAGAATCAAAATGAATAATTCATACAAATTTGACAAAAGATGTACACGACTTCTATACTGACAAAATATTGTTGAAAGGAAGACATCCAAGTCAATAGGAAGATAACCTGTTTCTGAGGTTGGAAAGACCCAATATTAGATCTCACTAGTCTGTAAATTTAATCCATCAAATTCCTATCAAAATTCTAAGTATCTCTTCTTCAGAAATTGGCATGATTATCCTAAGATTTATTTATTTGTCATTAAAAAAAAAACAATATATTTATTATGCATACAGTGTTCTGCTTGCATGTATGCCTATGCCAGAAGAGGGCATCAGATCCCATTACAGATGGTTGTGAGCCACCATGTAGTTGCTGGGAATTGAACTCAGGACCTCTGGAAGAGCAGCCAGCACTCCCAACCTCTGAGCCATCACTCCAGCCTGTATCCTAAGATTTATATGGAAATGTAAAGGATCCCAATAACCAATCATCTTGGAGAAGGATCAAATTGGAGAGCACCCACTTAATGATTTCAGAATATCCAGCAAAAGCTCTCTGTGGGTTTCCCGGCCACCCTGACATGAGCTGCTTTGGGACATGTATGTACACATGTTCTCAGCATCTGGATAGTCAGCCTTGCCTCAGACCCAAAGCAACGGAGCCTGCAATTGCAACAGAGCCTGTAATCGCGAACAGAAATATCAGAGGTGGGCAACTTTCCTTTGCATATATGTCTCCTTCCCTCCTTTCTTCCTCCCTGTCCTCCCTCCCTCCCCTCCCTCCCTCCCTCCCTCCCTCCCTCCTTCCCTCCCTTCTTCCTCTTTCTTTTTTGTTGTTCTGGCAACTAAACTCATGCATGCTGGCTAAGGCTCTACCACTGAGCTAAGACTCAAGTCCTTTTTCAGAGATTTCCACCATACTTTTGCTACAATGTGACAAAGATCTCTACTAAGTCCTTTGTCAGGGCCTCTTGGAATACTGTTCCTTTATTCCAGTGTATTAGAGGAGGGGTGGGGGATGGAGGATAGTGGGTAGGGGGTGATGGTGGAGGTTGCTTCTTCTCTTGTTACTTTGAGGAAAGCCTAAGGGTGTCATCAGCAGACAGACAAACAGCCAACAGTCCTCTCTTCTCACTTTCCTGTAGAAAGCTGAGTCCCTTGAGTCTGGAGTGGCCCAAGAAGACCATTTCCAGGAATGGTTCAGACCGGACTCTAACTCAGCCTCCTCTCTTCTCTGCCATGAGGACTGGGCAGGACACAGCAGACAGGGGCACATTACGGGGCCAGGATTCAGCCTTCTTGACTGACTGTCTCAGTGCCTTCGAAAGCTGGTGTCTGTCAGTAGAGGCCATGGAGCAGTGTGGTCCAGGTTATACAGCCAGATGCCCTGGTCACACCTCAGGGCTAGCTTCTTTAAACTGTCTCTCCAGGAAAGTCCTTCATCATGTCAGATCTTATCTGTCTTCCCTGTGCTACAGTTTGAAGCTGCTGTGAGAATCAAGTTCTGCATTCAAGCTATTGCAACACTGACAATTTCTAGAGATATGTGGAATAGTGAGGCATGTACCTTACCATTAAAAAAAAAAAATCCACTGAGTTAGGGCAAGCCAGTTGGCTCAGCCAGCGAAGGTGTTCTGAAGCCTAATGACCAAAGTTCAGATGCTTGGAACTCATGATCGAAGCACTCCTAAAAGCTGTTCTCCACATGCATGCCATGGCACATGCCTATTAGTGCACGTGCGCGCGCGCACACACACACACACACACACACACACACACACAC
>NC_034595.1:69481142-69487722 GCF_900095145.1 Mus pahari
CACACACACACACACACACACACACACACACACACACCACAAGTAGTAAATAAAATGAAAACAAAAACGAAGGAACTCATTTAAAAGTAGCTGCCTAGACCCAGCCTCTCCTTGGCCACCCCTACAGCTCTGTGCCGGAGAAGCAGCATAAAGGTGGCTGGCTATCTGTGGCTTTCCATGCTTGGGCTACCCTACGATTGGACCTGTCGGAGGGGAGCTCTTTCATGCCACAAAACAGTTTATTGCTGTTCTGTTTCTTGAGCAGTTTGTCTGACCTTACACCTTCAGGGAGAAGCTTTCCCAGAATTCCAATAGCCTTTGGGCTAGGGAGTGATCTTGGGGTAAAAAGCAATCTTGGGTTAAGGAGGTATCTTGCACTAAGAAGCAACTTTAGTCTGAGAGCTATTCTACTGAAAATGTTAGCTCTGCTCTGTAAACATGACACTCGAGCATTTCCATGCCCTGTTTCTTGGCCCAAGGGTTTTGTTGTGGTTAATACTGTGGTCTGTCTATTTTATGCTTCATCTTCCCGGAAACAGTAAAATGTTTAGCTGTCACACATTCTTGGCTCGCGCTTTGCCTTGGGCCAGCTGTGTCACTGTGAGCAACACAATGGAATCTCGGGACTTTAGACCAGAGAGAGCCGATGCAACCCCTTCACTGAAGGGAAATGAAGCATTGAATGAGGTGAGGAAGAGAGATTGAACCACAGAAATGTCAAAATGGCCCTTCTCAAGGTCATCTCTGTTCGTCTGTCTCTATAGAATCCGCCTCTCCAGTGTGTGAAACAAACCCTGGAGTAGATAGCCGCTGGATATCCTTCCGTGCACAAGTTTCACAGCTATTTCTCTACGGGTAAATCAGCTGTGTCATTAAATTCTTTATAGAAAGTGTCTCGGTCAAGTAGCATGATCAAGCTATGTCATTAACACAGATGGACATATTTGTGAACCTTTGCAGGTTCAGAATTCATCGAATAGCTATGTCACAAGCCACGTTTTGTTTTTTTTTTTTAATCAAAATATACTGGAAAGCTATAGTAATTGGCACAGTATGGCACAGCACAGAGGTAGCCATTTAGAATAAATGCTACGATAAAATGGAGGTTCTGTGGTCAATTGGTTCTCAGCAAAGATGTTATGATTATTTAGTGAGGGGAAAGAACACTCCTTTGACAAACAATGATGGGTAATTATCCATCCACCTGGAAAGAAACGAGTTGAGACCTTCCGTTGGACACCTTGTACAAATATCAACTCAAAACGGACCAGAGATTTAAATGCGAGAGTCAAAACTACAGAATGCTTAGAAAGAAAATATGCAGCTAAATCTTTATGAGCCTGCTTTAAGCAAGAGCTTATTAGATATACCATCTAAAGAAAAAGCAACCAGACAAGAAATAGGCATATTGGACTTCACCAAATTTAAAGATCTGGGCTGGGGAGACAGCTTAGTGGGTAAAGTGTTGGCCATGCAACCATGGTGACCTGAGTTTGATCTCCCCAGAACCTATGTAAAAGGCAGACAGGGTAGCATAGAGCCTGTAACCCCAGTATTGGTGGGCTTGGGAGGGGGTGGCCGACCCAGGCTGATCCCAAATCCCAGGGACTTGCTAGCCAGTAGTCTAGCTGAAATGATGAGCCCCGGGTTCAGTGAGAGACCTCTTTTCAAATACACACACACACACACACACACACACACACACACACACACATATATATATGGGGGAGGGGTGATAGGGTGATAGAGGGACTAGAGAGATGGTTCAGTGCTTACAAGCCCTGGATGCTCTTCCAGATGACCCAGGTTTGATTACCAGCATCCACATGGTGTCTCATAGCCATCTCTAACCCCAGTACCCAGGTTCTGATGGCTGTTCTGGGCTCCTTGGCCACTGCACGAATATGACATACATGTAGATAAAACACTCCTACACATAAAATAAACATAAAGGGGATAAAAAGTTGCGTTCCGGCAACTCCAGAGCTGTAGTGCGGGAAGACAGGAGGACTTCGGCAGCTTGCTGGCTGCCAGTCTAGCTCTAGTTTCAAGAAGCGGCCTCATCTCATGGATTAAGGCAGAGCATGATAAAGCAGTACACTCAACATCTTCCTGTGACTTCCCTGTGTACACCTCATCTCCATGCTTCACGCACATCCCACCGAATCCCACGGACTTGACAAATGCAGATGCTGGAGCTGTGGTGCAGTGCAGGTTGGGGAAGAAAGATGCTGAAGTCACTATAACATAAACAAGTTTGTGTGTGTGTGTGTGTGTGTGTGTGTGTGTGTGTGTGTGTGTGTGAAAGCAGCTTGAATGTGACCAGTCATGGCTGTGGCTTCCAGATGATGGATGCCCTGGAGGTACACAGGGACAACTGTTTCAATCTTAACAAAATGCTGTAAATAATTGAACTTGCCTTTAAAGAAGCTAAACTCTATAGTCTATGAACTATTAAGAACAAACACATTGACTGGGGTGTGCTGTGCATGACTGTATTCTCAGCATTTAGACAGCAGAGGCAGAAGGCTCAAGAGTCTAAGATCATCTTCGACTACATAGTTTGGGGCCAGCCCAGGCTACAGGACAGTCTGTCTCAAAAACAAGACAAAACAGGGTCTGGAGAGTTGGTGTATCAGTTTTGGAAAAGCACTGGCTGCTCTTCCAAAGGTCCAGGATTAGATTCCCAGCAACCACATGATAGCTCATATCTGTCTGTAACTCCAGTTCCACGGCATCTGATGTCTCAATTCTGGCTTCCATGGGCACTAGGCATGCTAATGTTGCACAGACATACATGCAGGCAAACACACACACACACAGACACACACACACAAAGACAAAAACAAACCCCACATAGCCCAACAGCCAGACTGGGAGCAGTTGTGGTCTGACACTGCCCCCCACCCCAGAATAGCTGCAGCGATTTTGTGGCACGCTCGCCAGCTATTTCATAAAGTCTCTGTGCCTGCCAGTCATTGACACGGAGAAGTGACTTGACTCAAAGACATGCTGACTGTATACCTTGTTTTGTTCTGTATGTTCTGGATGAAGTTTGCTAATCCTAAGAGATTCTACAAAGCTTTACATAGGACCCATCAAGTCAAAGGTCAATATGAATTGTTCTGTCTAAAACGGCTTGAGTCAGAGCTGACCACCAGGCAGCCCTTCCTGCACGTAACGTACGAGCTCACTGCGGTTTTTGTGGCTGACACTGAAGAATGCTGCTATACTAATAAGCCAAACAGTTATGATTATAATACTCATGCTCTGTTATCTCAGTGTTCTGAAATCCCCAGTTCACCACGTCCCTTACCTTACTCAGGACCGATCAGCCTAAAGGTTAATTGATAACACTTTGCCAACTGTTACCCTCCTGGCCATTCATTTAAACTTGTGAACCTGGTTTTTCCTGTGCAAAGCCTGCCCAGAGAGAGCAGACTAGGACCACAGTCCTTTTTATGGTGTGCATTCAATAAACTGTTCTTGCTTAACTGAGATCAGTGTTTGGTCTGAGTAGTAGTTCCTGCATCCCGACAATAGCAGTCACTCAGGCCCTGGAAGAGGATACGGGAGAGGAGCTGGGCGCTGGTGGTTAACAAGCATAGGGACACAGGCGAATCAGATGAAAATTATCCAGTGTCCTAAAGCACACTCAAATCACTATGATGGACATATGATTATAGATTTCACTTTAGCTAGTAGAGAAGATTTCAGGCATTTCTAACGAATAAATGATAGTAGGTCCTTGAGGAGACAGATACATCACATACTCTGATCTGACCATTGCATGATGCAGGCATGCATTCAAATGTCAAGTGACCTCCATGGATATGTCCAATTGCTACGAATCTATGGTAATTAGTATGAAAATCAAGCATATTAGATACACGCAAATAAAAGACCATGGAATATAACAGCACAGTCTGATGTAAACTGAAACGGGGGTGGGGAAGAAAACACAGAGTTAAAGCTCATCAGAGAAGTGTGAGCTAAGGTCAAGAGCTGACACCCATGCAGCTGGAACCCACAGAGGGAAGTAGGATGGGACAGAATGGCTGAAGCCTATTTAAAGAAGTTTTGCCCCAAAATGCTTTAAAATTTTATTTTAATTTTATACTAACCCCAGATCCGTTTACCTCAGAAAATTTCTAGCTGGGTAAATACAAAGATAATCACACCTGTGTACACCTAAGTCAAACTGGGGAGCAGGGCGTGATGGCCCACACCTTTAGTCCCTGCAGTTGGGAGGCAGAGACAGGTAGATCTCTTGAGTTTGAGGCCAGTCTGTTTACAGATCAAGTTCTAGGACAGATAGGCCTACACAGAGAAACCCTTCTCTGCCTCAAAAAAAAAAAAAAAAAAAAGTCTGATGCCATGCACGCTTTTAATCCTAGCTCTCAGGAGGCAGAGGGTCTCTATGAGTTCAAGACCAACCTTGTCAACAAGAATAGCCAGGGCTAAACAGGGAAACCCTGTCACAAAAACAACACCACAAAGGAAAACAAAACAAAACAAACAAACAAGCAATCAAAAACAGCTCTGAAAGAAGAGCTGGGCGTCTGAGCTCCTGTCCTCATACTCGTAGGGCAAGCACTTAGGCCGCTTTACTATCTCATCAGTCCTGGTGCTGGCTTTCGTATGCCACTGAGTCGAGTAATAATGGTTTCTAGTACAGGACTTTGTCTGTGCTGGACAAGTTCTATATTCCTGAGCTACACCCTGAGCCTCATATTAAAAACCAACAACAATCAAAACGTTATGGCTGGAACTGGAGAAATGGCTCGGTGGTTAAATATACTGCCTGCTTTTCCTGAGGATCCAGGTTCAATTCACCCACGTGACAGCTCGCAGTATGGCAGACTCCAGTTCTGGGAGGATCTAGCGCCATCTTCTGGCCTTCTCGGATAAAGCATGTATGTGGTGCACAGATACACATGAAAACAAAGCACCCAATAAAAAAGGGGAGGGGGTGGAACGGGGGTTTGGGGGGGTGAAATAACGAAATGTAAATAAAGAACATATCCAATAATTAAAAAAAAAAAAGTAGCCGGGCGTGGTGGCGCACGCCTTTAATCCCAGCACTCGGGAGGCAGAGGCAGGCGGATTTCTGAGTTCGAGGCCAGCCTGGTTTATAAAGTGAGTTCCAGGACAACCAGGGCTACACAGAGAAACCCTGTCTCGAAAAACCAAAAAAAAAAAAAAAAAAAAAAAAGTAGATTAGGGGTTACCCCACGTAATTGTAAAATCCAAATAAAATTTTTAAATTTTGCAAAAGAGCTTCCTGTTAAATACATTAATTTTTAGTTAAAATTTAAATTTTTATATGTATGAGTTTGTTGCCTGTATGTGTGTGCCAGTTACTCAAGGAGGTCAGAAGAGGGCATTGGCTCCCCTGGGACAAGAATTACAACTGGTGTGAGTGAGTCACCATGTGGGTTCTGGGAATGGAACCTGTACTCATCAAGTAACTGCTCCTAAACACTGAAGCGTCTCTTCAGATGCAATTTTATTTTTATCTAATTTTTTTTATTATTGGGTTGTATTTATTTATTTATTTATTTTTGAGACACGATCTTTCTATTCCATAACCCTGACTGCCTGCTGTCCTGGAACTTGCTGTGTAGACCAGGTTGATCTCAGACTTACAGGGATCCGTCTGCCACTGCCTCTGCAGATTTTCTCATTTTTAAGGGCTGTAAGAGAGGAGAGGGGAGGGGGAGGGGAAGTGAGAGTAACTGTTCCTGACCTAAGAAGCCTGAGATACTTACCCACGCCCTTCCTTGAGTCCTAGTATAAATCTTGAAGTTAGGCTGCGGAGTTAGAAATCGGAACAGTGATCCCAACTATCTACAGGGCTGGTGGGTGTCTGGGATGGAGCATAAGCAAACTGTCTTGTGTGGTGGAATTATTTAAAAATAAAACAAATAAAAACTGAGATAGCATTTGACTATACAGCCTTGGCTGGTCTGGAACGCCACATATATCAGACTGGCAGAGATCTGCCAGCTTTGCCCTCCTAGAGCTGAGCTCAAAGGTGTGTGTCACCACACCCAGCTTACAATTGATTATGCTAATCACTAGAATGTATGTTTTCCTCAAAGCTCATTAACATTCAAATGTTCTCTTGTCTATAATTTGTGCCATAAAGGAAGAACTGAGAAGTCCCCCCCCCCGCAAGAGTTTAATTCACTGATTAAAGGAAAAAAAAAATTCATCTGTAAAAATGCGTTTAACTTTTCCCTATTTCTTTCCTTCCGGGTGAGATTGATCTGCTGAATAACAAGTTCACTTCTCGAGGTCTTCTTTGATATTTTTAGCTTGATCAAGAGATAATCAAACAAAAGCCAGCATTTGTAGGGCTTCAGAAATTACTGTTTTCACAATCGTGCTTCCAAGGAACGATTTAACATGATTGAAAATATAAATGTATGTTATGAAAATCATAACAGATGTTTTCTTTTAGCATCTGTCTGTCTGTCTGACTGAGTGGGGCTGAGCAGTCTGTAAGTCATTTCATACTAAAATTTATGAAAAACTTGTGGTAAACAGCTTTGGCAACAAGGTCCCCCTCCCCCCC
>NC_034595.1:69490422-69497188 GCF_900095145.1 Mus pahari
AGCAGTATGGAAATGTAAGCCAAATAAACCCTTTCCTCCCCAACTTGCTTCTTGGTCATGATGTTTGTGCAGGAATAGAAACCCTGACTAAGACAGGGGCCATGCCTGTAATCCTAAGAACTGGGAGGCCAAGACAGGGACAGCTGGAGATGGCTGCCCCTGGAGCTTGAATCAGTAAACTTCAAGTTCAGTGAGAGACTCTGACCTCCAAAATAATGTAGACAATGACAGATGAAGACACTTGATGCCGACCTCTCTACCACACACATACACAAACAACCACATACACACACAACCACATACACAACCATATACACACACAACCACATAAGCACACAACCACGCACACAAACACATACAATCATACATACACGGAAACACCACATGTACACACAACTAAGGGATTCTGTCTTCTCCCAAAGTTATAAAATATTTAAAGGAAAATGCTGTTGCTTCTGTTTGCATCATGTGTAGATTAGGAGACATCTCGCTCCCTTCTGCCTCTGACCAAATGGAATTGCTAGAAAAGGGACTTTGCTATACAGATTTTGGGTGCCTGTTAATTTAGTTATAAAGCAATACAGAAAAGCAAAGAGCCAACAGCTACAAACTGGCCAAGAGTATTATTTTAGAGATATTTCATCTCCAAGCAGGTTTTACTATTCTTTTAGATCGAGTTGGCAATGAGGGAAAAAACCCAAAAATCACTCGGGGAAATGTTTGAAAAGCTGATTTAAGGTATCTCTGCTGAGGAAAAGGAATAAAAACAGTAGCAGAAAGCTGGGGCCCCTGCCTCAGACATTAAAAACAAACACCAGGGGCTGGGGAGGTGCCTGTGTGGCTAAGAGCCTCGGGCTGCTGTTGGAGAGGACTTGAGTTCAGTTCCCAGTGTGCACGGTGGGTACAACAGCTTGTAACTCGAGCTGTAGGAGAAGTTGACTTTCTGGCTTCCTCAGTACCTGCACTGCTCTGCCACCCCCTCCCCATCCTTATCCCTGTGCTACCAAATAGTAAGTAAATAAAAACAAATTCAACGCCAGCGACCTGGCTGAGTGGGCAAAGTGCTTGTTTCCAAGCACTTTGACTTGAGTTCCATTCACTGAATCTGTAAAATCAGACGGATGTGGTGGCTCTGAGCCGTGATCCCAGCACGCCCATGGATGAGACGGGAAGAGGAGGAGGGAGGAGAATAATCTTAAAGCTTGCTGGACCACTGCCCTTAAGGATGGCAGAAGCAACATCAAAACAAAAGTAGGTCTTGACGTGCTGGAATTGGGGGGCATTTCTGGGGCAAGACAGAAGCCTAGTGAAATGGGAACTCCATGGAGTGTATGGGAGTAACCCTAGCAAAGACTCCTTGTAATGAGGGACATGGATCCTGTAACCAGGCAAGGCCTCAAGTAGAGGGACTGAGACACAAACCCAGCCACAAAACCTTCAACCTATGGTTTGTCCTGCCTGCAGATGGTTTTGGGACCAGAGACTAGCAGAATCATCTATGAAAGAGACCAGAGAGACTTCATCCAGCAACTAACGTTAGGTGGAACTCAAGGAGTCCTGTGGAAAGAGAGGGAGGAAGGATCAGAGGAGCCAGAGAGGTCAGGGACACCTTGAGAACATGGTCCACAGAATCATCTGACAGGGACTCGGGGGCTCGAAGAGATCGGGGAGCCTGCATGGGTCTGACCTATGACCTCTGCGTATATGTTATGGCTGAGTGGCTCGGTGCTCTTGTGAGATTTCTAACGGGGGTGAGGGTGGGAGGGAGGAGAGGGAAGAAGGAGGGGGCTGTCCCTGGCTCTGTTACTTCCTCGTGGGATCCTTTTCCTCCCACTGGGTTACCTTAATCAGCCTTGGTGTGATGGTATGTGTCTGCTCTTACTGTTATGCAGTGTTTGGTTGATGTCCCCGAGTGGCCTACTCTTCTCTGAGGGAAGGCAGAGGTGGGGTGCATCTAAGGGAGATTGGGAAGAGAGACTTGGGGGAGGAAAAGAAGGGGAAACTGCCATGTAATACGTGAGAGAATAATAATAATGATGATGATAATAATAGAGTAAAATTAGAAGTAGCGCTCATCATCATCATCGTCGTCGTCAACAACAACAAACAGGGCTGGAGAGATGTCTCAGTAGTTTAGAGTTCTCATTGCTCTTACAGATGGTTTGATTCTCAGCACCCACATGGTGGCTCACAACCATCTGTAACTCAAGTTCTGGGAGATCCAATGTCTTCTTCTGGCCTCCTCAGAGCCAGGCATACACACAGTGTGTTTACAGACATGCAGGCAAAGCATTCACACACATACAATTTAAAAATTTAAACAAACAAATAACCATCAAATCCAAATGAAGTGGAAGTAGAAAACTGATTCCTGAAAGTTGTCCTTTGATCTCTACATGCACCAGCGGCATGAATGCACCCACTAGGACACATGTACACACACACACACACTCACACACTTGTGCATATGCATGTACACACACAATCCCATACATGCTCACACACATGCACACATATACACACACTCATATACTCGCGCACATGCATTCACACATACACACTCACACACATGCATATGCATGCACACATACACAGTCACACTTACACACACACACACACACACACACACACACACACACACACACACACAGAAAATCCCAAGTAGGTTAAAGCAACTGCAACAATGAATAAATACAGTTAGTTCATCCAAACTGCATGTCTGGGTCCAGCCGCCCTGGGCTTGTCAATACTTAGGAAGGAGATATGCCTGCCCCAACACCTTTCCGTCTCTTTGCTCTCCAAACAGCACTTAGTAACAACTAGTCACGCAGCACTTACATTGTAATTGGGATTATAAGCAATTTGGAGAGGAATTAAGGTATGTGTAGGTTATATGCAAATACTGTGCCATTTATATAAGGGGCTTGAACATCCGTGGATTTTGGCATCCTTAGGTGGTCTCAGAGCCAATCCCTCACGAAGGCTGACTGTAGTCTATTTCCAGCGATAGCTGTCTGTAGAACCTCTCCCAGTATAGAGTACTTAAAATGCTGGATGAAATACAAAAAGTATCTTTCTTTTTAAAGGCATGGCAATGTTGTCAGGAAAGGAAGGGAAATTATCAGAAACAAGGAGAGACTTCTATACCAGGAAAATTCCAGCTAGAGCTGGTGTGGCCAAGTGACACCTGCCTGTCCCTGTGGCCAGGCAGAGGGCAAAGAACAGAGATGGAGTCTGAGTCCTATGGGGGCAGGGAGGTCGGGTTGGAACCCATTCATAAAGTTGGCTGAGGACAAACTAGAGAAGTGAGGGGCTAGAGAGGTGCCAGACAGCAGAAAAGGCAGCTGAGAGCCTGCCTCCCAGCCACAGGCCTGCACTCACTTGCAAATGATACGTGATTACTGCGCTTTTGTAATCTCTTAAGCCTAAAATTTAACATGATTCTTAGTTTGGAGTGCCCCCATTTGCCAGCAAAATCAAACAGATTTTCCACAGAACACGTTTTTCATAGAGGCCTCAGTTCCCACTAATAAACTTCCAAAGAACATGAGTTCATAATCATCTTTTTAAAAACCTGTTTATTTTCTTTTAAGTGGTCAATTTAGGTCATGATATTTTAAAACAATTGTTATTCAATTATTTTTTAAAATTCAACTTTTTTTGTTTGTTTGTTTTTGTTTTTCGAGACAGGGTTTCTCTGTGTAGCCCTAGCTGTCCTGGAACTCACTTTGTAAACCAGGCTGGCCTCGAACTCAGAAATCTGCCTGCCTCTGCCTCCCAAGTGCTGGGATTAAAGGCTTGCACCACCACCGCCCAGCTCAACATTATTTTTGACACTTTTGTATCCATATGCAATGTACTGTGGTTCACCCCCTCCCCTTTTGCCATCACCCCACTTCCTGCTGACCCCATTCTTACTAAACGGTCCCCTTTCTGCACACATTTCTTTTCTGTTTTGGACCCACTAAGTTTAATTAGAGTTACCTTTATGAGATGGGTAGGGGTTTTACTGGAGCATGGTCAGTTTAACAATGGCTATAGCACTGAAGAAAATCGTCTCTCCTACCCCAGCCATGATTCACAGCCAAGCTCCTCAGGGAGATAGGATCTCATAACACCCCCATTCCCCACCCCGATCTATGAAAGCATGTTTAAGAGCCCAGTTTTGTGCCAGTCTTGTGCAGGTAGGTAACCATAGTTACAAGATGCACACTTAAAATATTTTTTGCACATTTATTTATTTAGCCTGTGTGTGTGTGTGTGTGTGTGTGTGTGTGTGTGTGTGTGTGTAACAGGGTCTGACAGTTGGATCCATGGTTAGGAACCCTTGCTGCTCTTCTAGAGGCGGAGGACTGGGATTCAGTTCCCACCACCCGACTTCGGAAGATTACAACTTCTTGTGACTCCAGCAACAGGAGATCCCATGCCATCTTCTGCACTCTGTGGGCATCTGTTCACATATGGCACACACACATAGATGCGCACACAAACACACACACACACACACACACACACACACACACACACACACACACACAAGCCTTTTCCTAATTGCTGAAGAAGGGAGGGGACTTGTGACTTTCACACAGAGACACTGAGGCTCATGTCTGGCTCCTCAACAGAAACCGTGGATGGCAAGGACAACCGATGCTGCCAATCCAGAATCTCGATCCAGTGTAAATAACGTAAATAGAAGCATTTCCCAACAAACAAAAGTGGAGAAAATTATCACCACAAGATCTCCCGCAAAACTATTCAGGGAAGTTTCAATCTGGACATCATGGTGATACGTGCCTGCTTCAGGGAAGTTTCAATCATCTGGACATCATGGTGATACGTGCCTGCCATCTCCGTTTGATGTCTATTACTGTGAAGAGATGCCATGACCAGGGAAACTGTATTTATTTATTTATTTATTTATTTATTTATTTATTTATTTATTTATGGGTTTTGTTTCTTTGAAACAGGTTTTTCTGTGTAGCTCTGGCTGTCCTAGAACTCCCTCTGTAGACCAGGCTGGCCTTGAAGTCATGGAGATCCACCTGCCTCTGCCTCCTCAGCACTGGGAATGCAGCTCTAAGGCAGAAGTTCAACTCCCACGGCACTCCCACTGCCCAGCTACAGAGACCTTTTTGTAGTAAAGGACAGCATTTAGTTGGAGAAGCATGGTGTCAGACAGACAGACAGACAGACAGACAGACGTGGTACTGGAGAAAGAACTGAGAGCCCCACATTTGATCTGCAGAAGTAGACTGTGTACACTGGGCATAGCTTGAGCATACAAGACCTCAAAGCCCGCCCCCGTAGTAACACACTTCCTCCAAAAAGGCCACACCCACTCCAACAAGGCCACACCTCCTAACAGTGCCACTCCCGGTGAGTCAAACATTCAAGCATGAGTCCGTGGGAGCCATATCTATTCAAGCCACCACACCTGTCCACTCATGGTACTGAGGGAGTGAAGGCAGGAGGGTTGCTTGAACTCAAGGCCAGTTTAGGCAACATAGTGAAACATAACGAGAAGAGAGGGAAGGGGGGGTCGGGGGAGACAGAGAGAGTCAGAGAGGAAGAGAGGTAGAGAGATACAGAGAGATACATGGACAAACAGAGTCGGGCAGGAAGGAGGGAGGGAGGCAACTTAAGGTAAAGTTAAAATTCTAGAATAATAATGATGCAGGAGAAAATGTAAAGGACTGGGAAGGATGAGAACTGTATACAGATATCTACTCTTACACTTATCATATGTAAGTCTCTATGCACTCATTTCACACATGTGTGTGTTTAGATAAACAACTGTTTACATACAGCAAGCTAGGGCTGAGTTGTAGCTCTGTGGATAGAGTCCTTACCTGGTATGTATGAGGCCCTGAGTTTGATTCCCAACAGTGCCAAAATCTGGTTGTCATGGTAGGTGACTATAATCCCAGTACTCAGGAGGTGGAAGCTGGGGAATCAGAAGTTCAAGGTCATCCTTGGTACATAGTGAGTTCAAGGTCAACCTGGGATGTTTGAGACCCTGCCTTGAAAACTCAAAACTTAACAAGGACTAAACTGGATGTGATGATGCCCTCCTGTAAGGCCAGCACTCAGGAGGCAGAGGCAGGGGGAATCTCAAGTTCAAAGCTAGTTTGGTCTACATAGGGAGTTCCAGACCAGCCAGGAGTACATCGAGAGAAAAATCTGAGTCAGTATGGTGACAGTTGTGCAAGCCTGGCGACCGGAGTTCAATCCTTGGAAGCCACGTAAAGGTTGAGGAGACAATCAACTCCACGAGGTTGTCTCCTGATCGACACATACACATGCCATCACCTGCAATGACGATGTACAAAAATGAAAAAAATAAAGACCCAACTAAGTACACCAATAAACAAACAGTGCTTTGTGGAACTTAAGTTAGACACAGACAAAAACATAGGTGAGAAGTATACAGAGAGCAGTAGGGAGAGAAAGGGAAGAAAACAACGCTAAAGTCCTTAATTGTTTGAGACACAATAAAAATGTCCATCCATCTAAGGTAGTGAGTCCAGCAGTCGCATATATATTTAAATAGTCTTTTAATTGTAGATTAGTTTTAGAATTGCAGAGAAGTTGAGGGGACGGTATGGAGCGCTCCCGTGGCTCCCACACTGAGATTTTCTTCATGGACATCTTTTTTTTTTTTTTTTTTTTCGAGACAGGGTTTCTCTGTGTAGCTCTGGCTGTCCTGGAACTCACTCTGTAGACCAGGCTGGCCTCCAACTCAGAAATCCGCCTGCCTCTGCCTCCC
>NC_034595.1:69497498-69510841 GCF_900095145.1 Mus pahari
TTCTTCTTCTTCTTCTTCTTCTTCTTCTTCTTCCTCTTCTTCTTCTTCTTCTTCTTCTTCTTCTTCTTTTCTTATTTTTGTTTTTCAAGACAGGGTTTCTCTGTGTAGCCCTGGTTATCCTGGAACTCACTCTAGACCAGGCTGGCCTCCAACTCAGAAATCTGCCTGCCTCTGTCTTCCAAGTGCTGGGATTAAAGGTGTGTGCCACCACTGCCTGGCTTGACTTATTTCTGTATGTGTGAGCATGTGTACATGAGTTTCTATGCCCTCGGAGGTCAGAGACATTGGATCTGCAGCTGGAGCTGTGGGTGATGGGGAGCCACGGGTGATGGGGAGCCACCTGATATCGATGCTAGGCACTGACCGTGGGTCCTCTGAAAGACCAGCAAGTGTTCCTAACCATTGAGCCGCCTCTTTAGCCCCCTGGTGTGTTTATTATTTATCTATTTATTGAGGAAACATTACATAGCCAGGTCTTGAACTTGCCACAAGGCTGTGAATGACCCTGAATTCCTGGTCCTCCTCCCTCCTAGTTCCTTTGGATTGTAGATGTGGACACATTGTTACCTAAAGCTTGGTTTTTATATTCATTCAACTCTCACTAATGTCTTCTCCTGTCTGAGACCTGATCTAAGATCCTCTAGTATGTTGGCTTGTGTCTCCTCAGGCTCCCCTTGGCTATGGCAGCTTTTCATGCATGCTCTCCTCATTTTTATATCCTTGCAGTCCTGAGGAGCACTGTTGGTTTGTTTTATAGGCTGTCCCTCAGTTCAGATTTGTCTGATATCTTTGTCCAGACCAGAATGTTATTATTATGGATCCCCTCCCCCTGCCCCTGCATGCACTGGAGACAGATGATCTGCTTCTGAGGGGAAATCGGTGTGGAAAGAAGTTCTAATTTCATCACCGAGCATCAGGGGGACATTACCACATCACCTATCTCTGTTGACATTCACTTCATCTGAGATAGTATTTGCCAGGTTCTTCGCTATGACATTATTCCCTTTCCTATTTCCCTCATGATATTCCTTTGAAAGAGTCACGATGGCCAGGCCATAGTTAAATGAGTAGAGATTTACTTAGTGGCTCCTTCGGGGCACAGCACCTAAATCAATCACTTGGAACTGATGTTCGAGAAAGACTTCCCCTTCCCCAGTGATGATCTCATTCACTCATTTCTCTCATCTCTGCCATGGTGATTTCTACCTGGGTTTATAACTGTGTGGCTCAGGCTGGCCAGCCTTTTTTTGTTTTGTTTTGTTTTGTTTTGTTTTGTTTTAAGATTTATTTATTTATTATATGTAAGAACACTATAGCTGTCTTCAGACACTCCAGAAGAGGGCATCAGATCTTGTTACGGATGGTTATGAGCCACCATGTGGTTGCTGGGATTTGAACTCCGGACCTTCGGAAGAGCAGTCGGGTGCTCTTACCCACTGAGCCACCTCACCAGCCCTGTTTTTTTTTTTTTTTTTGAGACAGGGTTTCTCTGTATAGCCCTGGCTGTCCTGGAACTCACTTTGTAGACCAGGCTGGCCTCGAACTCAGAAATCCGCCTGCCTCTGCCTCCCAAGTGCTGGGATTAAAGGCGTGTGCAACCACCACCCGGCTGCTGGCCAGCCTTTAATTTAACTCAGTGTACCAAGCCCTGAGATCACTGGCACGGAGGACCATAATGTGCTTGCTTTTGCCTCTCAAGTGCTGGGATTGAAGGTGTGCACCACTGCAACTGGCTTGGAGTTATTTTAAAGACATTTCTGTAAGTCACTACAGAAAAGTAGTGGTTGCAGCTCAGCTTTCCTTGTTTGCTTGTCCACTTTGATGTTTGGAGACAAGGTCTCATCTCTCCTACGCCCCAGGTCATCCGTTCCTTAAGGAGCTTTTTTTTTTCTTTGAGATTTGCACTAACATTAATGTATTATTTCTTCTAGGCTCTTAGTGGACAGAATAAGAAAAAAACCGTATACTTTAGCCTATGCATACACATAAATGCATGTGTCAGATATGTATTTATATCTATTTCTCTATATAATCATCTGTCTATAGAAATCACTGAATAAAGAAAGAATGTCAAAATAATGAATGTGATGGTTAATTTTGGCTGACAATTGGATTGGATTCAGACATACCTAAGAGATTAAGGCACACTTGTGGGTGCATCTGTGAGGGCAGACCCAGAGAAAGTTGCCATGGTGTGCAGCAACTGAGAGGGAATGGTCAGCCCTGAACGTGGGCAACACTGTCCCATAGTCGGGGGCCAGGACAGAACCAAGGTGGCGATTAGCTTTTTCTCTTCCTTGGTGATACAGATATAGGCCACCTTAGACCAGAGTAAAAGTAGATAAGAGCAGGATTATTAGGAGGCAGCTCTTGGGTGGGTCACCAATCTCACAGGTGGAGGTCACTGAAGCCACAAGCCTGGGCTAAAGCAGGGGTTCTGATGGGCTGGGAGCTGGGAGCTGGGATTATGTATGCCCATAGAAGGTAAAAGCCTGAGCCCTGGGCGGGCCCTCTTGATGGGCTGCCTGGAACTCAGAGAGTGATGACATGTTAGCGTGGAGTCTTCTCCAAGCAAGCAAGGGAGTTTTCTGTGCGAGATTAAGGTTGGGGGAAGGAGAGCAGATGGGGTTTCCCAGCTTGTACATGGTGGTGGTGGGGAATAGGGGGGTGGAGGTGGGAGGGGTGGGGGGAGAGAGGGTGGGGGGTTGGGGAAGTGCTGAGAAGGGGTTCTAGTCTCACAGGTAGAACAGGACAAAGGCAGCTCCCAGCACAGACATCCTCAGTTTCCTATCCACTCCAAGATAAACTGCTTGGCTTCACCACATTCTCCCGTCCGTGTTCAGTCTCACCTCAGGCCCACAGTGTTGCCCGCTGACCAGCTACTGAAATACAGGAACTCAGGAGCCAAAATAGCCTTTCTCTAGTAAGCCACTTTCCCTTCTCAGGTTTTTGTCATTGCGGGTAAAAAAAAAAAAAAAGTGTGACTAACACAACAGGGCAAACAATGGAATCATGAAAAGCAAGTAGTCCCAACTAAGACAGCAATGGAGAAACAAAGGATCGGAGGAAAGCTAGCAAAACAGGGCAAAGAGTGAGATAGACCCAAGGAGGATGAACGGTGAGTGTGTAAGAAAGAGTTCAGACAGCCACTGCTCTGGATCCGCCCTCCACCCCCTTTTTCCTGTTCTCTGCCTGGGCCAAGGCATTCCTTGCCTGTGGCTCCTCTCTGGACTCAGCAGTACAGACTCACACACAGTCCACGTGGGCTGGCCGTGTCATCAGACCAAACTCCCTGCGCCTTTCTAATTTCCATGTGGATTTTGAAAACTGCTCACTCTCCTCATCCCGTCAGGCCTAGGAGTATTAATAATACTATGGTTATTAGCTCTGAATAACTGCACTATCCCTTGTGGGTTCCCTTGTACCCTGTGCAAGCCTTCATAAACAGTCCCCTCATAAAACCTTCTAGGAATTGTATTAACTTCCATACTGTATCATCATCTTTCTTCCTGTTTGGACGCAGACTGAGGTGGTAATGGTGGAATCTGGAAACAGTTCTCCAGGGTGGGGTTCTGGAACATGGTGACTGTGTATTCTGAGGAAGGCTGCGCTACTGCTGGGGGAACATTTAGGAAATGGGGCCTTGGCCATATGTGGTCACAGCTCTGCTTAGCAGCGGTGGGGGCATGTGGTGAGAGGCAGCAAGGGAAAGGGCCGCAGCAGGCCAGTACTCACCTGCTCTGGTAACCAGCATGGTTACTGAACAGTAGAACCCAAAGGTTTCCTCTGTGAAGTTCACATAGGGGAAGTTGTCATGGAAAGAGAGTTGTCATGCCAAAACGCTTCCTGGCATCCTTAAAGGATGCCTTGATTTCTGGCGTTTGCAAGGCAGATAAGTATACTTGCAAACCAAGGGTAGGGGCTGATTACTGGGGGTATGGATTTGCAGCATCTAGTAAATCAATAGTCCCGGCAAGTCTCTTACATCAAGACAAGGTCATTGGTGGGAGAGGTGGGACTCTGAGGTATGGGGAGGGACTACAGGATGTTCCCGAGAAAGATATAAGATGTAATGGGGCTGAGGATTTTGAACTTTTATTTTGATGGAACCAGCTCTCCTCTGGATAAAAGCCATATGATAATTGTACCCAATGCAATTGCCTAAGAAGCTGAGACTTTCTCTCCTCAGGTTCCGTCCCTTTCTCCCTTGCCACTATCATGACCGCGCTGAGGACTACGTGTGTGTACACTGACTACCTGCTTACAGTGTTCAAAACTGGGGCAGAGGAGATGCCTGCACACAAGCAGGAGGACCTGAGTTCAGTTACCTTCCATGCATGCTAGCTGTGTCTGTAACCTCTCCGGCCCCTTCCCTGGGGCTTGGGGACAGAGACAGACAGATGTCTGGAGCTTCTTGGCCAGCCAGCTAGCAAGACAGATGTGTTCCAGGTTTAGTGAGAGACCTTGCCTCAAAAATAAGGTGGAGGGGGGTCGGTAGGATGGCTCCGTCGGTGAAGATGGATTTGGCCAAGCTTGATGAGCCGAGTCTGATTCCTGGAACTTGATTAGTGAAAGGACAGACCAGGTCCTGTCAGCTTTCTCCTTTCCAACTTCCACATATGCAAGGCTGCACGCCCAACCCCCACTAAATAAATAAAGTTGTATAATTAAAAAATGTGGAGCATGATTGAAGAACATACCCAACATTGCCCTCTGGCCTGCAATTCATATACACACACTTGAATGTGTGGCTGCACATACATGCACACATCCACACATGCACATACACCACACACACACACACACACACACACTTGTACTACAGAACTTCCACAGGTGCAAGTACTTAATGCAAACACGTGTGTGATGCTTGACAGCTGGCTCTCCAGGTGTGGTCCCTGGACCAGCAGTCAAGAGTCACTTAAGGGATTTTACTCGTGCAGTTTCAGGCCCCCATCAGTGCTATCACATCCAAGGGAGCGGTGCTCAGAAATCTACATCTTAACAAACCTTACAGCTGATTCTGGTTCATACAAAGATTTGAGAAGCACAGACACGATCTAGCCATTCTTGCTTCTTGAGTCTTTAGACATCACCTCTTTTCTGTCATTTCTGAGAACCATGCCCCCCCCCCTCTTAGAAAGACTGACAGCATTAGAATGGGTTAGAAAATGAGAAGTCTTGGGTCCACTCCATGCGAAAATCTCCCCCATGGGATTTAAGCGAGTTCTGCAGTTGTAAAAGCCCCACCCTACTGCAGTGTCACAAATGTCAGCAAGTGTTTGGGAGCCATTGCGCTGTGTAAACCTATTACCCCCCACCCCCCGCTTCCACAATCCCCAGGCTGGTGTGGGTGGCCCCATCATGAAAGCAGCTGCTGAGCAGCCTGTGAAGGTGCTGTCACCAACCTGGACCCTGTTATCAGCTGCAGAATAGGGACGATGTCATTTTTTTGTCTGCCTCCTGTATTTGTTTCTGATGCTTTTTCATAGATAATTATACACCTAAAAGCAACAGGCAACTGTTATATCACAGTTCTATGGGCCAGAAGACCAGATATGGCATGGATGACTGGATTCTCTGCTCAGGGTCTCAAGAGACTGAAAAATCAATCATCAATCAATTAATCAATCGATCACCAAAAGCCAACCAAGGCTATGAATGAGCTGTGTTCCCATCCAGAGCTCAGTCTTCCTTCAAGCTCAAACAGTGGAGCAGAATTCAATTCCCTGTGGCTAGGAGGCAGACGGTCCTCAGTCTGTTCTGGCTGTGAGGTAGCTCTTAGGCTCCGCCCACATTCCCTGTCACATGCCATCTTTGCAGCCACCAATGGAGAATTGTTCGCTTGCTTATCACCCTTTGATCCTGGTTGCCTGCAAGGTCTTACTTGCTTACCTTGGACCTATCCGGGTTCATCTTCCTGTAACTGATTTGGGACCTTTCTTATGCTGGCAAAAATCCCTTCACCGAGGCAGCTTGTTTAGTGCTTGATTGAGGAACTGAGAGAAAGTGCAGCTGTTTAGGGGAGCAGAGACTTGGAGGAGACTCTCTCAGAGCCCTGCCTGCCACATCTTTCCTCACTGTTTGGCACTTCCTTGTTTGAGGAAGATGAATTTCTATGTGAGGTTTCAGAAGTGATTCTGCAAGATTGAGGATGCCTGCTAAAATGGTAGACAGGGGGACATGTGGGCCCTTCTCAATGAAGACATGAGAAGACCCAGGGAAGAGTGATAGAGGGGAGAGGAGAACGCTGTCAGCCTGGCCTTCAACGAGAGCTCAGAACAGCCAGGACTATAGTATAGAGAAACCTTCTCATCGCCCCAAATAACCAGTGTTTGTTCATGTGTAGGTATATTTGTGTGCTTGTAACATGTGTGGACGCAGGTGCCCATGAAATCTAGAAGAGGATGTTAGATTCCCTGAAGCTGGAGGTATATGTGGTGTGAGGGACTCACCATGGATGCTAGGAACAAAGCCCATGTCCTATGCCAGACCACAAGACTGGAAGATGCTCTCCCGAGCCCCATCCAGAGGTTTTCTTAACCCTTGCTCTCCCGGTTTCATCTAACTAGGAAGCGAGCATGGGATCATGGAGGAAGCAGGAAAACCCAAAGATTCACACTTGAGAGGTCTGAGAGTTGGCAGTCTTGACATTATTGGGTTGTCGGTGTCCCACTGACCAGGACTTTAGAGAGAGGACCAGGAAATGTCCTAAACACGGCCTTCCTTAGTACCCGGTGTGCAGAGGCAACACAGTTTCCCCTTAACTGGCATGACCCATCAGCCTGGGCCAGAACCGTCCTTTCTCACTCTCCTTTTCCCAGGCCTCCTCCCTGTAGGCTTGCCTCAAGCCACCGGTGTCCTTAGCCTGAGGGTCTCTGTCCTCTTAGTTATCCTCACAGGATTTTTTTTCTCCTGGATTTCAACACTGCCTCTGGCACTTTTTTAGGCCTGGAGGCCCTAGGCTGCTACAGGATCTCATGTCTACTCCCCTGCCTCCTGCCCACACCTTCACAAATAGTCCCATTATGAAACCTTGGGAATGATCCTAATTTGAATATGCCATCTGTTTTCTGTTTGGGCTCTGACTGCTGTAAGATCCTATTAGGAGATAGACACAGGACCACAGCAGATGGAGATGCCAATATTGCTTTTATTACCATCAGAACTGATACTGGACAATATGGCATAGGTCTGGTGGTAAGCGCGTTTACTAACATGGCACTCTGAGGTCATCCCTGAGAGGCCTTGTCCCTGTGACACCTTTGGTGTGAAGAAATGACACAGGATTCATGTTTCTCACTGAGGCAAAGACCCGAGTGGAGCAACTACACTCTGAAAAGAGTATGTGTGTGGGTGTTTTGCCTACATATATGTATGTGTATCCCATGTGTGTCTGGTGCTCATGGAGGCCAGAAGAGGACATCTGAACTCCCTGAAGAGGAGATTCAGATGGTTTGAGCTCACATATGGGTGCTGGGAATGAACCTGGGTCTTCTGCAAAAACAACCAAGTATTCTTAACTACTGAGCCATAGTTTCTACCTTGCAACTATATGCTAAAGTCACCAGTAGCCAGTTGAATCAGTCTCAGGTCCAGGGGAAGACCAAGGAGAGGGGACGGGGTGGAGGGTGGGTGAAGGAAAGACTTATTTTGGAAGGATTCTGTGCAGATAATTTTATGTCAACTTGACATAAGCTAAAGTCACTAGAGAGAAAGGAGCCTCAGTTAAGACAGTGCCTCCAAGTCGGGCAGGGGTGGCACATGCCTTTAATCCCAGCACTTGGGAGGCAGAGGTAGGCAGTTTTCTGAGTTCAAGGCCCGCCTGGTCTACAGAGTGAGTTCCAGGACAACCAGGGCTACACAGAGAAACCTTGTCTCAAAAAACAAACAAACAAAAAAACAAACTAAAAAGTGCCTCCAAAAGATTGGGCTGCATGCAAGCCTGTAGGGCATTGACTTAGTGATGGGAAGACCTAGCCCATTGTGGGTGGGGCCACCCCTGGGTTGGAGATAGCAGACTGAGCAAATCATGGGGAGCAATGCAGGGTCTTACACATGCTGGGCAAACACTCTACACCCTAGCCATGAAAAGAAAATATTAACGGCTAAAAATGTGGAATTGATGTAGTTATTCAACTCCAGACTTGAATCAAAGACTTGACTTCAAAAGTTTTGAGAGATGATCAGGCAGTGGTGGCGCACGCCTTTAATCCCAGCACTCAGGAGGCAGAGGCAGGCAGATTTCTGAGTTTGAGGCCAGCCTGGTCTACAGCGTGAGTTCTAGGACAGCCAGGGCTACACAGAGAAACCCTGTCTTGAAAAAAAAAAAGTTTTGAGAGGAGGTAGGTGAAGGCTCAGTCAGTAAAATGAGTTTGGATTCCCAGCATCTACATAAAAGTTAGAGTATATATAGTCCCAGGATGGGGGAGATGGAAACAAGAAGATTCCTGAGGCCACCAGTGGAATCTGTGAGATACAGGCGATAGACTCTATCTCAAAATATAAGGCAGAGGGGCTGGAGAGATGGCTCAGTGGTTAAGGGCACTGGCTGCTCTTTCAGAGGATCAGGTTTGACTCCCAGTACTTGTGTGACAGCTCACAACCATCTGCAACTCTAGTTCCAGGGGACCTAACACCCTGTTCTGCTCTTTGTATGTACATACAGACATACATGCAGGCAAAACACCCATAAACATAAAACATAAAACAATTTAATAAAAGACTAACAAAGCCAGGTGTGGTAGCACATGGCCCTTCAACCCCAGCACTTAGGAGGCAGAAGCAAAGGATCTCAGAGTTCAAGGCTAGCCTGGTCTATAGATGGAGTTCTGGGACAGCTTGGGCTACACAGGGAAACCCTGTCTCAAAAGGCCAATCAACCCCAAAACCCTAACCAACTTAAAAACACTCTACTGGTATCTTATTTTAAACCATATGTGCATGGGGGTTGCTGCTGAGTTTAGAGTTCGCATGACGACATGCAATTAGTTAACATTCCATTAGGCTGCCAAGAGCCTTTGTTTGCTATTGAGGATGCATATGCAAGAGAAGGAAAGAAGGGTTTCTGGATGCGATCCAGCCACCCAGTAACAGATTAGAAAGCAAGGATAAAGGGCCAGCTACAGGAACCCCTTTGAAAGAGGAACATGTGTAACGTGGAATAGCAAATATTGTAATATTCTGCCGAGAATATAGATAATTGCTTATGCAAGTGCAAATTTTGTAAAGTGATCCAATTCTGTTTTGTATAATGATGCTATTATTCAATGTATGGTGTGTGAGAGATTATTCTGTTTAAATGTGCTGACATTTTAGTTGCAGGGTCCCAAATGTAGATGCATCATGGATATTCCTGTGTAAATGCTTGGATACAATAGGAGTCCATGAAAGAAATTTTACCCAAGATTTCCATTCCTTTTTGACGCTGTTATAAGCTGACATGAGTCTATGTGATATGGACTATTACTGGTAAAATTGAGAATAGTCAGAAAGTTAAATCCTGAGGAGTTAGAAATGCAGGATCAATGGCTCAAAAAAATACCAGCAGAGTGACAATTGAATGGGGATCTTCCTAAATGGAGGCAGCTGTAACAGAATACATGGCCGAGTGTGGAAATATTCACGTGATGTATAGGCTCTTGCTTGAGCATATTGTACCAAATGATAGGAAACTAACAGCTCAGATAAAGAAAGTGAAAGAGAGATGAAAATGTTCTTGTACAGGACAAGATAATAAAGAGCTTAATGAGGAGAGTGAACTAAAATCGCTGGCATAATCTATGACTTTGAAAGACAGAGATGCCCTGTTAGGCATTGGAATCTTTACATCACTGTAGGGGCCACCCAGCCATTTACTGCTAGTAATTTGAATTACAAAGATTCTTGAAATGATATAAATCCTGGTGCCCTAAGGTTAGGTCTGTACATTCAGAAGGAAGAGTTTATTTGGGGTACTCAGTTACAGAGGAAAGCGGCAATAGACAGGCCGGCATGGCGCTGGAGTAGTAACTGAAGGTTCACTTCTTCATCCACAAGAATGGGTTAGAGAGATGGACACTGGGAATGGCTTGAACCTTTTGAAGCCTCAAAGCCAGGTCGTAGTGATACACCTCCTCCAGCAAGGCCACACCTCCTCCAACAAGGCCACACCTCCTAATCCTTCCCAAACACTTCCAGCATACTGGGGACCAAGTGCTCAGATATATGAACCTACAGGGGCCATTCTCATTCAAACAACACAACTTTGCTTTTTACTCATAGACTTTGATATTTATTGAAGTATACACAGTGCTGGAGGCTGGGAGGGTAAGCAGCAGGTTAGTTCTGGGAAATCTTGATTTTTTTTTTGGAAAAAGTTAAGAGGAAACAAGAAAGGCAACCTGGTTGATTCCCTAACAGAGCCTCTGTGACACAAACACAGTAACTTCTCTGTGTTTTTCTTTGTCTCTTCTCTCTGACATTAGTGTTACTTTCCTGGGCTGGCTGTCTCCACACTCATGCATGTGTGTGTGTGTGTGTGTGTGTGTGTGTGTGTGTGTGAGTGTGTGTGTGTGAGTGTGTGTGTGAGTATGTGGCTTTTTTTAGAGGGAGAAGGAGGGACCATCTATAACAGATATTATACTGGCCCATTGGCCCAGCCTGGTCAGGGCACCTATCATGTCTTCAGACCACCATTCTGAGCAGTAACAATCTAAAAACAGTATCTGTAGCCCAAACTACACAAACAGTGCAAGGAAGTGGGTCTGTAGCAAAGCTTTGAGACAATGTAACGTTAGCACAGAATATGCTAGCAGGTGGTAGGCATGCGCGCAGAAGGTCTTAAAGTTCTGTTTGTATTAAATATGAAACTGATACACTAAATTGGTGCCTACAAAACATATGTAAGTGATAAAGAAGTGTGACATAATTAGCATACATGGCTGTCCCACCCAGTTTAAGGGAAGGGATGTCGGTGACTTCCTAGGTCTCTAGTACCATCTGTTTCTCTCCCCTCCAGGCTTTGTGATTGCTATTCACATTTTTTAAAACAGAGATGTTAGCCAGGCAGTGGTGGTGTACACCTTTAATCCCAGCACTTGGGAGGCAGAGACAGGTGGATTTCTGAGTTTGAGGCCAGCCTGGTCTACAGAGTGAGTTCCAGGATAGCCAGGGCTATACAGAGAAACCAAGTCTCAGAAACAAAACAAAACAAAACAAAACCCAGAGATGTTTGTATCTCCTCATGTGATGATGGCTTCTCTGCCTTTGTATAAATGGAAACAGGGCTGGTGATAAGACTTAGTGACAAGACTTAGTGACAAGCTTACTGTACAAGCCTGGACCTAAGTTGGACCCCAGGATCTCACCATGGAAGAGATTCGTTCCCAGTATCCATGTCCTGTTCCAGCGAATCTAACACCACAGGCACCCACACTCATGTGCACACCTACCTGCTGACACATTCATATAAATCAGACAAAAATCTTTGACAAAATAAAAACGGAAGCACACTGTGCATATTTCTCTCAAAATTATGTTTCTGAGATTTTTAAATACCATCACCTTAATGTTTTAAATTTGAGCCAAACTTCACTTGCTCTAGTATGAGAGGAAACTCAATTTCTCACCTGAGCCACTAGCTTTGCCTTTCTCTCTCTGTGGGACACTTAAACGGTACTACAGCTCATCTGTGTGTGTCTGTGGATGTTTGGCCCGTGTTAGCCTTTTGCTGGGTAAGTTGTGTGGTTATGAATATCATGAGGCTTATTCCTGCCACACTTGTGCAAATGTTTCTTCAGGGAATACACCTGGATGAGGAACTGCTGGATCCAGGGCATATCAGCTTTGAGAGATCATGCCAAATTGTTTTCCAAAGCAGTTAGAGTGATTTCCGATTGCACCGGCATGGAGGAAGCTTGCCAGTTGTTCTAAATCCTATCGGCTATTTGACACGGACTTTCATTTTTGCCGATCTGGAATGTATCAGATGGATCTCACTGAGGGTTTCACTTGTGTTGTACACAGGACTGCAGAAGGTTTCAACACTGCACAGATGGATGCTATCACACAACCAGATGAGACTCCGGACTCTGTTTTGAACTTTAGCTCTCATCCATGAACTAACCCAGGTTGTTGATCCCACAGTGAAACATTACTCCTATGCAAATTCTCTGGGCAAAAGTTAAAACTTGGCATAAGAATTTATTATGATTCCTGTATCAGAAAGTGCTAGAAACTATAGATGACCAAGTTATGAGTGAAGAAAATACTTTGTAGGTTGGGGTGTAGTTTGGTGAAAAAGCATGTGTTCCATGTACAGGGATCTGGGTTCTATCCCTAGCATGGAAAAGTGGGGGAGAATTGTTTCCATGGACATTGTGCTCTATATGTATTTGTTTTATTGAAAGCCATAAGGGAGTCGAGAGGAATGGCAAGTCATGCCCACCTAGTTCATAAAACTCTCTCTCTGCTGCCATAAAGGAATATGAAGAGGGTGTGGCTCACTGTGGGTTAGAGCATTTAGTTCCTGATTCAGAACTCAGGAGGTGGAGATGCGACTAGGATTTAATTACAATTACCTCGGTACAAGTGAGAGATTTACAGCGAAGAGCTAATAAAGACGTCTTCCCTCCGGTGTAACTCTGGATTGTAAACCTGCTGACTGATTAACAAGCTAAACTTAGTTAAGAGGCCACAACCTGATCGGACTCTAGCCAAGAGACATGCGCCAAACAAGCCAAAGGTCCAAGAGAAAATTCAACTGCAAACGGGCAAGAAATCAGGTGATGGGTGAGCTGGCGAGTCTGAGGCAGACCCATGGTAGCGTCTGCCTGTGTACACTGAGACATTCATAGTCCTATGTACCTTACAAGTGTTGAATTCTACTTATGGAGGTGTAAATTTACATTTTAAAATTTCTTTCTTTTTCTTTTCTTTTCTTTTCTTTTCTTGTTTGTTTGTTTGGTTTGGGTTTCTGAAACAGGGTTCCTTTGTTTAGCCCTGGCTGTCCTAGAACTCGTTCTGTAGACCAGGCTGGCCTCGAACTCACAGATATCTGTCTGCCTTGGAGGTGCTGGGATTAAAGGCTTGTGCCACCACCACCCAGCTTCCTTTCTTTTTCCCAGACAAGGTCTTCCTACATTCCTCAGGCTGGCCTTAAACTCACAGTGACCCTGTCTCAGTCTCCTAAGTATTTGGGATCAGAGGTGTACAGGATCCTTATAAATACACCTTTCAGAAAGCACTACATCATTGCTATTAAGAATTTAAAGGGCTGGTGAGATGGCTCAGTGGGTAAGAGCACCCGACTGCTCTTCCAAAGGTGCAGAGTTCAAATCCCAGCAACCACATGGTGGCTCACA
>NC_034595.1:69511126-69531288 GCF_900095145.1 Mus pahari
GGCAGCTATCTCCAGGAGACCCGATGCCCTCTTCTGGCCCCATTGGCACTGCACGAGTGTGGTGCACAGACATACAGGCAGGCAAGACACCCACAAACATAAAAAAAAAAAAAAAAAAAAAAAAAAAAAAGAAAAGAAAAGAAAAAAGAAAAGAATTTAAGCCTGTTTCTTTTTTTTGGAATACATTCTATGTATTTTTGAAATCTGTGTTTTTGTAAGTGAAAGATTTGTTCAAATTTGTTTCAAGAAACACAAGAGGCAGGCTGGAGAGATGTTAAAGTTAAGAGCACTGACTGCTCTTCCGAAGGTCCTGAGTTCAAGTCCCAGCAACCACATGGTGACTCACCACCACCCGTAATGAGATCGAACTGACACCCTCTTCTGGTGTGTCTGAAAACAGCTACAGTGTACTTACATATAATAATAAATAAATCTACAAAAAAGAAAAAAGAAAAAAAAAAGAAACATAAGAGGCTTTACAGGTGAGATAATTAACCAGCTATGGAGCAACTGCCGGGGACAACGGGGCCCTTTACTTATAAGGACTCCGTTATAATCTTCTGAGATCTATCTATCTATCTATCTATCTATCTATCTATCTATCTATCTATCTATCTATCTTTTATAGTTTCCACAGACCTAGTCGTCTGACAAAACTAAGCCAATCTTGATTGGCCAGGTCCGCTGCCCCTGGGTATCCTCCTATGACCCCTTTACTGGAGGCGTAGACTGCCACGCCCCCAGCTGCTTAGGCCAGTTACCCTGGTACAGCAGTTTCTTTTATGGACAAACATCCAGAACTGGCAAGCACTGTGATGTACATCATTAAAAAGGGAATCTAAGAAAAAAGTGCAGAGATGGGGACCCAGAGGTGTTTTAACGTGGTCCTACAGCGCGCATGCACACACCAGCCACAGAGAGATGATAAATATGGGTTGTCGAAGTGTGCAGTGCAACAGTAAGCAGCGATTGGCATGACTTTGAAGAGTATTGAAGAACACGGGGGAATGCTAATAGGTCGTCATTTGAAAAAAGATAGGCCATAAAACTTTATACGACACGATACGAATTTTCTGAGGAAAAAAAAAAGCTCGCTTAGCGTTTAGTCTGTAAGGGAAAATCAATGGGCGGGCAGTGTGAGAGCTGCTGGCATTAAGATCTAAGTGTGGCGAAGGTAGTGATCCCACATAGGGAGGTTGGGGCAGGAAGATATCGGCCGTAGTCCTGGGCCAGCATTTGTGCGAGACTTGGATTCAAATAAAGCTGTTTGTGCACAGCTTTCAGGTTACTTAACGAACAGCTATCTCCTCTCCACCAGGCTTAGATCGCAGGGCCACCTCCCTTTATTTGAACTGGGCTGGGGCGGCCTGGCTCCGCCCCTCGCCGCTGGCCTCGCTTCCTGACCCGAGGCTCCGCCCTCGCCGCCGCCTTCCGCCCCCATGGCTCCGCTCCGCTTCTCGGCCAACGTCTCCTGGCTGTTCCCGGAGCTCCCCGGGCTCTCCGAGCGGCTGCACGCCGCGGGCCGTGCGGGCTTCGAAGCGGCCGAGGTGGCCTGGCCGTACACCGAGTCCCCCCAGGCGCTGGCGAGCGCGGCGCGGGCTGCGGGACTGCGGCTGGTGCTCATCAACACGCCGCGGGGTGCGCGCCCGGGGCGGGGGAGCCGCGAAGGCTGCGGGGAGCCTGGCTCGCGCTGACGCTGGTTCTCTCCACAGGAGACCATGAGAAGGGGGAGATGGGGCTGGGGGCCGTCCCCGGGAGACAGGCGGCCTTTCGAGAGGGGCTGGAGCAGGCTGTGCTGTATGCCAAGGCTCTGGGCTGCCCCAGGTACCCCGCTCTACCCACCTTTGACCACAGGTCCGGGTCAGGAGAAAGCTGTGAGCAGAGGCACCACTTGTGGGCCAGGGCCTTTACAGACTGCCTTTTGTATTTCATCTGTTAGTGTCATTTCGTATGCCACGCTGCTGTCAGGCCCTTCTCATACCGGGATCCCGTGTTGGGAGCGGGGGGGGGGGTGGTGGTCTGGTGAGGGAGCTAATAAGGTCGAGAAAGCAGGGGCAGGGGTGGAGGCGTGGTAGGGCGGGCACCTAACCCCTACTAGGAGAAAGCTGTTTGCAGATAGTGATGCAGGAACTGAATCTGGCAGGCCCACACATTCACTTTATAGGGAGAGGTACGCTATTCAAGCAAGGAGGCTGTGGCCCTGGCAAGAGGAGGGTTGTTGTGTCCAGCTGCGTTAATGAGGCTGGAGGTGGTAAATACTGAGTTCCAAGGGCTTGAATAACTGCTGGCAGTTAGGAACAGAGACAAGAAGTGGACAGATGTGGGGAGGGGAAAGCCCTTGGGAGCCTCCAGCCTGGTTCCAGGAGAACTTCAGGTGGACTGCTGGAGTCCCTCAACAAGCAACCATGGCAAGAGGAAGGCTCATTGCTGGTCAGTGTAGGGAGAGGAAGCAGGGTTAAACAACACAGACTTTCTGAAAGGGCAAGGGTCAAAATCATTTAAAAAGGTGAGCCTCAGGGCTGGGAGGCTAGAGAGATGGCTCAGCAGTTAAGAGCACTTATAGCTCTTGAAGACGACCTGTGTTGGGTTGTCAGTAGCCTCATGGCAACTCAGCCGTCTATACATCCAGTAATGCCTTCTGACCCCAAGGGCACCAAGCATACACGGTACACATACAGACATGCAGGTAAAACACTCATACACAAATACATTTAAAAAATCTCGAAAAAATAAAAAGCCTCAAGCACGCTCATGGGCTGAGAAGGAACACGGGAAGGGAGGGGTTAAGAGTACAGGAGTAGGTGATGGGCGAGGCCCTGGTGGGAGGATGGGAAGGCCTGGGCCTTGCCTTGGCCTGACCATAGTGCAGGAGGCTGTGGGATACCTGAGTATCCTGCCTCAAACTGTCTGGCCCGAAGGCTGGGGGTCTGGATGAGGCTGGGATAGTTAGAGGGCATCTGAAGAGAGGCAGGAGCCCCCCTCTACCACCCTCTCCACAGGATCCACCTGATGGCCGGCCGAGTACCCCAAGGGGCTGACCGGGCTGCAGTCAAGGGGGAGATGGAGACGGTTTTTGTGGAGAACCTGAAGCATGCAGCTGGCGTTCTGGCTCAGGTAAGAGGTGAAAGCATACCTAATATGTTGGGGAGAGAGGGGGTACATGGTGGGGACAAAGAGGAACAGATGTGGTCACTGCCCAATGACAGACCGGGACAGATGTGGAGAGGAGCCCTTGACAGCCTCCACTGTGGTTCTAGGAGAACCTCGTGGGACTGCTGGAGCCCATCAACACCCGCATCACAGACCCCCAGTATTTCCTGGACACGCCCCGGCAGGGTAGGGATCTAGTCCTATGCCACCTTCTAGTCCTCTTTGGTCCACACGCTCCTAAGTCTCATGGCTGTCTCCCTGGCTTTCCCCCTAGCGGCAGCCATCTTGCAGAAGGTTGGGAGACCCAATCTGCAGTTGCAAATGGTGAGTGGGAGATGGGTGCTTCTGCAGGAGACTGGGAAGGATTGTGGAGGACACTTGAGGGTCCTGATTGATGTTCTCCTCCCCAGGACATATTCCATTGGCAGATCATGGATGGGAATCTCACAGGAACCATCAGGGAGTTCCTGCCCACTGTTGGTGAGGGCTACCCTCCCGTGCTCCATCCTGGTCTGATGTTCTAAGTTCACCATCTTTTCCACCCTGTGCTGTCCATGCCTCTCCCCTTCTGTCCCCAGGGCATGTGCAAGTGGCCCAGGTCCCAGACCGCGGGGAGCCAGGGAGCTCTGGAGAGCTGGACTTTACTTACCTGTTCCAGCTGCTAGAAGATGAGGGCTACCAAGGATTTGTGGGTTGCGAGTATCGGCCTCGAGGTGAGGGGACACTGGAGGGACACATGTTGGACAGGGGTGGTCCTTTCCCTATGTGTTAAGATGGCATTGTTTCTCTTTTACTGCAGGAGACACAGTGGAGGGTCTGAGTTGGCTACGTTCATACTGGGACAGGCGGGGCCACCCACGGACTGGCCAGTAAGGTTCTGCTCAGCACCTGCATGCTGCCCTGGGGCAGTGGGCTAGTGTCTGGAGGCCTCGCCTCTGAATTAAAATCACACTGAGCGTTCTCATATGTGTATATTACAGGGGTGGGGGACACATAGTGTCTAATGCTTCAATGTCTCCAGATTAATTCCCTCCCACTGAGAAGGGACACAGCTCAAGCCCAAGCCCTCCAGGGTTGCTGTGGACACAGGAGAGCTGAGCCCTCCTTATCCACAGATGAGGAGCCAAAGGTCCAGTGGGGACGGGAGGCGGCAAGACTGGTCACAGGTGCTTGACAGGCAGAGTCAAGATCGGAACCAAGTCCTATCTTGATGGTAATGTCCAACAGTGATGGCCAAGTGGCAGAGCTGTTAAGAGGTAAGAGCTTGTCAGGTCACGTGACATTCCCTTGTACTCCACTAGGTGTGCAGGAAGGAGGTGTCCTCTTCTGTCAGACCTAGGGGACTGAGGGGCCTGAGGCGAGTCCAGGCTGTTCAGAGCTCTGTTCCTGTTGCCAGGCTGTAGCAGCACTTCCCCCAGACATACTCACAATCCTTTAGTGTCACTTTGTGTCTGAGTTCACCCTGGGGTTCCTAAGTGCCAGTCTGTCCTGCCTCAAGTGGGCAAGCGTATAGATCCATGATTCAGTCAACAGAGTCAGTGGTCCACTTCTTAGAGGAGGCGGGTCCAGAGGGTGAAACAGGCTGTGTTGATGACAGACTCCAAGTGGTGGTAGGTAGAGACCAGCTGGGCAGGGGGGCTCTCACTGTCCTGGGGCTGCACTGGGAAAGGCTCTCGGAAAACCACCGTCAGAGACTGTGAGGAACATGACAAGTGAAGCAGTGAAAGGCTGTGGAAAGGACAGAGGCTGGCAGCCCAGCCTTACAAGGCTGAGGTAGAGGACTTGGGGTATGGCCTCCAGGAAACCCCATGTCCTCTGTTCTCACCGTCTTTCCCAAGTGTGAGTCCAGAAACACCAGGACAAAACAGTCAGTGAACTTCTGATTCAGCACAACCTGCAACAACAGAGGGGGAGTGGGCGTGAGGCCTGGAAGGCTCCTTATGGAGGCAAGAGGGTGAGGCTGCCGCCTGTCACTGTGCCTGATCCTATCTGCAAGCCTGGCTCACTCAGGATAGTGTTGCCACACTGGGCCTCCCTCAACCTGTCTGTCAGAACCTTCTAGACCATGATAGGGAAGCCAATCAGTGAAGGGCAGTTCTAGGTCTCCCACTGCCTCCTGATGCCAGCTGCCCGCTAGCACTCAGCTCTGGGATCCACCGCTGGGTGATTTCTCCTTGGGGCTTCTGTACCATCTAGTAATATGGCCGTGGTCTACATCTCTCTCCATCCCAGATGTCCACAAACCTCATGGGCCACAGACTCAACCTGCCCCAAGGACTCATCCCCCGTCCCCAGAGCCACTCCAGCTCCAGTGCTCCATCGCCGGGGCCTGGTCCACTGCAGCCTGGCTTCTCTGGATGACTGGGGCATGCCAGAGGTACATCTTGTGCCAGGCTCACCATGCCTACTCTCTCACTCAGTCTTCTTGAGTCATCTCCCTAAGCACAGCTATGCTGATTGATCCTTTAGCCTCTAGATTCTCACACACACTCATCACCCACTGCTGGAGCCGTCTCTCTCCCTGGCCTTCAGTTGTGCCTTCACACCATGGTGCTCAGGCCTTCTAGGGGATATTGCCAAGTCAGCGGTGGAGGATGAGCATGTGTGTTACAGTGGTCTGAGTGCCACGTCCCAGTAACCATGTACCCAGGCTCCCTATCCAGTGCCCAAAGGTTTCAATGGCCGTCGTCGGTGCGGTCTAACTCCAGTAAGGCACCACTGTAAAGCAGAGCTTGTTTGTTAAGGCTGTACTCCCTCAGCAGCTCTGTCAGGTGAGGGTTTGTGTTGGTGTTCCTTTCAGAGTGGGGCCAATGGGACTCACCAGGTACTGGGTTCCCAAGTCTGGGCTCTGAAAATGGCGGCAGCTCTGGGGGAATCGGCTCAGGAGAACCTTGATGAGGCTCTGGTACCAGGAGACCGTCATGGAGAGGAAACAGTCCTGGGGGGGGGGGTCACAGCCCTGAGCCACCACTCCAGAGTCACCCCAGATGCCTCCCCTCCAACCCGGCCACTATGGCACTGCGGGAAGCAATGCTCACCCTGAGGAGGCAGGTCTCTTACCAGCTGGGGGTCAATGTCCGCAATGGACTTGGCGTGGACTGCCTCTAAGAGCTCCTCCAGCTCTGCCAGGGCCAGGCGCCCTCCAAGCCTTAGCCGGTCAGGCCCTGGTGGCTCCAGCAAGAACAGGCGCTTCCAGAGGGTATCCCGCCGGCAGTGCCCACCAGCCAACCTAACCAGCTGAGCCAGCCGTGCCCGGGCCATACCCACTTCTGCAGTCAGCGGTGGGAACAGAGGAGCTGGCCCTGGGGCCAGCAGCATCCCTGAGGCTTCCCCGGGGCTACCAACCAAGCTCCCAGGAGCCTCTGGCTCAAGGGGAAGCCTGGAGGGCTTCCGGAACCTGCGCATGTCAGCAGTGAGTCTTGGGAAAAGTTCTCGTTGGCTGGTGAGCACCACGAAGAACTGAAGCCTGGAGAGCAGGAGGAGGAGAGTGGGAGAGTGTCACAGCCATATAGACTCAGGGGTAGGAGCAGAGAATCTGAGAAGTGGGTACATTTAAGGTAAGAGTTCTGACCTCAAGCCGGGCGTGGTGGCGCACGCCTTTAATAATCCCAGCACTTGGGAGGCAGAGGCAGGCAGATTTCTGAGTTCGAGGCCAGCCTGGTCTACAAAGTGAGTTCCAGGACAGCCAGGGCTATACAGAGAGACCCTGTCTCGAAAAACCAAAAAAAAAAAAAAAAAGTTCTAACCTTAGCACATGTCGCTCAGCCTCTCCTTGCTCCTCGAAGGGTGCAGCAGAGTGACAGACAAGCAGAGATACATCAAAGTCGTCCTGATGCCGAAGCCCTTCAGAGTCCAGATAGGAGCCAGAGCTGTATAGTCGGGGTGGGAGAGATGCCGTCTCTGAGGTTCAACTGAAACCAGTCCCAACCCCTGTGCTCTAAACACACATCTCCCTACTCTAAGTCCAGCTCCCTGCCCCCAGCCCTACCAGGAGGAGCTAGCTGGGCGCCGCCTCCTAGTCTTACCTGTGCCATGCTGACACCAGGGCATATTCATTATGTTCCGGGCCACCGGGCCGGGCCATTCGCAGTGGCTTCATGTGGTAAGAACTGGCATGGTCAGCCACATAGTTGTACAGCTGGTGGGCAGCAATGAGTGGGGTGGGGAGCTCCAGTGTCCCTATGGGGCAAGTTACAGGAAAGACAGACACTGAGCCTGGGAGACACTGAGCCTGAGCTGGTGGACCAGGGAGTGGGATACTGAGGTTTTGCTTTCCTGGGGAACCCCCCCAAGCCCCCATGGAATGTTGCTGAGATGGGATAAATAGAGGGCAGGATGACACGGGACACAGAGCCCTAATTCTGCTGACACCAACCACAAGGAACCTAGGAGACAATTGAAGACTGAAAGCACGGACATGGTACAGGGAAACGAGCGATTTCTGGTCTTGCTGGGCCAGGCCTCCTGTGGCTATTCTACTATAACCTCACTGGTTTGCACTTGGGCACTGACCTTGGTAAATGTGATTACGTCCAAAGTGGGGTCCATCAGGGTGGTGGGCCAGGAAATACTGCAGGAAGGTGGTGAGGTGGTAGCCATGCCGCAGTACCAGGTTGGCACCGAGCACATGCTGGTGCACGAGGCGCAGGTGGAAGTCATAGCTGAAGGAGTGCACATGCATCAGATCACGGACCTTGTCGCATTCCTCTGTGAACAGCAGGGACAGCTGGGGAGGAACCACAGGAGGCAGGGTTAGGGTGTGGGAACACAGGCTGCCCAATTAATACTCTCTTCCTGGGCAGAGAGGAAGCTTGGTACTGCTTCCTGTTGTGGTGGGCCCCGCAGAACTCCCTCAGCCAGCACAGCTTCTATGGGGAACCTTCCTCTTACACTCTGTAATACGGTGCTGGACTTTTCTGTTTATTTGGAACAAGGGCCATTAGGGGAGATAACCCTTGTTACTATTTCATTTGAGTCTGACTGAGATGGTCTACCATGTATTTACCAGTGGTCATTGTAAATACAGGGGAATAGGCACAATGCCTTGCCTTCAAGAAGCTTACAGTAAAGTAGTTGGAGACAGGGAGATGGACAGTCCAGGGATGAGGGACAGTCCAGGGATGAGGGACAGGACAGGGGATGACAGACAGGAGTGACAGACAGTGCAGGGGTGGGTTATGGACAGTCCAGAGGATGAGGGACAGGACGGGTGAATGAGGAATTACAAAGCTCACTAGAAAATATATAATCAGAAAATCTGGTGGGAGTCAAGAAAAGCCAGCTGTCATCACCTGCCTTTCCCAAGGACAAGACTCTGGCCCTGTACTTCATACCTGTGTGCCCTCTGCCTCTGATGCTGATCTGCCTGACACGGAGCCTAACTCCACTATTCACTGTAAAGCTTCCTACAGAACAGCAGGGCCAGGTCAGGGTGGGCCTCCATTGAGTCTACGTGACTATCTGGCTGATGACTGATGACGGTAGAAGGGACAGAGAGAGAGGGAGGGAGGCAGAGATGAGGACCATGCCCTTCTCTTGACGGTACTCTACCAACAGTGTTGACAACAGTGTGTGTGGTACTCAAATGGCAAGCTCCATCTGGGTACTGTGGGAGCCTCAGGAGTTGGTAGAAACACAAACCAACATCACAAGGAGACAGACTAGCTACATGGCCTTGGTAAACCCGTCTCTCTCTGGTGTCAGCTTCCTCATCTACCTTAGAGCGCACAGATCTCAGCCAGAGGCAGTGTGATGAGACAAAACAGACAGGGTGAGATCAGTATCACAGGAAACTCGATTTCACCCAAGTCCTCCACTGATGGGCTTTGTGTTGCAGGGCAACATTTCTGTGACCTTCAGACTCACCATCTGCCTAGAAAAAACCTGCTTTCTCCTCTCAATACATACAAAGGCCATTTAATGAACGATGGCATCTTACAGCAGTTTAGACACTTGAGCAGCATGTAAGTCCCAGCAGCTGGGAGATGGAGACAGGAGGAAAAGGAGTGGACAGTCAGTGGCTACATAGTCCAGGGCAGCCTGGGCTAGCTGAGACCTATCTCAGAAACTAATCTAAAACAAAAGAAGCCTGCGCAGGACTAGAGACTTAAGGCGGGGGCAGAGCAAGCCTAGGCAAACTCTGGAAATCAGGTGGACTGGCTGGTTTGTGTCAACTGGACACGGCTGGAGTTACCACAGGGAAAGGAGCTTCAGTTGGGGAAATGCCTCCATGAGATCCAGCTGTAAGGCATTTTCTCAATTAGTGATAAAGAGGGGAGGTCCCCTTGTGGGTGGTGCCATCTCTGGGCTGGTAGTCTTGGTTCTATAAGAGAGCAGGCTGAGCAAGGCAGGGGAAGCAAGCAGGTAAAGAACATCCCTCCATGGCCTCTGCATCAGCTCCTGCTTCCTGACCTGCTTGAGTTCCGGTCCTGACTTGGTGATGAACAGCAGTATGGAAGTGTAAGATGAATAAACCCTTTCCTCCCCAACTGGCTTCTTGGTCATGATGTTTGTGCAGGAATAGAAACCCCGACTAAGACATCAGGTAACAGGAAGTCAAAGGAAGCTGGGAGGAAGCCCTCTGATCTCACAGAACAGTGTGAGGGAGGGCGGTCCACTACCCACAGCTCCCTTTTGGTCCAGGTAGGTCCTGCACATGAAGCCACGGTGCTCTTCAGAGTTGTATTATCCTATGGCAAACTGTGACCATGTATGTATGCTCGATGTTCAAAGCAGAGGCAACCATGTGGGGCTAGATTTGAATCATCCTGGTATGGGAGTTCCCCACAATGGAGAGGAGGCGGTTTTGATGGCATTGGGTCCCACTAGATCCTCCATCTTTCAGAGGTGTGCGTAAGCTTACAAGGTATGCACCCTATTGTGACACTTCTGGCAACCTGAGAAGCCAAACAGAGCGAGGCAGAGCTTCAGGCAGCTGGCCTTACTTGCTCCTTAACTAACTACGCAACTATGAGTGCTTGGCCCTCCAGGATATCAAGGGCCTGCCTTGAGGCAGACTGACAAGGACACAATGAGTAAGTGCCAGTGTTGGTGACTACACAGACAATGCCAACTGCCCCATTTGCATCAGACCAGGTCTTGCATGGCACGGATGTGACCCATTGTAAGAGCATTGTGCTATATGTAATGGTATATGGTGATGGCACAGGGCGGAGCCCATCTCTGTACTGGCTTACCTTAACACTACAGCTGAGTGTAGCTTTGGAGCTCCCAGGATGAGACAAAACAAGAGTCCAGTCAGTACCAGGCTCTAGTGCCCACTACAAGGGTCATGAAACCATAGTGCCCGCCACACAACAGGGAGGCAGTGGCTGTGTCTCAGCTCTCTGTCCACTCCATGTTACCCTGTCCCTACCACATACCTGAGAGTTGACCGCTTGTCCCATTGGGATTCGGGAACATTCCAGAGCAAACTGTTTGACACAGAAGTAACAGCCCTGAGAAGAAAGTGAGCCGGAGGTGAGGACGGTGTGAGAGGCGGGCAGGTAGAGCGCCCCCCACTGAGCTTCCCTGTCTCACCTGGAAGGTCAGCTCCATGAGAATGATGCCCCCAGGCAGTGCCCGCTGCAGGTGGTAGGTGGTGACCGGAGTACTGGTGCTCTGAAGAAAGGAAAAGGAGACACGGGCTGGGGTTCACCAGCCTGGAACCAACACGGCAAGGGTCTTTTAGGACTGGCTTATAATGACAGTCTAGGAGCAGCAGGTCAGTGTATCTGTCAAGGTCGATGGCTTTGGGTATGGAGGGGACCTAACTCAGATCACTGCTGACTTCACCATTGTGTGACGAGGAGTTACCTTCGGGCTCCCCTCAGCCTTGGCTTTGGGGCAGGAGAAGGAGCCTCGACCCTCTGTTCCAAGGATAGCCATAGCCCGTAGCCGACTGGTGCTATAGAGAAGGAAGAGACAAGAGGCTGAGTGAGGCAGGCGAGGGCTGAAGGGCTCTGGCCGGGGCCATTTCGCATGGCACTGCTTTCAGACAAGAGTCAGGCCCAAGTCAGGCAGGTTTGCTCAGGGTTCCCCAGGAAGCATGGCTGGGGCTGGAGTCCAGGTCTGGTAGGTCAGCTGTGTTCAGGGGTGGGTGTAGGGTGGCAACAGGCCAGGCATTATTCACTGTTCCATGGAAGAGAGGTCGCAGAGCAGAGGGAGATGGGGCATGCCTGGACTTTTACTAGGAGATGCTGGATGCTCTGTGAGGGTAGTTCTCTAAGACGGAAAAGCAGTCTTGTTTTAATTGGGGGACAACAGCCCCTCTAATTATTTCTAAATTATCTCTAAATTCTTTTACTTCTGTGTTTGTATGTGTGTCTATGTGAGTGTGTGTATGTGACATGTCTGCATACACGTGTGAAGGCCAAGGGGGCGTTAGGTCCCCAAGAGCTGGAGTTAGAGGTGGGTGTAAGTTATCTGTCGTGGTTCTGGGTAGGCCCCGCGGAAGGCAGCAGCCACTCTTAACCACTGGGCCGTCTCTCCAGCCTCTTCTAGTTCTTAACTCAGGACCAAGGGGGATGAAAAGCAGGGAAGGACTTTCAAAGGCCTGGAAGGACTGGCGGGTCCCATGAACTGCATGAAAGAACTGCAATGCCAGGCTCAGGCTGGTGGGAGGTAACTGGAGTGCTGATACGTAAAGGCAGGGAAAGGGGGGCACATTCAGGGGCTCACCAGCCTTGAACTAGTGTGTGGGGTCCTTTAGTTCCTGACCTTAACAATGTCTCGTGGGATTGGTAAACTGAGCACGCCAATCACAACCCTTGCACTGCAGTTCTATCTACCACTGCAGTGGGTACCACTCCAGGTCATGGAAGTGGCTGTCAGATAGAAGAAATGTTCCATTTAACCCTCAGGGGAAGTGCTATTCGACTCAGAGATCACTAAAACTGGTAAGGATGGAATGCTTGACTTTAAATTATGTTCTGGAAAACATACTATTTAAGAATTAGTGTCACTTTTCCTCAATGGCCATCTGAAGGCAAGATGGATCACACCAGTGGCTGTACTGAAGTGAAGTCACTCTCGTAAGTACTGGTAGTTTTCTCACACTTCCTGCATCTGCTCCAATTCCACCATCTGAGCTGGAAATACCAGCTCAATGTGTGTGGTCAGTGTTTCTGTCAGCATGCAAGCTCATTAAGTGAGCCTAAGCACCTTGAATGGATTATCAAGGTCTACACAGGAGAGAGAGAGAGAGAGAGAGAGAGAGAGAGAGAGAGAGAGAGAGAGAGAGAGAGAGAGAGAGAGAAAGAAATATGAGAATGAATGCAATTAAACAAAGAACACAGGCTCTGCCCTAAGACGACAAAGGTTGTTACTGAATTGCCAGGCTTAGGGGCTGATGGCATGTGGAGACAGAGAACTGGATTCTTTCAGGACTCAGGCTGTCGGTAATAGCCAGAGAGCGGAGGATGACTAGTACAGACCATGGTCAGAGGTACAGGTAGGACCACTGCAGAGGGTCTTGGTGAAAATGGACCAAGGATAAAGACCAAGACTGGAATTGACAAGACCCAAACTGAAAAGTTCAGGAGCATATGTGAGATTTGCATGTATGGATATATGCAGGTATGTAAACAAATGAGGTGTGGGTGGGCACAAGCTTGGTGAACATACTGTCTGTGTATGTGCTTGCGAGTTCTGTAAACCACATAAGGTTTGTAGGACATGCAGGAGGGCTACGTGAAGTGTCTAAGATCTTTATCTATGTGTGCCAGTGATGAACACGCACAATGCCTGGGCAGCCAAAGGAGCCATAGAAGGGAAGGCTGCGGGGCCTCACTTGAGGTGGAGAAGCAGGTAGGGAAGGAGGAGTGGACTCACCTGCGGGCAGGTGAGGGGGGCCGGAGTGGTACCAGCACAAAGCCAATGCTCTGCAGATACTGCACGTATTGCTGCAGGAAGGTCAAACTCAGCTCCTTCAACCATGGCTCCTCTCGGGCTCCTGGAGGAGGCACATCCAAGGATTCACAGCTTGTGGGAACCTCTCGGCTTCCAGACCCTGACTCAGGGCGCGGTCGCCGCTGCAGAAGTGGAAATTAAGGCTTGTTATCTAATGAGAACCCCGTAGGGATGGAGTGCAGGCTACTGTTGGGGACAGGCCTTGGAGAACGCTTGAGCCTCACCTGCCCTTCAGAGGGTGCACAAGTGTCTGGGGGTCCATGCAGCCAGGCAGCTGGGTCAAAGAGCAGAGCTGTCGCGCAGTAATGCACCAAGCGGGATGACTGCTTCAGGGTCTCCAGCTCCCCAGCCTGGACACAGGGCAGGAAGTTCTGGGACAGTGGCCAAGGGAGGCGAGAGATCTTTGTGCAGGATGCAGAGGGGACTACTCACACTGATGGGCATGCTCGCTGGTGCAGAACGCTGCTGCCAGGTTACAAACAGGTTCTCCATCTTCATCTGGCGCTCCAGCTCTGGGGATGGGAGGCATCGGTAGTAGCCTTTGCAGCTGACCTCCTCTCAGTCACACTCTGGTCTTCGCAGAATTTTCCCTCCCTGCTGCCTGGCCCACATTCCTCACCTTTTCGCTCTGTCATCTTGATTTCTAAGAACTGCTGCCCATGGTAGGTCACAGGATCTGGAGGTCTGGGCGCAGGACCACCTGTGGAGCTGGGGCGAGCAGCTGTGATGTCCCTCAGAGCTTCATCAAAGGGAAATGTGTCCAAGGAAAGGGGACCTCCCCCACGAGAGGAGCCACTCAGCCGGCCCTGTTCGCGACTCAGTGGAGGGCTTGCATTCCGGATGAGGGTCTCCACTTCCATGGTCGGCAGCAGGAATGGGTTTGGCTCCTGAGAGGGATGGAGGATCATACCAGGCACAAGCCTTTTGACCTTGAACCCTTCGTTCCATGTTGGGGCTTCCTCTCTGTTCCTCTTCTGTTCTGAGCTTGTCCCCCTTCCCTGTTTCTTTAGCTGGCCACTCAGTGGCCAGAGCTATGAGCAGGAGCCGGGCAATAGGTACCTTTCCATCGCGGACAGGAAAGTCCGACTGGCCACAGTGGTGGAAGAGCCCGAGCTTCTGGCTGAGAAGGCAGGAGATGAGGTGGGCTCGCGCATTCTGCCACTGGACAAGGCGGATCAGAGCTCGGCCCAATGCTGCACCCAGGTCTGGAGCCCAGTTATAAGTCAGCAGCTGTAGCTAGAGATCAGGGGTCAGGGTCAGGGAGGTCATAGAACTCCTCCCTGCCCCAGCCCTTGACCCCACACTTACCTTCTTATCTGTAACCTCTAGCAGCAAAAGCCTTTGCCGGGGAGCACTTCGCCCTGGGCTTCCGTCTCCTCCTGACTCAAAGCGCTGTACAGCCTTGGCAGCTACAGGAGGGAAGGGGGACACTGAGGGGCTGTAGGCAGAGCCCCAGCTCCCACCTTCTCTCTGCAGGGTCTGCGACTACCCTAGCAGTCACTGGAGCCCACCATCTATTTCCTCACCCTGCTGGGTTGGTCTCCTCCACTGTGCGAAATTCCTTCCCAGAAGAAGAAGGTGCCGCTGAGCTGCTGGGCGGGGGGCTGGGCCCAGCTGCCCCTGGGAACAAGGGCTGAAAACATCTGGCTCGGAACCTCTGTTGGGAGGAAGGCGTGCATAGAAAGGTAACAATTCCTGGCCCCATTTTCTGGTCCTTCCTGCCTCTCCTGAGCCTTGTGCCCACCTCTCCTAGCCCAGCCCCTACTGGCTTAGCTTCCTGTAGTTGCCAGCTTTTAGGACTCTGGGGAAGGCCAGAGTCTTTCAATCCTCCAGATCTCAAACTCACAAATGCTGCTCAAAGACACGGACACTGGTGTCTCCAGCCATTGAGATGACCAGAGTGGTGAACTCTGGCAGGACGGATGGAAGGAGGAACCGGGATACCATGTGGGTGGAGCTTCTGGACACTGAGGCACAACCTGGAGGACAAGGAGTCACTGCAAGGCCACAGCATGAAAAGCAGGTCAAGGACTGAGGAGGGGGCAAGGGGTGAGGTTCTCACCAATCTGAACCATGAATCCCATCCAGCGCTGAATGACACGAGCAAACACGGGGTGCAGGGTCCCCACCTCACCCTCCTCTAGCTGTGTTGTCCGGCGTCTAAAGACAGAGGAGGAGTTAGAACACTACACTCACAGACACATACAGCTAGCGAGCACCCGCCAGGGACTTTACATGTGGATATGCCCCAACACGGCACCACACCGCACATATACCTTTGCCTCTGGGCTCCAGAATCTGAGCCCGGTGCCCGCTCAGATCCACCTGGGGTCCGAACGTTTTCGGTTTTATGACGTCTCCGACCCCGAGTATCTTCTGGTCGATCCAGAACAATATCATCGGTTGTTTTGGGGGAACCCAAGTCTCCAGCTTCTGTTTTACTCTAGCAACAATGCAGGGAATGAGGAAGGCTATTAGGGAGAGGAGCGAGAGATGGAAGCTCTGGGGAACAGAATGAGCCTCAGGAGCGAGATGCCCACTTCAGGCCCTGACAATGCCATCCTGGCGGCTGACTAGTCCAGAGCAGGTTACTAATTTCCTGATCCTCATCTTCCTCGTGGGTAAAGTGTTACTGTTTAGAGGGCTCTCATCTAGAAACACGGAAGCGAAGGCAGTTGGCAAGCTGGGAATCTCTCTATCAGCAGTTCTCAACCTGTGGTCTTGACCCCTCAGTAGGGACGTGTCAGATGACCCTTCACACGGGTCACCTAGAGACCATTGGAAGACACGGATAATAACAGTAGCATAATTAGAGTTATGAAGTAGCAATGAAAATATCTGTATGGTTGGGGGTCATCACAACATGAGGAACTGTACTGAAGGATCACAGCTCTATAGGAAGGTTGAGAACCACTGCTTGTTATGTTTTGCAAACTCCTACCCAAAGGACAGAGCGATTTTATCCGAAGAGACACATGAAAAGGGGAGAGGGAGGGGGTTGGAGCAGCTGGGAGGCAGGCAGTCAGACAGAAGCCACGTCACCAGCCCTTCCATTACCAGCATATCCCAGAAGCTGCGGCGGCCAGCTTTGCTAGGTGGAGTCACAGGCTCCCCAGAGACAGGGGTACAGGGAAAGGTGCTGGCTCTGCAGGCAGGGCTCTTGGTGTCCAATGGTCCGCTCTTAATACTTCCTGTGGACACCAAACACTGCAGGCTCCCATCATGGATCCCCTCTGTAGAAAAGCTCACCCCAAACCCAGCACAAGTGTCTCAACGCCTATTCTGCTAGTGGGTGTATGAAACTTGACCATGCACAGCTGCACACGCTTGTGAGCTGAGTTCTAAGGCTCTCCCCTCCTCAGGTGTATGTGCTGGGGAGGGGGAGGGGCAGCTGAATGCGTATTTCTGGTAGAGCACCCTGTTTCTGTCTATGAACCTCATGCATGCACCCTTGCCCAGCACAGGATCCTGCTTTGATTGCTGACTTTCACACTAGGCTCTTGATCGGCATACCTGGAGGGATGTTTTCTGTACACAGTGAGGCTGGCAGCAGCCGCAGCTCCATGATGGCATCGGCCAGGGCCTGGCGAGCAGCAGCCCGGAGCTTCTCCTCCAGTTGTACTATGCTAATGTTCCCCTTTTCCCACACATCCAGTCGAAGCCGTGGGGACCCATCCTGAGCTGGAGGGGAAAGTGGAGGTCACCTGTGGTTGTGGTCCACCCTAACTGCCACCTTTGCCTTCACAGCACTGAGGGAACACTCCAGTCCCACAGGCTGTCATACCTGAACAACTGTCCAATGTGTTTGGGCAGCGAATGACCTGAGTCAGCTGCTCAAATTCTTCCTCTTGTAGTGGGTCTGGGGGCCCCGGAGAAGAGGGGGGCCATGATGCCAATGAGATGGGGGTTCCTCCTTCTTCCACAAAGGCTAGAGTGATGCAGGCAACCCCTGTGTAGAAAGCCATAGGAAGACCCAGACTTAGCACTTGCACACAGCCCTCTCCTGGACCCTCCTAGAGAGCCAGCAACAAGGCTCTCCAGCCTGGAGGTAAAAGAAGCCTCTCCTGCACAGGCCTAAGCCCTGCAATTTACCTTTGCCACCAGTGCCCTGTCCACCAGGTTTATTATACAAGTAGATGTCCAAGTCGGGGAGGCCACCCTGTGCTGGGAGTGGATGCTGGAGAGAGAACAACTGTGAGCACCGAGACACAGGGCGACAGCAGGGAGGAGGGGACAGGTGCTCATGGGGCTCAGGACACACGGGCCGGGGTGTACACGGGCTCACGGGCATAGCCACAGATGCAAGGAAAGTCACAGTCTGGGTGTGCAGGGGACGGGGACACCGAGTGCAGGTAGGTGACAGCAGTCTCACTTGGAAGTGGTTCCGGCTATTGCTGTCTGTGTACTTGGGGGAGTGCAGGAAGGTGAGTAAGTTCTGGCGGAGGTACCAGGCCAGGGCAGGAAGCCAGGGTCTGCAGGACGGAGGCAAGACCAGATGCAGCACCTCTGAGGGGAGACTCCGGGGAGGTTGGATGAACTGCAGTTACAAGAGATAGAGCTGAAGCCACGGATTCTATCCTAGATGTCCCCAGCACCTGTGGCTGAGTCTGAAAAGGATGCTGGTATCAGACAGGCAGCTGACCTCTACATCGGCCGGGGTCAGCTTGCAATTCCGAACCAGCATGACTGTGATGATGTCCAGGGTGGCCTCGTCCAGTCGCCGGCGCAGAACCCGCACTAACTCATCTGTGATTTCAGGACCTTGACAGAGCCGTGTTAGAAAGGTGGGGAGACTGTTAGAGGATTCAGCCATCTTCAGTCCAGGCCTGAAGCCCCTGATCACAACTATGAGACTGGATATAGCTATGCATTCCAGATAAAAGGGAACCCGCACAAAGCTTTGGCTTCGTCAGGCTACTCAATGTGATTTTGGACACATGAATTTTACCTAAAATCCTCAAAGCCCTTATATAAAAATGGTGATTTTAACATCTCCAATCTCAGAGTTGTGTTACAACTACTAAAAGGGAAGCTATGTGCCCTACTCAGCATTAATTGTTTACTTGATACAGCTGAGAGTCATCTGAGAAGGAAGTCAGTTGAGGACTGCCCAGGTCAGCCTGGCATGTGAGCATATCTGTGGGAGGTTTGGCTTGATTAGTAGTTGATACAGGAAGACCCGGAACACTGTGGCCAGCACAGTGAGAAGGTGATGGCGGGCTCTATAGGAATGTTAGCTAAGCAGGAGCCTGTATGTGAGCCAGCACCAGTGTTCCTCCATGCTTGCTGCCTTAAGTCACTGTTGCCCTCCTGTCCTGACTCCCACTGATGATATAACCTGTAAGCTGAAATAACTTTCCTAAATTGCTTTTGGTTAGCGTTTTCTCACAGTGACAGAATGAAACTCTGACAATATGTAACAGCTTTAGCCTGAGCTCTGGTACACACGACCTGGGTACCTCAGGGTACCTCAGTGTCACCCCCTCACTGATCCTATACACTTCACCCAGTACATCTCTGGTCTCAGGTCAGGACCAAGCAGCTGTGCTCCGACTGTCTGGAGGAGGAAGCCAGGGCAGACTAGATGGCTACAGGAGAAGCAGATCTTACCTGCCTGTCCTACGCCATGGACCAGCAGCTGGATATGTCTGTCCACTTGGCCCACAGGGCGCACAGCATCTGAACTGCGGCTGGAAGCCACGTCCAGGGGAGAACGAGGAGCCTGCGGGGACAACAACGGTCAGGGTCTAGCTCCAAGAAGCAAAGCCTGAGGGGTATGTGGGAGCAACATGTGGTGGAATGGTGAGACGTGCCACGGAATCCTCAGAGGAGATGGGTTCTTGGCTTCGGGATAGAGCTAGGGATGGGGGCAGCGTGTCCCCTTCCCACGGTCGGTCACTGCAAGAAGTCTCCAGCAGCCTAGAAAAGAAAGGCGAGGTCACTGGATACGTCTCCTCCCATGCCATCCCAGACTCAAGCTTTACCACATCTTCTCAGGGTCCACATACCGAAGGTAGTACACGGCCTTCGTTGCTCGCTCTTGATAAACAAACATATTCTTCCGGTTCACTACAGAGAAGGCATTGAGCACGGAGCGCAGGGCCTGGATAGCTGCGGAAGTGACATGAGTAAGAAAAATCTCTTCTCCGACATCTCCCACTCCCATCCGCCCTGGCATGCCAATCACGTACCCCGAGAGACCCCCATGCTGGGTCCCATCTTGAGACGTGAATGGACTCGGATCACAGTTCCCCATACAACGTCACAGGAGAAATGGCCTGGGACAAACTGCATGGTGGCTGCAAGGTATCCTCGGGGAGCACAGCTCTCGTCAGCGGCGTAATCTGCAGAGGGGCAGCATGGGCAACACACAGGCTATCCCAGGCCTCTGCCTCCTTACCCCAGACTCCCTACTCCTGACTCCTCAGCCGTGACTATCCATCTCCTAAGGAAAGGCGAATGTACTGGGTAGTAAGGATGAGCTAGGCTCGGGTATATTCTGAGGAGTCAGGTTATGGTACAGGGGCTTTTGGGACATCTTAAGGAGTCTCTGAAGGAGTTAGGGAGAGGTGTCAAGAGAGGCAATCCTAAAGCCGATACCTAGGGATTCTGGCTTATCACAACATATGCCAGTCGCCCTGTAAGCTACTGTCTTCACCAAAGCCATAGCAGTAGCTCATTAAAAGAAACAGGCTATGGGTGCCTGCACACTAGCTGTAGAGTGGGCGCAGCCTCCTGTGCTCTGAAGAAAAGATGCCCCAAAGGCTGTATAGTAGTAATTAAGGCCATGGACACAGTCCAATGCCTCGTCTGATCCTTGTCATGCTTCCTAGTGAACGAGGAACCTGCTGAAGGGTGAGGAAGCAGTGTGACCTCCCAGAAGCAGTGCATACAGGCGGATACTACCTACACTCTGGCTCCAAGCGCAGCTCCTACGGGCTTTAGAGACTACAGAGACTAAAACCAGGAAGGGCTGCGCCCAGGCTCTGACCACCGCATGTGTCAGGACGCCGTGAGTCCTGAGGTGGCAGCGCTTGGTTATCTCGCTCATTTTCTTTTTTTTTTTTTAAAGATTTCTTTATTTATTATATGTAAGTACACTG
>NC_034595.1:69531808-69556165 GCF_900095145.1 Mus pahari
TTTTTTTTTTTTTGACCGCCACAGCACAAAACTCAGTTACTAGGTGCAGAAGAAGGGAGTCCAAGGGTTGAGACTTCAATTACTTCCCCTATTAAATTAGTATGTTTGCTTCTCATGACCAGAAACTCTAGGAATCCCAAAGGGGTCCTGTGTCTGCCTGTCTGGAGGGATGCTCAGAAGACCAACCTTGCTACAGTGTCTCAGGCTCTTCCCCTCTCTCTCCTCCCGGTGGAACAGGCTGGCAACTTCCCACTCCCTCACACAATCTCCTGTCTACTCCACTGCTGGGTGAAGGTCAATGTTTCAGGTATCAAGGCAAGGCCAGGCAAAGGCCAGCCATTAGGAAGCCGGGTCACAGCCTAGAACTAACCATCTCTTTTCTGCAGGATTCTTCTTCATCCTTTCCGTCCTTACAGGCTTTCCCCCTACTGAACAGAGCACGCTCAGCTCTGTCCTTTATGTAGAAGGCTTTCCTCGCCTCTACCTTCCTTCGGTCACTATCCATTTTCTCTGCTGACCTAGCTGAAAGAGCAGTTCTGCCCGCTCCAACTCTATCCTCACTCGGCCTTGTCATCTGGCTTTTGTTCCTTCCCTCTTTAAAGTCAGTGGTGACCTAGCAGTAGCCAAGTGCAGAGCTCCTTATCTTTCCAGTCTTGCTCCTCACACGAGAAGTGGACAGAGGACAGACAGCGAGGCTGCCTGGTCAGGGAGGCCCCTGGCTATGACTGTACCGTCACTGGGCAGGACTGCCCGCTGACGGGAATGGAAAGGTGTCTCGCTGCGCCACAGATCTTCTTCGCTCTCGGCCACCAGAAGGGAGTTACACACATGACTGTCGTGAAGGTCTTGAAGGAGCAGTCGCTAGAAAAAGGAGAAAGTGTCAGAAAACTGAAATACTTTCTAGTAAGTGGGTGATGGTCAGGCCACAGAGAATGCCCACCATCACTGAGGTCTGAGGTCAAATAAAACATCAGGAGCCCAACCGGGACTACTTAATGTACAGTGTATCAGAAATGAAAGTACATGGATGTACCGAGGACTGGGAGGTAGGCAAAGACAGTCTGCTTTGATACTGCATCAGCCTGGCCTGCCTCGGCCGGGAGAACAGCCTACCCTAGAAGTGTGAAAAGGTTACTCCTAGGCACTGTCAAGTGAAAGCCAAGAAACAGATTTCTTGTCAAGGGGACCCAGAGCGCATGGCTTCAGACACTGTTCGGTCTGTACTGGGAAAAAGGTGATACAGGTGTTTGGACTGGACAGGGGATGCTGGCACGGAGAATGATGGGCCAGTCAGGGATCGGTAGTGTGGGGACTTGGAAATTCTGAATTTGTAAAAGGGAAAATACAAAACCAAACCAAACAAAAACCCACCACCAATCTGGAAGGACACCAGCAAGCACAGTGTTAGTCACGAGGGAACAGCACCCTACTTAACAGAGCTCAGAGCCAACCCAGCAAGTCTCTGCCCCTCATCAGAATCTGCTCAGTAGCCTTCAGTTCTCTACTTGACACTGCTTTAACTAAGACATGTTCCCAGACAGTCGGGGTCAGAGCCCTGCCAAGCGCTCTCCCAGCAGCCTCCTCTTCACTGTAGAATTCCTCACGGCTGGCACTGAAACCTTCCATGTACTTTAGTTGTTCAATGCCTGTCTGGCCTTTCCTACATAAGCACGATAGCCAGGAGCCCTGTGTCTGCCTCCACTGACTTCCCAGTGTAAGGCCAGGAAGCCAAGGGTCGCTGGCAGGGAATGAGAACTCGTTGGTTTGTAGGGCACTGTGGGAATAACAACTTTCTAGAGCCAGGGTGTCCTAGAAAAGGTCTCTGTCACTGTTAAGTCTGAGACAGACCATGCAAACTTTTAAAGTTTGGTTCCTCCTCCTCTCAGCCTTAGATCCCCGCCCCGTCCCAGGCTGACTTACCTGGTTGACCTCTCTGCAGATTTCCCCAACACGCCTCACCAGGAGTTGCTGCAGGTGGCGACACTCAGCGCCTGGGCCGCCATCCTCACGACTCAGGCTCCTAGGCCAAAAGGACAGAGAACATGAGAGAACTGCAGAGGGAGGCAGTTTTAGGTGTCCTACGTTGGAGGGAAGGCCACGGAGCTGGGGGCCAAAGGAAACTATATAAAGGAGGTACAAATGTCCCAAGGAAATGAGCTTATGGGAAAGGCAAGCAGAGATTCCCAGTGGGCTGGGAAGCCCAGGCTGTGCTTGCCTTGCCAGCTCCCTCGTGGACCACTGAGGCTCCCATCGCCAGCACGCCTCTCCATTATTCTTGAAGCTCAGTCAAGATGGTGGCCTTTCCTATGTCACCTCTAAAAGCTGGGTATTTAAGCAGATGCCCAGCTGTGAGCCCTCGCTCTGTCACTTACTGTGACTGTGGGCAGCGTTTCTTCACTCACTCACACTATTAGGGCGATACTATGTAGAACTGATATGATGTGATAGGTAATCCCAGGTCAATTAGACAAGCTGATCCCTGCACATGCTAGACAGGCACCTACATGCTATGTACACTTGTTAAATAGCAGCCACCACTCTTACTTTTCTAAAGCTTTTATGAACTTAAGGCCTTCAATGATGCTCTTAAGGCTCAGATAGAAGTCCTAATCCCTAATAGCCTTTCAGCTCCACTAAGAAAGTCCAGAGAGCAGGGCATGAAGGTGTACTCCTTTACTCTCAGCATTCATAAGGCGAAGGCAGGCAGATCTCTATGAGTTCAAAGCCAGGCTGGTCTACATAATGAGTTCCAGGTCAGCCCTATGTTACAAAACAAACAAACAAACAAACCAAAACCAAGGGTGCTGTGCTTTTTCCAGAAGAGATCGAGAGTCCCAGACCTTAGAAGATCCCTTCAAAGCTCTGAAGCTTCTCTCTTTCTCTGAGACAGGGTTTCACTGTAGCCCTGGTGACCTGAACATACAATGGAGACCAAGCTGACCTCAAACTTATAGAGCTCCTCCTATCTCTGCCTTCCCAGTGGAGGGTTAAAGGCACATGTCACCATGCCAGGCTGTAGGTATTTCCAGTAACCCCGAAGAGAAGTGCTGTGTGACTATGCACAAGAAGCTGACAGCGTCGGGGTACAGGACATGGCTTCTACATACCGTGCGTGTGCATACACTTCCACACGATCCTGTAGTATCCTGATGATGAGCCAGAAATCAGGCAGGGAGGGCCCAGGAAGGACAGAGAGCGAAGGCTGTGGAGGCGCTGGTCCAGGTGGGGTCCGCAGTGTGAAGAGGGCTTTCTCACCAAGAGTCTCCCCGGGACCCTCACTGTCTGAGCCACTGCTGCCCCCGTCATAACCTGTGTCAAATGTGCTGACATTCAACCTCTCCCTTAGCTGAGCCCAAGCCATCTGAGTCACAAGGGCGTCAAGCTTGACAGACTCCTTTAAGTAGGTCCCCTCTGACCCCCAACCTAGGCCTTTCCCTATGCAGCCCCAAACCCAGCTGCTATCAACTTGGGGTCCTCCACCCCAACCCTGAGCTTACCAAGGTGGTCTGAGTCCACACTGCCTTGACTGGACATGAGGCTTAGTCCCCGACTAGGCCCAGGCTGACTTCCTGTAGAGAGAAGGGAATGCCTGGTGTGCCTCTGGATCGTGTGGAGGGTCGGCCAGTAGAAAGGGAAGCTGAGAGAGACAGCCATGGCCCCCAGCCTATGCTGCCCATCTTCTCTTACCTCCCTGTGACAGGCTGGGAAGGCTGATGAGGGGGGTGCCTTCAGAATCCTCTAGGGAGCCAGGGACTTGGGGGCTGGCTGTCAGAACCTGAAAAACAAGAATCAGAACTGAGATATAGCCATATGACAACTGCCACACCTCTTGGTCCCCAGGTCAGACTTACCTCCCCTTCAGCATCTTCAGCCCTGTCTTCATGGTTGTGCCAAGCCCAGGCTGCTGAAGGGGGCTCCCCATGGAGTCCACCTGGTTGTTGGCCAGCTGCCACAAAGAAGAAGCCACTGTCAGGGTCCTCGAGGAGAACGTGGCCGGGGAGGTGAAGGCGCCGGAACTCCTAGGGAAGGAGCCGAGATCGTAGGTCAGGCGGGATTTCTTTGACACTGGGATTCCCCACAGAAGCAGATGGGAGCCCAAGACTGCTGAGGTAGAAAAGGTTGAATGGCTTTGCCAAAGTTCAGCAGGTCCAATTCCAAGGTGGGAAGTAGGGCTATCATCCGCAGAACTGTGCTACCAGGCAAATGGGGGCAGGGCAGAGACGGCAGAGGCATATAGGAGGGAAAATTCTATGGATTCAAATTAAGAGAGGGCGTTTCTTTCTGGGTTCCAAGAAAGGATGAGCCCCAGGAAACCATGGAGTGTCCTGAGGGCAGCTTATTACCTCCTTGAACTGTGTGAGGGAGCGCTCTGGCCCAAACACAAAACTCAGAGGAGGAGCTTGGCGGAGGCAGGTAGAGCGTCCAGAAGAGCTATGAATGTGGGCAGCCGCTCGGTGCAGGGCAGGGCTCTGGGGGATGCCCCCTCTCCGGAGTGCCCCTACCATCTCGTCTTCTAACAGCCAGCGGATCTACAACCAGACTGCAGGTGTGAGCCCTTGCTTAGTGGGGCATCACCCAACCCAAACCACAAGACGCTAGAAGCCAGTCTGCCCTACAGACTGCAAGAGGCCTACGCCAGTCATCTCATATGCCTGGCTGAGTGGGTGTCAGCCACAGCACTGGAGGTGGGGGTGGGGGGGAGGTTACTGCTTACACTGAAGGAGAGACTGGCTCACCTCGTTCATTGTGCTCTCAATAGCCAGTCTATGAGGCATGGCCAAACTGGACAGTCCTGGGTGCCTAAGTGGAGGAAAGGTTTATAAACTAGTTTCCCAAGAATGAAAACCGAGGGAGAGTGGAGAAACTGAGAAGAAAGGATGGGTAGGTGATGGAGCACCCTCTTAGAGGTGAAGGGGCGGGGGAGGAGGTAGCGGGTTCATGGAGGGGGGACCGAGAAGGGGATATATTTGAAATGTAAACAAACACAATAATTAATAAAAAATAATCATACACACATACACACAGGCACACATGCACGCACACAAAGGATGTACCTCTCTTCTTCTGGGGGTGGCAGTGGGGGTCCTAGGCCATCATCTGACCTTAAAGACGAGGGCTGCCCCGGGGACCGTGGGAATGAAGCACTGCTCTCAGATGTTGACCTAAACAGGGTTGGAGCAAAAGTCAAAGAGCAGGCCAGGAGCTACTATCCTCCTAGTCTCCCAAGGTCTCGTGCTCCCCAAAGCCCCAGAACCTGCCCTGCTTGCTGCCATACCGGTGGTGTTGAGGGTCCGAGGCTGGCGGTAGTTCCACTTCCAGGGGTAAGGTCAACACAAAGACATCAAGAGTGATACTGAGGTCTCTCAGTGGGACTCGGCCTCCAATCGGGGGTCCCTCCAGACTGGAAAGCACTTGACCTGTGAGAGAGGTAAAATTGGGGGTTTCTGGGGACCCTGGAAAAAGTATAGCTTCCCAAGTTCTAGATGATACCAAGTCATTTTCCTAGGTTCTCCCATCTCCCGTTCCCAAGGGCCAGCAGGCAAACAGGCCAGATGGGGACCTTTGGCCTTCCTCATGGCTCCCCTAAACTCACCCAGGCAGGTGGGCAGGCTGCACACAGGTACTGAGCTGTGCTGCCCACGCAACCGCACGGAGCATGTGAGGTGTAGGAAGAGAGGTGGTAGGTCATGCATGAGGCTGTCAGGCCCAGTGGGGGAGTCGCCCCCTAAGATACTGAAGGAGTCTTCATCGGGGTTCACAGTGTCTGCATCTGACAGTGATGCGGAGTCTAGCCCAGCGGGCCCCAGGTCTGGTTCTCGGCTCTCCCGGTATTCCACTTCCAGCTCTGGATCGCTTTCAGTGACCACACAGCAGGCAGATGTGTCCCCTAGAGGTGTAAGATGTGGTTAACAGGAGAGGGCAGCAGGAGGGACCACTGAATCCTGGCTGGAAACTAGCAGCCCAGTTTTACCCACTGGTTTACACACCTTCCTCTCCCACAAGCTCGGCTTCTGAAAACTCCAGGTCACTGATTTTTCTGTCCACGGTGTCTCGGGGTCCCTCATCCTGAGGGGGAGGTGGGGCAGACAGGTGATCAAAGCAGGACATCCAGCACCAGAGAACCACGACTCAAAAGGATTCTGAGAGGCTCTGGGTTGGGCATGCAGAAGGGAAGAAGGAACCTCTCACCTCTCGCCTACTGGATGGCGGGCAATAGAAGAAGTAGTGGGGATTGGAGGGAACGGTGCGGAAGTGCAGACGGCTGATCTCCAGGAACTTCTCCTGTTCAGGGAGAGGCCATGAGGTCAGCCATCCCTGAAAGGACCCTGCCCTCTTCACTAGACCAGGACACGTGACCATCCTCAACCCGGGGGAGAATCTGCGGGCAGCCTAAGTAGGACTCCACCCGCTTCTGCTCCCCTCCAAGTTCCCACCTGGATGAGGCTGTGAAGGGCATCATGTGCCTCTCCTCTGAGCTGGCAGACATCTGTCAGAGAAATCTCTGGACCAGGGTCTGAATTCGCAGAGACACGGGTGCTCTGAAACTCGGGCTCGCTTAGGTCCTCGGTCTCTATACTGGGGTTGGAAGGAGCACGTCGGGGTTAAGAACCGCCAAGCGCCAGAGCAGCACCCATCTGTGGTTATCTACAAGGAGTCAAAACAGCCTGGGAGGTGACCGTGGGAGCCCTCTCAGCCTTCGGGCTCTACCCTACACATTTCTTACAGTAAGGGTGGCCCCTTTCTGACTTGCACCACTGGGTGGAGGGTGGTACCACTCAGCATACAAGGAGAACAGAGGCAGCAAAGCTTGTTAGAGAATGGGTGTTCACTTGGAGAGTGCAGGAGATCTCGGCCTCTAGGGAAGTCACTGGGGTGGGGCCAGTGGGACCCTAGCTTTTTTAGCTGTTCTTTCCCGGACAGCAACACTGCAGAAGCTAACAGAGCGTCTACCGTCCTGCCTTTGTCCTTCCCTGAATGGAGGCCCACTGGGGGACTCTGAGATGAATGATACACTCCCATCAGTTGGGGAAACTCATACAATTAATATGGAAGACATCAGAAGAATGTCTGTGTTCACTCCTGGGAATGGGCTAGCCCTAACTCAGCTAATCAGAACATATTAAATTAGGAGAGGTGGGATATGCCTGGGAGAGAGACTGCTACCAAAGCCAAATGGGACAACACCGGAAACGAAGCCAGTGACAAGGTACCACTGCTTCTCAGTGTACTTCCTCTGGACTGAAAAGTCTTGCTTGTAGGAATTCGGTCTATGTGTCTATTACCACCCTGCTCAACAACCTTCAAGAACAATCCTAACCTGGACTCAGAAACTAGGATAGCTCGTTCCCGGGGTTCCGGTCCTTCTTCGATGCTACTGCTGAAGGGCCCTGGACTGAGAGGCCCAGGACTCGGGGGTGCGTGAGGCAAACCCCAAGTATGGCCACATAGTGCAAGCAGAAAGGAGGTGATGTCTACTTCTTGTAGTAGTTCCTCACAGGCATCGACGGCTGTCAGCAGGTCCTGGCAGGTCACGCTCTGTGCTTGTTGCAAGCTTCGGAACAGGCCTAATGGAAGCAGAATGGGCCATGAGGATCACCTTTGTAGCTGTCCTTCCAGTCCCCAAGCCTGTAACCCCTATAGTTCCACCCGCAGAGTCACATCCCTTCCCTGCACGATAGTCCTGCTCACCGCGGACAAAGCACCGCTGTGCGTGCTCCTGCAGCAAGGCACAATGTGTGGCTGCCTCCTTGTATCTGGGCTCCATCCAGGCGGAGGATGAGGAGGGGTGGTCCAGGTACTGAGCCCTAGGAACGTGAGGAACAACAGGCCATGGTGGACTCCCCTAAATGACACCTTGGCCTCATCAGGCATTCAAGCCCCAGAGGAGTGCGCAGACTCTTAGCAAACACACTCATGATTAGGGAAATCTGACGACTTGCTGGGGACACAGCTAGGAAGCTAAGCTCCTGAGTGACCTGAGTGTGCACCCACGCCTTGGATGGGAGGAGCCAAGAGTTTAAATGAAGCATACCCACCGGAACATGAGATCTCGTGGTGCTGGTGGAGGCTGTAAGCTGACCATTTGTTCCCTCAGTGCTTCTAGGGAACAGCTATAGATGTAGACAGGACACCGGGGCCGGGGCCCGTCAGCACCCTCTGGCTGGGGAGCCTGGCGCCCACTATTAGCTGGCAAGTCTCGGCAGGAGGGTGTGCTTGGCTCTCCTGGCTCCTGGGCACTGTCTGTGAGGAAAGGTGTGTATGTCTTCACATTCTTAGTGGCTTCTCACCCTCACCCTGTACTTAATTAAATGACTTTGGGCAGCAGCCTTACCACTAGCAAGGGTCACACTGAGGATGGGCACTTGGGACTTTGTAGCCTTAGTCCCTGTTGCTCCCGGGTCTTTCAGGCTCAGAGCTCCACTCCAATCTCCAAGCTTGGGTCTCATTTCCTCTTGAGAGGAACCCTCCAGGCCATAAGCAGTCAGATGTTGGACGTCTGCGGAGAAGAGGGGCACCTGCCTATCAGGGCTCTCTGGTGGACTGGGGGAGGAGCTTAAGGGTTTGTGGCAGAGGGGTTAGTGAGGTAGGTCAGCTACTGGTACCTGAGAAGGTAGCCGGGAGAAAAGTCAGGAACACATGCTGAGGGCCCAGAAGCCTCGCATAGCAGTGCCATTGAGGGGGCTGGGCCGAAATGGAAGACCCGGGAACCCCAGGAATCACTGCACTCTATAAGACAGACAGAGAACAAGAGCAATCCACAGGGGCACAGTCCAAGTCTTGGTCCCTTCTTCCACCAGACTAAGTACCAGAGAATGATGGTGGCCTGGGCACAGGTGTGTGCTGACAGAAGGATGGCCGCACTGTAAGTGTGCAGGGAAAGGCAGCGGAGCTGACCTGGCTAGGAAGGGTGGAGTCTCCAGAGCCCTGGGTGCTGTTGCCTGCTCGATCCTTAGGGACTGCATGGTCCCCCACTAGAGGACCTTCTGGACCTACAAGGGGGCAGAGATGGTGGAAAAGGACAGGGCCAGCAGAGAGGCAGGGCTCGGAGGTGAAAGGGTGGGAAGGATGGAAACCACCTTGGGGTAGTGAAGGGCTGAAGCGTGGATTGGGAAAGCAGAGGGGAGCTTACCTGGGTCACGGAAGCTCCGCCGCAGGACCTCATTCAAGAAGGCGGCCTGGTCAGCGGGGGTCAGTGGGATCTCCCGGTCACTGAGCTCCTGTCCCAGGCAGCTGTGCAGCAGGCACAGCACCATGTCGTTGGTGGGACAGGGCCCCTCGGCGAGAGGCACACCCTCTGGCTCTGCCCGACACACACTCTGTCTCAGCAACGAGTCTGCTGCCGCCCAGTGCCCCCGGCTCCACCCTGACTAGCAAAGCCCTTCCTTCAGCCTCGGCCTCCACCCACCCTCTCTCACTCTCGCTCACAGTGCTCGCTGACCATTCTATCTTCTGAGATGCCCAGGTTTGCTTGCCCCTTAGGTGAGGGTGAGCAGCTTCCAAGTATACCCACCTCTGGAGAGCAGGAAGAAAAACATCTGCAGTTGCTGGCACTGTGGCAACAACCCTAGTAGGTCAAAGTGGAACGGGATCTCATGGACACAGGTGTCTCCTTGTTGGTCCAGCCCTAGGAGGAAAGAATAGGACACCGGATTACCTACCCGTGGCTGCTCTCTCCCATCGTACTACCCTACTACACACACCCTCGCCACTGACCGTCTGAGAGCCGTGGCTCTGGGGGCAGAGGACCCCACTCCTTGCTCTGGCACATCTGTATCAGGTATTCAAAGGTCAGCAGGGAGCCTATGCAGGCAGCGTCCCGTGGGTGGAGCTAGGGAAGAAACACCAGATGAAAGGAGTCATTCTATCCTAGGTCCTACCTCTGGTCTCAAAGGACATGCACAGGCGACAGTCCCCAAGCAAGGGATAATCTGATAGGAACAGGGGACTGTTCTGGGGTAACTCACAGCTTGAGGAATCTCAGAGTAGGTCAAATCCTGCAGGTGTTTCCAGCTTTCAGGGCCAGGTCCCACTCGGCCATACTGAGGCTCCACCCACACCTCGGTGACTAGATTGAGCTCTGAGTCCCCCTCTAAGGCCTCTACCTCCACATCATTGTCATCATCTGTTGAGAAGCTAGAAGAGGAGGGCTTCTAAGCCTAAAAGTCCAGTGACAGCTTGTGGCAGGGAGGATGAGAGGGCCGGCATCCAGGATAGTGACATGGCCTGTGCAGACCAGCATCTACCCAACACGATCATCTAAAGCCAGCGGCTCCCTGCTCTGGTCTGGGATAGAGGTCATGGCCTCACCTGTCTTTAGTGGAGGTAGAGTGGGGTGGGAAGAGGATGTACTGGACAACACACGTATGCTTCTCTTCAGCTGCAGCCTGCCCCAGTGGTTCATTCTGTGGATAAATGGGAGATCCTGGGCAAAACCCAGGCAGTGACGAGGCCAGGACAGCTCCTCACTCTGGCCCAAGGCCTTGGTCCCTGGATCAGGGGAGGCAGTTTCTAGCAGTCAGCATCCAGCTGAGAGGCAAGCGTCCCAGGTTCTGATGGCCCTGAGGTAGGTTTCAGAAGGCTGGCACACACCTGAACTGGGAGCTCCAACACCATGTTGATGATTCCTTCCCCACTACAGGCAAAGTGGAAGCCTTCAGAGAGCCGGACTCTGCAGCCCCCGAAAGACAGGACAGAAGCACAAAGAAGAGAAATTTAGTTCAGTGTACCAACTACCCACCTCCCAGAAGCCATCATGCAACCTGGCCCGCGGGAGGCAAGCTCTAAATAGCAATTGCCTAGAGAGTATCAGGTCTAAATAGGGCCAGAGGCCAAAGCTGGCAGAGCTGGGGGAGAAGGGTAACAGCATGACCTCTGTGCTGCATCAGTACATGGAGAAGGGAATTGTCTGGCTTAGGCTGCTGTCCAAATGCAGAGCCTACATGCGCTCTCTCCTGGCCCTAGCTGAGCTGCCCTGCAGGCCTGGAGATGTACGTACTCAGTGAGGACCGAGAGGAGCTGGGCGGTGGCGCTGAGGGGCAGTGTTGGGGCGAGGCCTGATGGGACACTCCACAGCCAGCGCCGATGGTAGAGGTAACGTGACAGTGAGGCGAGGCTGGATGAGGCCGAGCGGCCTGACACCAGGGGCAGTGGTCCTGGTGGCTCCAGTGTCAGCAGGAAGGGTGCCCTGTAGTCCAGGGGCAGCTTCTCATACCTGGGGAACAGGGCGGCCCCCGTTGACTTCTGCCCCAGCCTCTCCTGCTCTGCGGCCCCCCATCCGCTCTACCTGATGAGGAGCTTGTCCAGTGGCTTGTGAAGAACCACCAGGCAGGGCCGGTCAGACAAGGCCTGTTGCGGCCCCAGCGTGGGGGGCGATTTGGAGGGCGAACTGCCCCCCATGCCCCCTAACCCTTTCCGTTTCACTTTGGGTGTCGGCTCCTTACTTTGCACCCGGTGAGGGAAACGGAGGCGCAGGATCTCTTCCTTCAAGCCCGACACGATCTGGGGGGAGAATATAGTCAGACTTCCCTACTCCCAACTCGTCCATGTCTGGGAGAAGGGATCCCCAGTCATGGAAAGAACTCGGCCTCTCACGTTCCTCTGGGGCACCTCTCCTCACTGAGCTGGAAAGGCCAAGGAAACAGTTCATCTGCACCCCAGAACTCGCCAGTCAGGCCGTCAGGGCTTACCTTATGCCGGGCCTGGGCTGGTGTGCCAATTGGAAACCCCAGGCGAAGAACCATGCAAGGGGTCTTGGCAATGATGCGGACCATGTAGAAGGAGGATGGGGGCTGGTCTGGGGCACTGGAGAGAAATGGAAGCCAGTGAGCTGCCATAAATGGGCTTCAGAAGGAGGGAGACGGTCTGGGGTTGGAGGGAGAGACTGGGGTGAGGAGAGACCACTCTGCCCACCTGGAGAGCAGCTTGACATAGGAGTAGCCCTCCACCAGCACAAAGCTGCTCCAGTCTCGAAGCAGGGAGGTAAGGGAGGAGTGGGAGATCCTGCACTGGATGGTGCTGTAGCGTCCATTGCTGCCCGGGGTGTGCAAGTGCTTAGGGAGTGGCCTAGGACGGGGTGGGAGAGCGACATCAGATGGCCCAGCCCCAGTCGCTTCTAGACCCTGAGGTCCTGGGAGGCGACCAGCGAGAAGGCTTGGCCACAGCTGGTACTCTCCCCACCAGCCCCGCTCCCCAGCACACCCCTCCACCCTGGGCCTGAGGGTACCCACGTGTCATGCTCCAGGATTAGCACCAGGCGGTGCATGTGCAGCCATCTCTGCCACGAATTAGCATCCATGGACAGCACCGGCTTCCAGTAGGCAGCAAACTGGGCATGGGATGAGTCGGAGCCACTATGCTGAAGGGAAAGTACCTGGGGACAGAAAGGCCAGCCTACTAAAAACGTTTATGGAAACCAATGTAGCAAATAGCTATGACAGATGCAGTTCAGGGGTCGGGCCAGCCTGGGACAAAGGCCCAGACTGATTTTCAGCAGGAAAGATTCGTTAGGATGACGGAGCCAGGACCGACTGTACAGCCCTTTAAAGCTGACCCAGCAGGAGGACGGAATCTGCCTAGCTTATATTGCTGACTTTACAGGAAAGTGGCTGAGAGCTGGCAAAATCTAATGACGAGGCCACTGGACACTTCTGTGGGCCATGTGCTCGCTGTACCACGTTATCAGCTGCAGACTGAGGGAAGAGAACACAGAACTTGAAAGTTGTAGTCTTCAGGAAGTCACATGGAAGGCAGGAGTTGAAAAACAGGTACTGGGGAGGAGGGGGCCCGAGTACGTCACACAGAGACAGGCAAGGGCAACAGCAGCCTGCTAGGACACCATCACCTGACATCTTGCAAAATGACGATCTGTTAGGGTAGGCTGCTTGGGTGGCCTCTCTTTCTATTAACAGTTCCCCAGGGCCTTAGGATGCTGGAAGAAGAGATGCTTCCAAGGCTAAAGCTGGTTTGGGTGCCTCAGACTTGAGAAGGAACAGTGGTGGATTTGGTGTCCGGGCTAGGAAAGCATGAGAGGGCTCCAGAGTTTCAGGCCTACTCACCGGGGTGCTGGAGCCTGGAGGGATGTAGAAGAGCGGCACTCCACTCTTGGTGCTGTCTGGAAGCGTGAAATGCTCCGGCACCGACGAGAAGGACTGCAGGTGGGCGAGCATCTGATCCGTCTGGTTAATGCTGTAGAACAGGGGCCAAGCCTGAGCTACAGCAGACTGCCGGGGGCAGATGAAGGGAACCTTGGACGTACAGAGAGCCCTGGACATGAGCCTGGTACACTAGATCGCTTTCCCCAGATGCACAGAGGCCTCACTTACCTCTGTAGTGTGTTCCAGAAACGGCGAATAACGTGAGTGCGATAGAGTGAGCGAATAGGCTGCCGTAGTGCACAGGACACATCATGTAAAATGTCATAGCCGCCTTCCATTGTCACTTCCACCCTGGTCCCTCGAGGACCCTCAGGCTCCAGGGGCCAGGGCGCCACAGCCACATACTCAATGCGCATATTGTGTTTCCACAGCAGCACCAGCTTCACCTCCAGCTGGGACCCTCCTTCAGGAGAGCAGGAGGGGAAGGGAGGCTTAGAAGAAGCAGGATTCCAGGCCTGAGTCCTCCTCATGTGTCATGGAACCTGTGTCACGGAACTCCATGACCTGTGTCATGGAACTCGAGCCCGGCCAAGGCTCCAAGCACAGTTCCATACATTTCAGAAGCAAGGTCCAGGACACTACACCCCATGGCTGTCTACTCAGGCAGGAGATGGACTGGGAACTATGTGCTAAGAGGACTCAGCCTGAAAGCACCTCAAAGCTCACTTGTCTTAAATGTCAAGCAGAGACTCTCATGGGGACACTTTAATATGCAGTAGGTGGGTGTCCCCTATCTACCTGGCAGGTCTGCACACACAGAAAGCAGCCTGTGAAACTGCAGTGGGACCTGGTGACTCTTACCTTTGGCTAGGGTCACCTCTCGGACACTGTAGCCCTCTCGGAGGCGGACAGACACAGTGCTGACCAGGTCGGCCGGCACCTCCTTCTCAGTGTGCTTCTTTCTTCGCAAGGCCAGGGCAGGGTTGCTGCTCGCAGAGACCAGGTGCTCGTTAAACAAGCGGTGTTGTGAACCTAGAGGATCCGTGAGGATGGGGAAGGAGAAAGTGGAGATGTGTCAGCTGATGTGTGTGCAGGGGAGGGGCTATGCTGAGATCTTCAGGAGAGAGAGAACCAGAGAAGCCAGCCCCAGTCAGACCACCAGTCCTCCCAAAGCCAAGGCCATGCCATCTCCAAGGGCCATCTGCCCTTGTCAAACCCACAGGGCCTGGCCTTACCACAGTAGTACTCAGGGTTCAGGGCTTCCCCACTGCGCAGGAAGGAGTAGAGCAGAAACGCCCGGTGGTACACAGTCAGACCCAGGTTGCCTGGCTCAGGCTCAGGACAAGTGGACAGGTAGGAGCCAAATGTTGCCATTGCAATGAACTTCATCAATTCCACGTTAGGCACATGACCAAAGCTACAATCGTAGGAGTAAACTCCTCCCACCTGGAGAGAGAGCAAGGGAAGACCCTGTTCCATCAGAGAGCCAGGAAAAAAAGAGCAGGAGAGGGATCTACTGCTCCCAATTTCCAGACCACGGAGGGGAAGTGGGGCACAGTGCTCCTAGGATAGACCCCCACCCTGTACCTATCCTTTAGCCTGTCTAAGACCAATGCCAGCTGGCCACACCACACTCAGCCCTCCTTCATCTAGGTCAAAAACACGCTTTAGCCTTCTCTACGGGTTTTGTTAAGGGTTCCAACAGACTCTTGTCATTATAGGTCTAACAAAAGGCTTCTTAATCTTTAGGGTGCACACAAACCCTTTGGGATTGTGTTAACACACATGTCTGCTGTGGGGCCTGAGAGCCTGCACTGACAATAAGCATTTGGTCATACCAACAACAAGGCTATATACCCATCTACTTTTAATCTACAGCCCAAATCAGCCCAAACCTACTTTTCTGTTAGTGGGGTTTATGGGACAGCCACACGTATTCATTTTGCATTTTGTCTGTGGCTGCTGTCACACACTACAGCAAAGTCACACAGCTGTGAAATGAGGGCCTGGAAAGCCTCCACTCACTGCCCGACCTCTGCAGAGGATGTCTGCGGACCTGTCCATGTGACTCATTTCGTTTCCTGGCCATTCGCTTCCTTACCTTCATTCCTTCCCCGCGCACCTGCAGCTGTCTACTCGCTGGCCCTTGGCTTCACTTGGAATGAATTCATCTCTGCAATTTGCCACATCTCTAAATTGCCACATCCCACAATACAATATCCCTTTAGCTTCCTTCCACCCTCTTCCTGCTGTGCTTTGACATCACTGACAGTCTGCCAGGTCTTCAGCCTCTGGTGACTCCCAAGTTTACCCACACTCTCCTGATGCTCATTTCCCAATGCAGCCTGCACCTTACAGTCAAGCAGGCTCAAAAGGGCCAGTGTCAAACATCTGCCTCCATTTTCTTCTATCCTTACCTCAAATCTCAACAAAGATCACAATGTCAGCGTTGGTGGCTTCCCGAGGGAGCTGTGTAGGCTGCCTGTCCTTAGAGAAGCTCCTGCCTCACTGTATCCTGCTACTGCTGAGAGGAAACGGAGACCCTTGGCAGAACGCACCTGCACTTTCAGTCTCAAAGAAAAACTGACATTTGTTTGTAAAGAACAGTCCAACCTGTTTCTAGAGCCAACGTTTCCTGTCATGTTTGGGACTTTATACTATCAGGTCCTTTTTCTGTTTTCCCCCTAATTCTTAAGCCCTTTTTAGACACTATGACCTCTTAGAACTATGAACAAGCAAACAAACAAACAAACAAAACAATTAAAACTACATAGAGATGCCATCTCTCCCAGTTAGAATGACTATGTTCAGAAAAAGCTTAGATGTCAGTAAGGCTGCTGGGAGAGGGGCCTTGCACACTGTTGGCAGGAGCGTAAATTAGTTCACCCACTGTGGCGATCAGTATGGAAGGCCTTCGCAAAACTAAAAGAGTAGCTTCCAAATGACCCAGCTAGGTAGTAACTCCTGGGTATGTCCCCAAAAGACTAAGTCAACATGCCACAGAGACGCATCTATGTTTATGACAGCCATAGTCACAAAAGTCAAGTTAGACAATCAGCCTAGGTGTCCAAACAAGAAGAATAAAGACAACGTGGCCTAGCTCCACGATGGAGGTTTTTGTTTGCTTTTAAAGTGTGTATTAGTGTTGTACCTGAATGTAACATGTGTCTGTGTGAGGGTGTCAGAGCTCCTTGAACCAGAGTCACGGACAGTTGTAAGCTAGCTGAGTGCTGGGAATTGAACTGAGGTCCTTTTTTTTTTTTTCCCCCGAGACAGGGTTTCTGTGTGTATCCCTGGCTGTCCTGGAACTCACTCTGTAGAGCAGATTGGCCTCAAATTCAGAAATCTGCCTGCCTCTGCCTCCCGAGTGCTGGGATTAGAACCAAGGTCCTCTTAACTGCTGAGCAGTTCATCTCTCCAGTCTCCACAATGGAGTTTTATTCAATCATAAAGAATTATGATGCTTGTAGGAAGAACTGATGTACCTGAAGGTAATTTCACATTAAGTAAAATAAAAGCCAGACTCAGAAAGACAAATATTTCATTCCTCTGATTTTGTGAATCCTAGATTTTATGCAGATAAATAAAAGCATTTGTGAATCTGATAACAACTAGAAGTGACTCTGGAGGCACAAGTGAGAGGCGGAAGAAAGGTGAGGTGAGGTATGAGACTGAATGTGGCTAAGACGAAGGACATATCTACTTGTATGACAATGTCTATGAGACCTATCACCGTGAGACAAACATACTCCAAGTAAATATATTAAAAGAACAATGTTTAAGTGTCTATCTTAAAAAGCAAACTAACCCAAACAGAAAGAACATGCTTTCTTCCACCTTTAATTCTGTCTGGCTCCTCTCCTCTCCTGTTCCTTACTTCAGCCAAATCTTTCACGTCAACATTTGCCAATAGCTCTTTCCCTTTGTCCGCTCTGTAATGTGCATTTCCCTCGCAGCCTCTTCACTGAAATGGCTCTAAAGCATTTCCGCGTGACTTCCTGACCAACAAGTCCAAAGGGCACTTTGCATTCCTCATCCTACTTCTCTTTCTGCTGCTTCTCACTAAGGTCACTACCCCTTCCTTCCAAACTTCCGACTTCTCTGACATAGCACTCTCCAGGCCAACCCTCCATCCTCGCTGGTCTTCTGAGACACTCCTCCCTTCTCAGTCAGCATGTGCAGTCTGACACATCTAAAATGTTGACCACTCAGATACTGTTTCTTCCGGAATATCGAGATCTGTGCATCCAACTGCCGGCTACCACAAAGAGCAGCCATTTGTCACCCAAGAATGTGCATGCCTATGCACTTTAAATGATCCATCTCACCGGTCAGGTGGGCACTCTTACAATCTCCTTTGACAGATAAATCTCATCTGGGGAGAAAGCAGTGTGCCCAATGTCACAGAGCTAATGAGCGGTGTGGAGATTCAGACCTGGCAGTCTAATTCTAAAGACAATGGAGTTCACTGAGATGCAGCACTGAGCCACAGGTCATTCTTTTTTTTTTTTTTAAAGATTTATTTATTTTATTTATATGAGTACACTGTAGCTGTCTTCAGACACACCAGAAGAGGGCGTCAGATCTCATTACAGGTGGTTGTGAGCCACCATATGGTTGCTGGGGATTGAACTCGGGACCTCTGGAAGAGCAGTCAGTGCTCTAACCCGCTGAGCCATCTCTCCAGCCCCCGCCACAGGTCATTCTAACACATGCAGAAATCTGAATTTGTCCTCCTGTCTTTACTCCACAGAAAGGCAGAACACAAGCCCAACTCTCCTCCACATTATCACCCAGTGAACTAAACTTAAACTTATTTACACAGCAGGACTGGGTTTTTGTGCCCTGCTTATTATGCCCATCCTTGCTTCCCAAAGCTCTTGCCCCCTGCCCTGCAGTCCGTGCATCCAAATCAGAGAGGTGGTCCCGGAACAGGCCTTCCCTTCCTACATGGCTAAACTAGTCTGACCTGGGTTTTCTGACCCTTGCAACTAAAGCAGTAACTAAGTGGGCAGATGGGAGTAGAACTAACTCAGATTTCTAAGTTTCCATTCTTTCCCCAACCACGTGTTAAGAAAAGAGGACAAATCGAGAGTCCTTTGCCACAGCTGTCACCTACCCTGATCTAGACCTGGCACCTTCTCCCCAGGAAACCATGTCACCATCTTCACTCTTGCCTGTAAGAAAGTAACTGGCCATTCCTGACTTAGTGAGCTGCCCCATGCCCACTCCTCCTTCCTGCAAGGTCCTCACCTGCACAAAGGAGCACGCCACAGTGCCACTGCGGAGCTGGTTCAGTAGTGTCTCACACACAGCAACATCAGGGACACTGGTCACCCCGTCTGTGATCACAATGATCCCTGAGACAGGAAATGAGATAGATAGCCCTGGAGACAATGGCTCCACCAAAGTCACAGGGAGGCCCAACCCACAGTGCCCCAAGACCTCAGTGTCTGCCCTCCACACACTTTCCAGACTCCTTCCCATTTCTTCCTGCCTCTCCCCTAGGTGCTCCTACACCAGATTTCCCAGATGAGGTCCTTCCTGTCAGGGTCTCTAAGGGTGGACGGTGCTGAATATACAGGGACTCCGCATGAGTAAGGACTTATGGTTTGCAAACAAGAAAACAGAATTTCTTCCCTGGGGCCCACTAATTTCCCAGGGAAACTTCAGTCTTTGCTAACAACCCTCTACCCTGTCTAAACCCATTTCCCCACATATACCAATATATCTTCTACTGACCTGCACTAGAATTTGAGGGCAGTAACTGCAGCGCCAAGATGCCCTGGCGAATCATACTGACCAGCCCAAGATCAGCTGTCACCATGGAGACTCCTACCTTCCGGCCCAAGGACTCCCCTGATTCTGGGGACTGGTCTTCTGCCTGGCCCAAAATTACAGTAAAGAATGGGACAGAGAGTAATGTTGCCCCATCTACAGCCAAAATAAGATTTCCTATAGTCTTTCTCTCCATCTCTCTTATTTGGCACAGGAGACTGAACCTCGAGTCTTATATATATATATTTACCAGGCACATAGTCTGCCACTGAGTCCCCACCCAGCCCTCAAACTGCAACTCAGAGCCGGGTTCACCCAGATCAGACAGGTGTAGGCCTCAGTGCCCCAAGTTCCCTACACTGCAGCTGAGCTCTGCTGTGTCCTCATGCCCAGCACGTGCTAAGATGACGAGCTGCAGATAGGAAGGGATTCAAGCACCAGGTGAAGTATCAGACGCTGCCGAGGCAGCCTCTCCACATTTCCCCATCAGTGCTCTCCAGTATTTCATAACCAGTCAAACACAAGGCCGTCACCACATACTATTTGCGCAGCCACTTTTGACAGTCTCCAAAGTAACAAGGCGGACACCCCAGCAGGCCAAACAGCTTTAAAAATGCTAAACAGAGACCATAACTGCCAGAGTCCTTTCAGTCTCAGGACTGGAGAGGTAAAAAAACAAGACAAACAAAAAAACCTCACAGGCAAATGCCTTCATTTCTCCCAGCGTGAATCGGGGCAGAGGGCTTGGAGGGGAGCGGCCCCTGCCTTGACTGTGCATAGCACTCCATCCTTGGTTCACTTAGCCACCCACTCTTAGCTGCCCTCTCAATGGCTTCTGCCCTCTTTCTTTCCCATTTACCTGGCCCTGGGGCTCATACTGCTGCTGTAGCATGGTGGCCACCTTATCCTCGAAGAGGCAGAGCTGCTCATATACCTGCTGCAGGAATGCCTCCCGCTGGGAAGGGTCCAAAAGGCAGCCTTGCACCAGAACCTGAGAAGCACAAGGGAAAGGCAGAGATGGGGTGGGCAGAGCACTGGACATTATACCTCTCTTCTGCACATTCTTTGTGCTAGCAAGTCTTGACTTCTCATCCAACAGGCACCCAAAGTTTAACTCCACGTCCAGTTTCACCTCCTCTGGGAGTCTGTTGCTGCACTCAACCCAGGAGCACGGCAGCCCTGCTCAGGAGCCTCATGTCACTACCCACCTTAATCTAGGATCACCATGTCCCTATGTCTATTCCTCTGGTCTGTGTTCCCTCACCCGTTCCTCTAAGGCAGTGATAGGATCTCCTAGTGCCTCTCACGTTGGAATGCTATCTGTAAACTTCTCCCCAGCCTGGCAAGGCCTTAGTCCAACTAATGTTCTTTTCTTCCCAAATGTACTTCACATACCAGTTACTCTAGACCTTTTCTCTGCTTAAGGTTCTTCCTTTACCCTCAGTAGATAACTCGCACTCTTCCTTAGGGAGTAAGTTGGCCAGCCACTAGGATCCCCCGCTGACCTAGAGGATGGCTACTGTCCACACCTGAGATGTCATCACCCTTGAAGGGTGCTCCAGGGGCACACCCATGTACATTTGTCTCTTCAAGATTCTTCCTGTCCCTTTTCCTAGGGCGATCTTCCCACTTGGAACCTTTTATGTCTCACCCCTTCTCTGAGGGCCTTTCCTTCTTTAACCACTGAGTCTGCCGATGGGCCTGTAGTCCCCACGATGGCCCTTTTGCCTTCACCCTTCCCTGACCTCCTGCCAAATAACTCCTTCTGCCTCTCGGCTCCCTGTTCTTGACTGGGTAAGGGATTAGGGAATGACCATTCTCCAGGTCTCTGAGATGGCAGAGAAGGAGAAATGTCAGAAATTGGAACCACAGAACTACGAGAATGTGTTCCTATTGTTTAGAATGATGGGAGACTGAAATGCATCAGGATAAAACAGTAAATTCTGACAGCTGGAAGCTGGGATGCACACCTACAACCGCAGCAGGTAGACAAAGACAAGATCAACAAGAGTTTGAGGCTAGCCCAGGCTACATATTGAATACTGGGTCACCTTGGGCTGAAGCCTTATTCAAAAGATAACTCCACAAGAAGGGAAGCTGTCATTAAAAATCGTATTTTGACATAGAACAATCCTCACATTATAAAAACATAGGACATGAGTCATCTACTTGGAACGGACCTGATGTTTTCCTGTTCTTCTGGATGAAGAAAGGAGGACTAACCCACTTACTAGACAACAAAGAAACTCTACAAAACGTTAACAATGGCTTTTGGAAGACTGAGGCGGAAGAATTGTAAGTAAGGTCTAAGGTACAGAGTGACCTCAGAGCCAGCGTGGCAATCTAGTCAGATTCTATCTCAAAACACAGAATATGAAAAGAGCTGGGGCTATAACGCAAGGTTAGAGCACGCGTTCAGCAGGCATGAGGCCGAGGTCAACCCTCAGTACTAAAGAAGAAAGAAGCGAGCCAAGTGGAATGCCACAAGCACGTCATCTTAGTATTTAGAAAGCTGAACCTGAGGCAGAAAGTAAGAGTGCCAGGCCAGCCAGGTCTGCCTAGTAAGACCCTGCCTCAAAAAACAGAACAAAAACAAAAACAAAAGGTTCCATTTCACGTGCTTTGTTTAAAAGATTCCTGACACTGGTGGGGTTTTTATTGGCTGTTCCCTACCGGTGTTCTCACAGTACCTGTGTCAGGATCCGTCAGTGCCCTTACTGTACTCAGCAGAAATGATCTCCTTTAATATATGTCTCCTCTACTACGCTCATAACCACTCCATCAGGACAGAGACGGACCTGATTTATCTGTGCCCCAGCGCTAAGCCTGGGCCCGGATGGCAGAGGCCGGGCTCTCGCCCGTGTCTAGCAGGAAGAACACTATTTGAGGAACTCCTTAACTCTTTCTGACTTGGTCACAAAGCCAGTCCTCCTTCTGGAGGTACAGCCTGTACCCACCAGGTAGAGGCTGTGCTGGGAGACCCCTGAACCTCGGCCAGAGGGCTGACAGTCCTGTCTTGAGACCTGGCAAGTACCAACTGCTCTGTAATATGTGTCAGATCTCTAGGTGGTGGCTGCTCTTAGCATCTAGCTCTCAAAGAAAGTCAGACTGTTGAGGCTGGCACCACAGCCATGAGGGATGGTTTCAGGTGCTTATGAGCAGATATGGAAGCCGGGCAGTGGTGGTACACGCCTTTAATCCCAGCACTCGGGAGGCAGAAGCAAGCGGATTTCTGAGTTCGAGGCCAGCCTGGTCTACAGAGTGAGTTCCAGGACAAAAAACCAAAAAAAAAAAAAAAAAAAAAAAAAAGAGCAGATATATAGAAATTGGGTCAAAACCAAGTATTTCAGTAACAGACTTGAACATTTTCCAAAAGGAGTACTTTGTGATAGGTTGCACTGCCAGGAGAGAAATCGTTTAATTACGTATGCAGTCAGCATTACACCTGACAGAACACAGGGCCCTCAGAAAATAACCCTTCTCTGTCTTTAACACAAATTATGCTTCTGGTGATTGAAGTAGCTCAAATGTCAAAAAAAGTATCCTAATAGATTATGTCCTGGACTACGGTCAGGAGTCACCACGACAGACAGCACTTGATGGAGTTGTGTAGGGGTGAGGGTAGGGGTGGGGAGAGAGGTGGGGAAGTGAAAGCAAAGAAGACAGGCCAGGGCCAGACGCCGGAGGCATCTGCAGGATGAGCAGAGAAGCATGTGTTTTAACTGCTGTCAGCTACCCAGAGTCTTCTAAGTCCTGAGGAGCAAACCCTTATCAAGGGGAGACGCTTGCAGGAGTAAATACGATGCATGCCCAAGAAGCTGGCAGAGGCTTGGCTGGAATGCAGTTGATAAGATTGATAATTTGAGCATTCTTGAGACCCTGGGTGGCTCACACCAGCAATCCAAGCCTTTGAGAAATGGAAGCAGTGGGATCAGAAGTTCAAGGTCATCTTTGGCTACACAGCAAACTCAAGGTCAACCTGAGCTACACGGGACTCTGTAATGAGGGAAGGGGAGGTAGAATAGGGGAACAGACAGCTAGATGGCACAGCAGCTAAACTGAGGACCTGCTACCTGGGGACACGGGGGAGACAGGGTGAGGGCTTTGTGTCAACAGGCTATCAGGAGTTCAGTCTGCAGGTCCAAGCTTAGGGAGAAGATGCACTACCTGGTGGGACTGCAGGCCAATGATGGAGGAATAGGCCTGGATTGTCACGTAGATCTCAGGCTGGAAATTGATACAGGACCCAGGCACTCGAAAGGGCCGAAGCAGCCCACCCAGACAACGAGACAGAGCATGGAAAACTTCATCAAACAAGATCTCCCCCGTAGAATCATCCTGAGGGGAAGGAAGAGAGAGCTCTCACAAGGGTGTCCAAAGCAAAGAACAGACCCAGCAGGTTTCCAGGGTCGGCAGGACCTCCAACCGTGCCCCAGATACGGAACGGGACCTGTCTTTGGGTGCTTACCATCCAGGGTCAGCAGGACCTCCAACCGTGCCCCAGATACGGAACGGGACCTGTCTTTGGGTGCTTACCATTCATTCCAGGCGTGTCTTTTCCCCCACAAGGCTGGGTTCACTCCCACATCTCCCAGATATCTCCTTCTTACCCCTAGCCCGTCGTCATTGCCACTGCCCTCCAACCTCTTACCACAATGCCAGTCGATGGGCTGAGGTCCAGCTCAATAACAAAACGATACTGCCAGGCCAGGAAGGTGACTCGAGTGGAGGGCACAAGAAGAAATGGCCTTGGGACCACAGGTTCATCTGGCTGCCATCCAGGGGGCAGAACACTGAGGACTTCCAACTCCTGCTCAGATTGAAGCTGACAAGATGGAAGAGAAAGAAAGGGCCATGGGCAGGGGAAATGATGACTCCATGGTTCAGAAAGCCTGTGCTCTCAAAAATCCTCAGAACTGACTAACCTGGACTCACAGGGGCTCACAGAGACTGAACCGACAATCAGGAAGCCTATATGGGTCTGAGTTAGGCCCTCTGTATATATGTTATAGTTGTGTAGTTGTCTTCTGGTTGGACTCCTAAGTGGGAGCAGGGGCTATCTCTGCCTCTTGTTGCCTGTTTTTGTAATCCTTTCCCTCCTACTGGGTTGCCTTGTCCAGCCTTAATATGAGGGTTTGTGCCTAGTCTTACTGTAACTTGCTATGCAGTGTCTGGTTGATATCCCTGGGAGGCCTGCTCTTTTCAGAAGGGAGGTAGAGGAGGAATGGATCTGGGTGGGAAGAAGGGAGGGACTAGGAGGAGAAGAAGGAGGGGAAACTGCAGTCAATGATAAGAATGAATGTTTTAAAAATTAAAAAAGAAAGGAGAAAGACAGAAGGAAGGAAGGAAGGAGAGAAAGTAAGCAAGCAAGCAAGCTTGAGCTCTCATCAAGAGGACCCAGAGTCAGGAGGCTCACAACCACCTTTAACTCCAGCTTCTGACCTCAACAGACACCTACACACATGTGATAGACACTCACAGACAC
>NC_034595.1:69556557-69589922 GCF_900095145.1 Mus pahari
TGTGACAGACACTCACAGACACCTACACACATGTGACAGACACTCACAGACACCTACACACATGTGATAGACACTCACAGACACATTAAGGAAAAGTTAAAAGAAGAAGAATGAGCAGAATTCTCTTTCTTCACTGAACTCCAATCTGGCCAAAGTAGTAGCTGTGACTGCAGAGAAAGCACTTAAATTCTTTAAGCCTTATCATCCTCATCTGTAACATGAACACAATCCCAACGGTTACCAAAGTGCTGCTGTGCAGTCCGAGGGCATCCTGCATACAAAGTGCTCCCTGGAACTGCCTTCTACGTCCAACCCTCCACAAGCTCCACTTTCAATCAACCAACCACACACCCTTTGCCTCACTAGCTAGAAAAAAGAATGAACAAGAACTGGAAGGATGGCTGAATGGTTAAGGGCACATACCACTCTTTCTGAGGACCTGAGTTTGATTCCCAGCACCCATATCAGGCAGCTTACAACTGCCTGAAACCCCAGCTGCACATTTGTGTGCACATATGCCTGCCCCATTTCCACATACACACATAATTAAAATAATAAAAGATGATAGTAATAAAGAGAATGAACAAACTTCCCTTAAGGAAATACTCTGCAGGCAAAACCATTGCCCCTTCCAGCCTTCCAGCCTTCCAAAGAGAGGTCCTACTGGGCCAGGCCTTCCCCTCCCACCGGTCACCAGGTCGTACCAGGAGCTCTTGGGGTGTGGCCTGAACAGTTTGATGCAGGTGATTAAGGAACCAAGCCAGGCGAACATTTCGGGAGATTCGGTAATCTTTCTTCATTAACAGAAACACCTGCCCAGCTTCTTCCACCTGGAAGGAAAAGAAAAGCTGTCCTCAAGTTCCCAGTATATACACATCCCACACAAGTAAGCTGCCCAAGGAGCCCATAGTGAGGGGAAGACAGCAGAGATGAAGTAATATGAATGCTATTATGTAAAGCGTTCCCCCCCACACACCCATGTAGGTGAAGGGAACTTACCTTCTTTTTTTTTTTTTTTTTTTTTATTTATTTATTTATTTTATGTATGTGAGTACACTGTAGCTGTCTTCAGACACACCAGAAGAGGGTGTCAGATCTCATTACAGACGGTTGTAAGCCAGCATGTGGTTTCTGGGAATTGAACTCAGGGCCTTTGAGTGCTCTTAACCGCTGAGCCATCTCTCCAGCTCCAGGAACTTACCTTCTTGCAGCACATTTCCACAAACACTATGTGAGTTTCTCCTATAAACCACAAGCTCCCTAAGGTAGGAGAGCTGCTTTATCCTGGTTTTGTGCCCTTGTGCTTGGTAAATTGATTCATATGAGACCCCATAAGTCTCCAGTTTGCTACATGTGCATTTGCCAGTTATTGCCTCAGCCTTGCCCACCGCAGACACTGAAAAAACCCTTCACTGAGTAAATGTAAGATTCCCGAGGGAATGAGGCCTCTAGGTGCTATCTCAGATCCAGCTCCTGAGGGGTACAGTCTCCACTCACACACCTGGCAATGTCGGCAGCAGCTTTACTTTCCACTATACAAAACCCCTGCCAACGGTGACTTGGGACATATCCTCTGTCCATAAAGGAAGAAGTCTGTCATTTTGTCAGTGTGGTAAATCTTAACAGGCTTGGCGTCTTGGTCAGTGGTCTTTTTGATCCCCCTCTCTGCCCCCCAGATTTTTCCACCCCGCCCCAAGCCCGTACCCCCAGCAGACCAATTTGCCTACCACTCACAAAAACTGAATAATCACCCTAGTTATTGTATCATTACAAACTGGATAAGCATGCTAACAGCTAAGGATGTGGTTTATGACAGCAAGAGACAAAGCAACCTGACCCTGTCTAAGGTCTTAGAAGGATGGGAGGAAGGTCCATCAGAGGTTGCTGCGCTGGACGTCCCAGATGGAGGGCAGACACTGGCTACTGAAGTACTGAGAGTGCACTGGAGCATTGAGCTGCACAATGTACGGCTTCCATTTCTTTACCTTTCTCTTGCTTTCAAAGCTGTTTTGGATGACCACTTTTTCCAAGGTCCAGTTGAAGTTTGGTTCACCTGTCAGTTCTCAAGGAATCCATCTTGAAACCAGGAATGTTGGCCTAGCCTTCTTGGAAAATTCCCTTTTATCTGACTGTTTGATGGGACCATTTCCAAAACCTAAGTTGTTTTACATTTCAGATGTATTTTGTCAGAACCAGGAGGCTGGCTTAATATAATTTAAGCAGGTAGAATGTTTTTGAAAGTGGGATCTGAGCACCAGCTGCATCAGAACCACCTGAGCCGATTATTAAAATGCACTATTTGATTCCTGGGTACCATGAGAGACCAACTGAATTAAGAGCTGACGAAGCTCAAGAATCAGCATTTTAACCAGCTCCCCTGGGGATTTTCCCATAGTACTGATTGAGGCGGTTTTTAATTAGTTGTGTTTCATAGCGTTCACCTTCACATGGGGCTTCAGTTCTGACTCCCCTTGAGTCTGATGTGCCTACCTTTTGAAGCAATCTGATAAACAAGACAAAGCAGGCTCTTGGAGTCAGAGACCTGGATTCTGATGTGTTCTAGTACATGCTATGCATGTGACCTTGCAGGTTACCCAACTGTTGTCCAGGCTTTATTGTGACAGCTAGATAAGGAGATCTTTGCGGGGATACTGCAATTAAAGGGGGGTGGGGAAGTACAATGATGTAGGAAGGCTATCACCGATTACAATCGTCACTGAGGCCCACGTGCACTTAATGCCAAGCTGGGTAGTGATGCCAGGCACTGTGTGCCGCTCCCCCCCACCCCACTCCCCGAGTTTGTTCTTCCTTCTTTAAGACTAAGGACCAAACTATTCTCTGAGATTTTTCTAAACCATATGCTGTCTTCCCACAAAATAACGTCGATACCTCGGTACCCCAACTATCTGAAGCCTCTCACCATTATAAACCTTAACCTCTGGCATAACTGTGAGCTGAGCCTTCTCTCTCCCAGTCTCAGGCCCCTCACCCACCACTATGGTAAAAGCAGGCCCTTCAGCGTTAAAGGCACCTTGGGTCAAATGCTGGCTCTGCGTGCTTCTTCATTCCTGAACAGGGATAGCAAGAATGACTATTTCTGGAGGATTGTATCTGTATTAGATACTTAGAGAACTTAAAACTTCCTGCATTCCACCTGTTTGTGGAAGAAGGTTAAATGCCCCATTAGATGTGACACTTCACTCACTCCTCTGCAACACCTATCATAACCCAACGTTCACTTAGTCCCCACAGCTAAGGAGTCTCTGTCTTAACCTCTGCATCCACCCTAACCCTCAGCACAACCCTGGTTCCAGAACAGCGCTTGCTTCTCTCTTTTGGGACCTTAACCTCTCTAAACATCTCCGTTTCTTCTTGGTATTCTGTTTCTACCCTATTCACTCGTAGGGTTTCCATGTGTGTAGTTTGTCACACACCACCCATACGCGGTGTGACTACTCATACATTATACATACGTAAGATCACACACGTGTCAGAGTGCGCACATGCAGGTCAGAGGACAACTAGGAGCTCTAGAGCTAGCTCACCTACTTGGGAGTTCTAGCCCTAATATTAGAGGCACAGCTATGCTTCTTTTAGCAGTGGTGCCTCCTCAGTTTCCTGAAAAGAGGGATGATAATGGTGTCTGCCTTATAGGGTTGAAAGAGCTGGTAACAGTAAAGAGCTCAGAATGGTGGCTAGCATGCAGTAAGAATTCGACAAGTAGCCATTGCTATTTGTATCATTACACACATCCATCATTCTTCCCTCCTATAGGGCTACTCCTCTGGGGTCCTGGATATGCTAGCCAAACTCGGTACCTCCTGGGATCCCCTAGTTCGGGTGGAATGAGTAGTCCTAAGGTATCTTTGCATGGCATGACACCTCACCTGCTCTGACTTCAGTTGTCTGCTCTGTACATGACAATATATACTGCCAGATTCCCTGCTGGAGTCTGAATGTCAAAACATACATAGAGGGTTCTTTGCCTTTTCTGACTTAACTTGTGATCTCCAAGCCACATCACTCTACGAATACTTTTATAAAGAAGGAAGCAGGGTCTGTCCTTACTTAAGACTGGCTAGAGGGTTGCAGGGCTTTGCCAAGAGCACGAACGCTGGAGCGAAATCAACTCATGCTAGTGATTGCATTCCAGTTGATGAGATACAAAAACCCCGCAAAGTCGGTCAGTTTCGGCGTGGCCCAATGAAAATCCTTAAACTAATAACCAAAACACAAGTTTTTATCAGCATCACTATCGCTAACAGGTCTGTGGGTGGGCGACGAGGATCAGGATGGCATCTGAGTAAACAAAACAGCAACGGCCTCCTCGAGGCTCCGGAGGGTGAAGGCTGCCACACGCCTGCCCTCGGGCCTCGGCCCCGCGCCCGCCCATCCCTCACCTCTGGCTCGGGGCGCTCCGAGGCCATCACACAGCCCTCCCGCGCCGGCCCGGGCCAGGGAGGCGCTCCACTCCTGACCTCTGACCCGGCTAGTTCGGTACCGGGCAGGAACCGGAAGTCGTTGGGATGGTCCCGTTTTGAGTTTTCTGATTGGTGAGCTCAGCAAGCCCCTGCGAGAAACCGGAAAAGGAAGTGGTTGCGCCTGGCGGGCCGCGGCAATGCAGGTGAGAAGCGGGTTGGGCCTTGTAGCCGCTGGCCGGAGGGTGGGCGGGCTGAGGACACCGGGGAGTTGGGGCTGTGAGCGGAGGGCTGAGGAAAGGCAGCGGAGCAAGAGAGGGCGAGGGGAGCCCGCCGACGTGAGAAGGTCGGAGGCCCAGGGAGGAAAGGCGGACTTGATGGAGTGTGGAAAAGGATCGTGGTGGCATTTGGGAAGGCTCGGGAAAGAAGTGGGCTGCCCCACGCCTCGATCTAGGCTGTTGGACACAGGCGTAATAAGGCTTCAGAAGGCTAAAGGGATCGTGGGCCTCCAAGGATGAAAACTAAGCTGTTTGTAATCCGAGGCTGTGGGTGGAACCCAGTGTCCAACCCCCTCAATCACATAGTCAGGCTTGCAAATCAGCTTTGCATCATTCTTCCCGGCTTGTACCTCGTTGCTAAGGGCGGAGAAGTGGAGTAAATAGTCCGCAGATAGTCAAACGGAAACTTGTCTAACACTCAGAAACAATGTGCAGGTTTCCTCGCCTTTGTCTTTTCATTACTCACTTGGCTCGTTGCATCTGATAATGGGTCACCCCTGTTTACCGGTCACCCGAATTTACGAAAGAGACGCGGGAATACTGGCACAAAGATGCACGTTGACTTTCCAAAGCACCCAATGCAATGGATAAACGGCCAGTTGGGGGACCGCGAAGGGGATTGCAGAGCTGGTATTCAGAGAAAGCCTTACACAGAGGCAACGTGTGAGATTGTCCAGATTGTGTTGTTGACAGTAGCTACACTCACAAGAGGATGGCCAGAGGCACCCATGATATAATGAACTTCGGGAATTATTTAGGCTGTGTGTGCAGATAAAGCCCTGCTATCATGGCAGACCTTTCTGAGGTGTACTGAACTTCCTGGGGGGAAAAAAATGTGGCAATGCCAACACCACATAGTGACACAAGAGGGATTCTCTATCCACCCAAGGAAAGCAGTACAGTGACAATAAGCAGTCGTGTGGAAGGCAGACTATGTCTATTTTCCAGAAGAGGGATGGGCAAAGAAGAGTGTGCCGAAGCCTAAGCATGTTCTTATTAACCCTGCTGCAGATGTAAGAGAATGTTGTCTACTGAGAGAGACGAGCGTTTGAGAGCTGGGAGGAGAAGAGCATGGGATTAAAAAGGTGCAGGGCTAAGTGAGTTCAAAGCCAGTTTTGTTACAAAGACAATGAAATCATGAGGTCCCAAGCCGAAGAGAATTAGGTCTGGTGCAGTGCTCTTGAAGGACCACAGTGTAGGAGGGTTATAGAGGAATCAGTTAGTAGGAGGACCTGAGGCCAGGTGAACAGGTTGAAAGGTCTGAGGGTTGATGCTATCTGTAACCCAAATACCAAGACAGAAAACAATTTAGCTTTTCTGAATGTGTCACGCTCACTTGTATCTGAGTAACCAAACACACTGTTGATGCAGAGGGAGGAGAAGCAGCTTGAGGCATCATTAGATGCCTTGCTGAATCAAGTGGCCGATCTGAAGAATTCACTGGGGAGTTTCATTTACAAGTTGGAAAACGAGTATGACCGGCTGACCTGGTAAGGATTGTCAGGACAAGCTGGGGAGGGACCCATGGGTGGTGGGGCCAAGCCCCCTGGCTGACAGGACATCTCCAGCGATGTACCTATTTATCAATTTGCAAATATCCTTTTTGATTTGGAAAGAACTAGGTTGCCCAACATTGACAAGTTTGGTTTGGCTGAAGGCCTCCATGGCAAGGAAGTAGAAAAATGTCCAGTTTCCCAGCCTAGGCAGTTTCTAGGTTTTAATTCTTATGCTTTGGCTTCTTTAGTGAGGAGGCATTTCCTCATGGAAGGCCATTGTAGCTACATTGATGGTAGATCTCCTTCCACACATGTGGCTGAATCTGAGATCCAACCTTCTGGAATGATGAGTGTGTTACTACATTAGAGAGGAGGCTTTACACACTTACTACAGTGCAACCACAGTTCCTGTTTCCACTGCTCCCAAACCCATTCAAACAATGGGTTTTGCCTTTCTTCTACATCTGTATCAAAAATCGAAAGTGTGTTCCTCTTTCCCAATTCCATCTCTGCTAGCAAATCTGGTTCTTGCCTGTACGAGGCATAGGGCTGTGAGTCTTCTGGGGGTGCGTCCGAGCGTTGCAGCATTAGGAACTTTTAGACATTACTTTGTAGGGAGAAGTAACTCTGGTGACTTCTCACCACCCCCAGGCCCTCGGTCCTGGACAGCTTTGCACTGCTTTCTGGGCAGTTGAACACGCTGAACAAGGTCTTAAAGCATGAGAAGACTCCACTGTTCCGTAACCAGGTCATCATCCCTCTGGTGCTGTCCCCAGACCGAGATGAAGACCTCATGGTAAGATGCACAGTTGTTGACTGGATCCTCTGTGTGGCAATGAAAAGTGAGGGCTGCCATCTGGAATACTTGCTTTTTATCCTTCTGGGGACAGGAGAGTCACCCTTAAATAACAAAGTGAAAATCAAGGCCTATGTCACTCAAGTCCATGACCTTTCTTTTCCAACATCTATGTCAGGCAAAAAGAAAAAAGTCTGTCCTGCCCGCGACTTTGTTCCAGTCTTTAAAATGTGGGGCTGAGAATTTAGCTCAGTGGTAGAACAGGCACAAAGTCCTGGGTCCCCAGAATAGGGGTGGAGGTGGAGATTCCCAGAAGACCAAAACAAAACAGCAACAAAAAGGCAATTTAAGTGTGTTAGTGGAGGGTGGAATTTAGCTCGCCCTCGTTCTGATGGAGTGAGTGAGAGCGTCACAGAAAGCTTCACCTCCCTGGGTTGTGTTGTCTCTGGAGATGTGTTTTCCGATGGAAGGGAAGTGGGGTTAGAACTGGCCTACTTGGCTAGCACAGTAGGATGAATCCGATCTATATTACAGCGTCAAACTGAAGGACGAGTGCCTGTTTTCAGCCATGAGGTCGTCCCTGACCACTTGAGAACCAAGCCTGACCCTGAAGTTGAAGAGCAGGAGAAGCAACTGACAACAGATGCTGCCAGAATTGGTGCTGATGCAGCTCAGGTTGGACTGAGTCACTGCTCTGCTACCTCATCCTCATCCTTCATAAGCAGAACTTTACCAAGGCTGTGAAGGGGTGTGGGGTTGCTCACAGCTAGGCTGTCTCTGGAAGAGCACAACGAAGATGCTTCCCCAGAATCATTGCTAATCACTAATCAATTCATGTATGTTACAGAAGCAGATCCAGAGCTTGAATAAAATGTGCTCAAACCTTTTAGAGAAAATCAGCAAAGAAGAACGAGAATCAGAGAGCGGAGGTAAGGAGGGATGTGGCAGCCCAGAGCAAGAGCTGTGTAAGATCACTGACTAGCAATGGTCTGCCCAATAGTGAAGTAAGGACATAAGAATGAACTGCTGGGGCTGGAGAGATGGCTCAGTGGGCAAAGGTGCCTGTTGCCAGGTCTGGCCTAAGTTTGATCCCTTGGACGGACCTACATGGTGGAGGGGGAGAGCCAACAAGTTGTCCTCTGACCACCAACACAAAATAAGAAAAAGTTACTTAAAGAAGAGTCTGCTCCTCTGCTGAGCAGAGGCAGCCACCCTCTTGTGTCTTTCCCAGTAAATCTCTAGTGTGAGGTTTGTTGTGCCCTGTGACTTCGTAGTAGTCCTTGGTTCCTGAGCACAAGGACACCTTTCCTCTCAGAACCCTAACACATTGGTGCCATGACTTGTATAGGCTCTCATTGTGCCTGTGCTTTCCCTTGGGGGTCTCAGCCACGCTGGGGGACATGAGAGCAGTGTGGGGAAAGAAGAATGAACGGGTAAGGAAAGGATTTGTCTCCTGTTAGTATTTCATCTTTAAGACTACCCTTTAAGCACATAGAGGAAATAGACAAAGTAAAAGTTTAAGATAGGTTTGGGGTCTTTCAGCTCTTGATAGGGCTAGGGGGGTGCTGGATATCGCTGCAGTCATAACTATAATGGGTTTAGCCCAGAGCTGGACACACACCTGAGGGCTCTTGCTTCTCTTTTTTTCTTTTTTTTTTTTTTTAAAGATTTATTTATTTATTATATGTAAGTACACTGTAGCTGTCCTCAGACACTCCAGAAGAGGGCGTCAGATCTTGTTACAGATGGTTGTGAGCCACCATGTGGTTGCTGGGATTTGAACTCCGGACCTTCGGAAGAGCAATCGGGTGCTCTTACCCACTGAGCCATCTCACCAGCCCCCTTCTTTTTTTTTTTTTAACAGGTCTCCGGCCAAACAAGCAGACTTTCAACCCTGCAGACACCAGTGCCCTAGTGGCAGCCGTTGCCTTTGGGAAGGGGCTGTCTAATTGGCGACCTTCGGGTAGCAGTGGCCCTGGCCAGCCTGGTCAGCCAGGGACTGGTACAGTCCTTGCAGGGGCCTCAGGATTACCGCAGGTTCAGATGCCTGGTGCTCCGAACCAGCAGCAGCCGATGCTCAGTGGAGTCCAGATGGCTCAGGCAGGTCAACCAGGTAAGGCGACATGGGCTGAGTGCACAGGAGTGTGGGGATGAGCTAGATCAGCTAAGCCTCCTTCATCCGCATCCCCTTAGACCTGGAGATTTGCCTCCTTTGCATTGCCGCCCCGAAAACAGTTGAAAGCTCTGCAATATGTACCAGAGCGTGATGAAGGACCCTGAGTAGCGGCAGCTGGTGTGGCTGTTTACTTCCATCACAGACTTTGCCTCACCTGTCCTGTTGATTCTGGGTGTCAGTGTGTTAGAGATATGAGTGGCCAGCCCTTAGTCAAGACCGTTCGGTAGATAATCACGGATTAACAAGCTGGCAGTTCTGCAGGCTTTCATGGGTCCTTCCCTGCACCCTGTCCCTGGCCTCAACTCCCTGCCCTCTCTCGAGCTCGTTTTTATTTACTGTGAGAGCAGTCTGGTGGGGTTCACGGAAGCAGCTGCAAACCTCTGCGGGCAGAGAGACACCTGAAACAACTGAGAACACAGTACTCCTTCCCTGAAACAACTGAGAGCACAGTGCTCCTTCCCTGAAACAACTGAGAGCACAGTGTTCCTTCCCTGAAACAACTGAGAGCACAGTGCTCCTTCCCTGAAACAACTGAGAGCACAGTGCTCCTTCCCTGAAACAACTGAGAGCACAGTACTCCTTCCCTGAAAACAACTGAGAGCACAGTACTCCTTCCCTGAAACAACTGAGAGCACAGTACTCCTTCCCTGAAACAACCGAGAGCACAGTGCTCCTTCCCTGGGACATTAAATAGGGCAACTGAGAGCACAGTACTCCTTCCCTGAAACAACTGAGAGCACAGTACTCCTTCCCTGGGATATTAAATGGGCGCCACATGGCTTACCTGTCTTTTTGGAAGTAGATGAGCAGAAGACCATTCTAGGGGAGAGAGCTGTTCAGACCCCTCCTCTTTTCTTTCACATAATTCTTCCTAGATGTCTTCAGTCAGGGAACTGGGAAGAACCGCAACATGTAATCTCTGTCATCCAGAGTCAGAGGCCACAGAGGTTCTGAGATAAGAGAGACAGCAGGAAGAACCGAAAGGCTGCATTTCTGATTTACTGTGAAAGTTTACCTTGCTTCAGATCTTTCTTTGTGTTACTTTTAGGGAAAATGCCAAGTGGAATAAAAACCAACATCAAGTCAGCGTCAATGCATCCGTACCAGCGGTGAGTGTGGACGGCAGCCTCCACTCTCAGGTGATGTGTGCTGAATTGAGCAATGAAACGATCTTTTGCTCAAGGCTTATTTAGATGGGTACAATAAAAAGAACACAGGCTTTCAGCAAGAGACAGATCTCAGCTCCACTGTGAATAGCCATTCGAACTTGGGAAAGTGACCTAATATTTCTGAGCTTGTGTTCTCATTTGTAAATGGTGATAATACCTACCTCATAGGGTTGTTGTGAGGATTAAAATGAGAAAATGAATGTAAAACACTTAGCATGGTGTATGCAATACTGGGTCTTGAATAAATGATAGTTTCCTACCTTTCGACCCTGCCATTCCTTGTCCTGTACGCAGAACTTACTGTGATTTGGTTCACCTCCATGACAACAGTGAGCCAATGGGCCCAGGACCAAGTTATTCATGGCGGCCTGTATGTCTTGTGGCATACTGTCTCTGCAGGCCCTCCTGCCCAGGCTCCAGCCTGCTGGCCCTACAAACTACAGGTGAGGGGGTTTCCGGGGGACACTGTCCGTGTGTGATGAGACCAGCTCAGCTTTTCCCTGGGAAATAGGTAAACGTGCCCATCTTTTACCCTCTTGTGCTGCTAAAGATGCCCAGGGTCCAGCAGGTGGGACAGCTCTTAGAGGGACCCTGGCAGGCAACAGCACAGAGAATACTGTCTCCCTCCGTGGAGGGCAGTTGTGTTTTACAGCTGTGGGTTGGGGTTCATTTGTCTGCACAGTAACGCCTCCCTGTCTCTGTCCTCGTCCATCTCACTGAACGTGTGGCTCAGATAAGATCTGGATTGAAAGTGGGAAGGGCAGCAGCCCCATTCATCTTGCCTGCTGTTGTAGAGTTGATGAACAGTGGAGTTTTGGACAGCCAGGCCTGTTCCCTTTCTCAGCGTTCTTTTCTGGGCAAGGGCAGGGATTGAGTCAGCAGAAGTGGGCCAAAGGGTTTCTTTGTTTAATAAAGATATTTAAATTATGTTCCCTGGCTCAGGGTTGTCTGACTAAAGTTTATGAGTTATCTACCAGGCATTCTAATTTGTTCTCCTTAAAGTAGTCCCTTAACTTCAATTTTCTTTAAAAACCCTAAGACTTCCAGCTGCACTGTTTGTATTCTCTTGTGTTACACACTAGGGCTTTGGCCTTTGGTCTGTCAGATAACATTCTACCAGGCTGTGGCAGCAAAGGCCTGGAAAAGTGGTCCTCTGGTGCTGGTCTATGAAGATGTGAATGGTGTTGACAGCTAATTGACCACAGCACAGCACAGCACAGCACACCAGGGGAGTCCTGCCATGTGCTCTGAAGCAATACCAAACCTTTCCCCCACCTGAATAGGCTGGCCCATCAGCCTATCCAGGTGTTTATGTCCTCATCTCGTCCCTTCCCACTAAATGTCACCGCTCCCTGGGGTATTGAGTAGAGCTCTAGCTGGACTTTTTCAGACTCTTGGTATCTTCAGGTGACTTCTCTTCTTTACTCCACCTGTTACCAATCCCGAGAGTCTTTGCTGTCCCAGCTGAACTGACTTCATTCCCACCATACTATTGAAATGGGCTCCCGTCCTCCAAGAACAGGAATATCTTCCTGCCGCAGGAAGAGCACATTCAGGCCCTCACCTACATCTCATGCCCTTAAGCAAACCCCACAGTGGTGGGCGGCACCCACACCTCTCAGTTGCTCTGGTAGCTGTCATTTCCACCACCTCCTCCCTCTAGAACTTTAGCATACAAATCTGTCATCTCCCACTTTGGGGCTCATATACCAGTTTGCCCCACAATGGAAAAGAGTATCTGGAACCCCTGCTACTTGGAGTATGTGGAGGTGCCTGTGAAAAGGAGAGCTGCTTACTTGCCAGATTTGGGGTTTGTAAAAAGATGACTTGCACTGCTCCAGCATTCCTGTCTCTGACTGTCTGTCTTCTGCCTAGGGACTGTAGTTTCTACTGCATTGGGAACCCTTAGATGGACAGAGGTCTTTCCCGTTGTCTCCCAGGCTTATTTCTGGGGTGGAGAAAGCAGCAAGTCTGAACCTTTGAGTGCTTCCCACAGGGGTTCATCCCACTGAAGGTGGAAGCTTATGGAATCAATGTCAAGTCCCACAGAGGTTGCCCAAGACCTCTAGTGCTGTCCTGAGGCTGGGATTCAGTCATTACTGATTGCCCTGGTCACCTTGTTCTTTTTCTTCTTCCAGTGTGAATTGCTGGCCTACTTAGCTGGCTCACAACACTCAACTGTACCTTTGGGGAACAACAGCTAAGATAGGTAGGTTGTGCCCAAATGTTCCTTGTGGCTCTCTGGAGTGCCAGCACTGGGTACAGGCTAGAGAGGATGTGATTGCTTGCCCACCTCTTACCCTGCTGCTAAAAGGAAGAAGCTGAACTCTGTAGGAATGCCCCAATGTGAGGCTGAGCCCATTTCCCACCCCCTCCACACCTCCCCCAAGCAGCTGGAAACAACCTCCCCCTTTGTCTGAGTTTCTTGTACAGAATAATCCTCCTTCTGGACAATGTATTCTCTGTGTCCTGTGGACACAGGAGCCGTGTGAGCTGATCCCAGCACTAGGCAGGACGGAGGCTCAATCCTTCCAAACGCCCACCCTGGTCAGCTCCTGATGAATGTCCAGTAGAGCTACTAAGGGTTGGACATTTTTTTCCTATGTGCTCCAGATCCGAGTGGCAGGAGAGCCTTTTTGGTTTAACCCTGGCCAGTTGTATGAGCGGGACTTGTGTTTCCTCTTCTGGCCTGCCCCGTGTGCTTAAGCTTGTAGAAGTTTGATGTGACTCTTTCTTCAAAGCCTAGAATGGACGGGGCAAGTGCTTGGAAAGTGGTAGGAGTGGGAAGTGACTTGTCCAGCAGGCCATGGTGCTCCATCCTGTTACATGGACATCAACCTGCACTCTACTCCACAGGACAAACTTACCTCATTAGCAATGTGTTCCTGACTCCCATATGTCACTGAGGCAGAGCCTGGGTTCCTCTAACGGGGTCTCTTGTCAAGAGTCACCTGCCTTCAGAATGTGACTTGTATACGAATGCTTCCCAGGAGGCAGATGTGGACCATGGCTGTTGAGTTCCTTGGGCTTCCCTTACATCGCATCTGAATGACCCCAGTGATGTTAACTCTCCAGCCCACTTGTACAGGTTTTGTTTGCTTTTCTTTACTGCATAGCTCTACCACTTGAATAGGGTAGGTTTCCTAAATACCCGAAACCCCTCGGCCTTGAGCTTTCATCCGGATCATGTCCCTGGCGCTATGTGGTAGCTTTCATGCCATTCTCGTGAAGACAAAACAAGGAGGTGCTGAGGTGACTATGGATTAGATGTCAAAACCTCCTACTCAACAAACATCTGTGGACATGTATGGAAAGATTGTTTTCAGTCCAGAAAATTACCCCTTGTACAGTTCTGATATTCCCTGCCTATTTGGCCCATAGTTCCCATAGGTTCTGGATGTCCAGACCCTGTCATTCTTCCCGACATACCTGTATTCTAGCTTTCCTGGGACGAATCTAGGCTGGGCACGTGGAAGCATCCTAAACTACACCCTCCCATTCCCATCCCCACTGTGTGATAGTAACTTTACATACTGAACCAAATAGAAAGCACCCTGGGTGACTCCCCTTTCTACTTCCTCCCTCTCTAGAGCCACTCTTGCTCTCCCTGCAAGTCACTGGTTTCTGGTCCTTCAGAATGCTGTGTTTTGCTCCCACTCTGCAGGGAGACCGTCTTTTAGTCTTTATGCTAATTTCTCTGGAGTTCACCTGTCTTCATAGGCTGGTTAATGGTGTTTTAAGAGTCTTGCATAGTAGGAACCTTTCTTGGCTCTTCCATCCTTTCTCTGGCTCTGTTCTTATGTTAACCTCTCCGTAGCACTCAGCAACACTAACCATCTCTGTCAAGTCTCTTTCCTTGCCTGCTCTCCCACCTCACTGGTTGTTTCTTCTCAGCCACTTTTGGACTTCTGAATGTCTGCCATCTTGATTGCTGTTACTCTCGGCTTGTCCATTTCCCTGTCTTATGCTACCTTGCCTTCTATATGAGCACTTTTTTTTTTTTTGGTGCGCAACTCAAACACATTTTGTTTTCAGCCAAGATCTCTGCCGAATTACAGGTTGCTGTTTGGATATCTCTGTTCCGTTCTGCTCACAGTTACCGCAGGGTCTAGCTGTCCAAATCCAGTCATTCTTCTCTCTCCATGCTTGTTCTTTCTCTAGTTTTCCTGGGTATTAATTACCTAAGCCCTGTAGTTTAGGGAACACCCTAAACTATGTCTTACACATGTTGCCATGTGGGAGAATATACCTCCCCTGTAACCAGTCCAATGCCAAGTTCTGTCAGTTTGTATCCCAGTGAATTGCACTCAGCTGAGCCTCTGAGCTTGCTTTCAGTGAAAATATTATTCAGATAGATACCATGCCTCCACACCTGGAAACTGCAGCTTCTCTACCAAAAGTCTGCTAGATCTCTCTAGACTGTAGATCTGATCCAATTATTCCCTTGCTTAAAATCTTTTTGACAGTTCACTCCCTGTATTTTTAGGAGGTCGGTAGGGACATTATTCCAGGCATAAAGGCTACAGGATAAAATCATTCTGGGATTTTCATTTTACTTGAGGGTAATTTAAGATGAAATGCAATCCAGTGTGTGTGTGTGTGTGTGTGTGTGTGTGTGTGTGTGTGTGTGTGTAAGAGAAGGGGGCTGAGAACTGAGACAGACGCAGTAGGAATTGAGTCCCAAGCCTCTATGTGTGATAGGCAGGTGTTCAGTGTGGAGCTCCGTTCCCATCTCACTTTTCACTTTCATTTTGAGGCAGGGTCTCACTAAGTTACCCAGGATGCCCTTCAGTTTACAGCTCAGGTTCCAGCTTTGAACTTGGGATCCTCCTGCCTCAACCTCCCAATAACCTGGGATTACCAACCTGTGCTAGCAGGTCCAGCTACACAGCCATTATTGGGAGGAAAAAGATTTCAAGGATATATGGACTGAAAGGCTTCAGTCTCCACTGTCAGAATCCCTGGGACTATTTTAAAAGTAGCTCTCATTTTGTGGAAAGGCAAGTGAGGTTCTTTGACCTAGTTGCCTGCCTTCTGGCTTCTCTACTATATTGATTTGCACCTACCTCATTTCAAAAGCCATACAAACTGTCTAGTGTGTCCAGTTCTTTTGAGCCTCCATTTTTTCTACTATGCTTTATCATTCTGTCTGATAGTTAAGGATAGTTCTTTTGGGAGAGGGGATTAAATGGGGTCTCACCCAGCCTTGGCTGGCCTAGGACTCTTGGCAATCCTCCTGCCTGAGCCCCCTAATAACCATGCCAAACTCCCAAACAACTTTAAAAAAAAAAAAAGATTTATTTTTATATATGAGAGCTCTGTCTACATGATGAAAAAAGACATCAGATCCCATTACAGATGGTTCTGAGCCACCATGTGGGTGCTGGGAATTGAACTCAGGACCTCTGGAAGAGTAATCAGTGCTCTTAACCACTGAGCCATCTCTCCAGCCCCCGAATCAACTTTCAAAGCCGGGCTCCCCTGTCGCCTCTCTGTGAGGCCCTCCAGTATCCCAGCCTGCCCACAACTCAATGCCTCTGCCATCTTGTAAGGCCCGTTACCTCCGCTTACGCTCTGCCTCTGCCGTGCACAAATGTCTTCTAGCTCCCCCTGCACTCTACTGTCCTTCCAGCTCCAGCACCTTGAACTGTCAGAGTCTGAGCAGTTTTCTGCCTGAGAACTGTGTGGACTTGGGAAGATAGAATCCCATAGCATGTGGCCCATCATAAACACCTATGAAGTGTTGCTCTCCCTTCTATTATGATTTCATTTTTGTAGTGGTAGTATGAAGTAACTGAGGTGCATAGTGGTGCATGCCAATAATTACAGCACTCAGGAGGCAGAGGCAGGAGGGTTGCTGCAACAAGTTCTAGGGAAGCCAGGGCTACACAGCAAGACTGTCTTAAATAAGAACTACAAAACTACACACACACAAGTGTGTGTGTGTGTGTGTGCGCGCGCGCGCATATATTTGTAGTGTCATACTGCTTGGATTTAAATCCTAGCCTAGCTACTTTCTAGCTATATGATGCTGGAACATCAAAAATTTTGTGCCCCAGTGCCTGACAATAGGAGAACCCTGATCCATCTTAGCTATTCCTAGTTAGAAATCTGCTCCCAGTAGTTACTTGAATAAATGATTGACCAATTTCTCTAAGAGGCCATAAACTCTTCCTCCTCCTGCCACTCCCTGTGCTTATGCTTCAGGGCTGTCTTTAGAGGCACCCAGTGTATGGGTTTCATTCCCAGGGACTCCCTAGCAACAGTTCAGAGCTAGCGATACTGTGAGTTAGTTTTGTATCTAGCTTTGTGACATTCCCCTCCCCACCCCCCTTAGCTGTTGCCTATGCTCTCTCTTAAGCCCCAGTTTGGCCTTAAATTGTATCAGGAACAAGCTCCCTCAGCTAACTATTTCTTTTTCATTGTTTCTAAATGGTGTCTCTTCTTTGTCTGAACCAATTAACAGCTCTCACAGTCCTGACCCCTAAGGAGGACTCTACCCCCTCAGATTCCCTTCCTCGCAGCTGTAATAAACCCTCACCTCAATGGCCTGTGCTTACAAAGCACAGGTTGGGCTGGGGTGAATTACTGTGTATCAGAGCCAGAGCTCTGTAGTCAGGTGCTTGCCTCTCCATACATTCGTTCAGACATTGGTTCCTGCATCCTCAACCAGTCTCTGCATTTGTTGTAAATGAGCGCAGCTATCCAGCCACTGGGTAGGTGCTCCCGCATGGCTTACATGCTATGCCCACTCAGAGGGGTCATCCTCCTTCCCGCCTCTACTCTTTGTTTACTCAATGAACAAATTCATCTTTGTAGTTCAAGTGTTGCTGGTCCTGAAAAGTTTTTAGTGTGTCTTCCCTGAACACTTGACACATTTTTAGTGTGTCTTCCCTGAACACTTGACACATTTTTGGGAGTTTATTCTTTATAAGTTCAAATCCTAGCCTAGACGCTTCCTCTTGTATAACCTTAGACATGTTATTTCACTTTCAAGAATCTCACTTGCCACCTCTGTGATAAGGAACTTATTTCAAAGGATACTTTGAGCCAAGCACATGTAAGTTTAACTCTTTAAGTAGCTGTAACTTTCTATAGGCTACAGTTCAAGCTTCTTACAAGTGCATACAAGGTCCTTAAGGCAAATGCTATTATTCTATTCTGCCTCCTGAGAAGTCAGCTTACCTAATTAGACCGTTTGGATTGCAATGTTGTAGTTAATCTAGTTTAACTTAAGGAAGAGAGGGGTGGAGGACATAGCTCTGTGGGTAAAACGGGCAGAGTGCTAGCTGTGCATGCCTCAGGATCTGAGTTTGGACTTCTAACAGCCACAGCCACATGTAATTTCAAGGTTGGGGGTGGGGCAGACACAGGAAGGTCCCTGGATCTTGCTAGTCAGGCAGTTTTAGTCACTCAGTAAGCTCCAGGTTCAGTGAGACATCCTTCTCAAAAGTGTAGAGAAGGTGGCTGGTGAGATGGCTCAGTGGCTAAGAGCACCGACTGCTCTTCCAAAGGTCCTGAGTTCAAATCCCAGCTACCATATGGTGGCTTACAACCATCCATAACAAAATCTGATGCCCTCTTCTGGAGTGTCTGAAGACAGCTACAGTGTACTTACAAAATAAATAAATAAATATTTTTAAAAAAAAGTGTAGCAAGGGCTAGAGAATTGGCTCAGAGGCTGAAAGCACGTGTTGCTTTTGCAGAGGAGCTGGGATGGATTCCTGGTACCCACATAACATCTTATAACTATCTGTAACTCTAGTCCTAGGAGATACACATACATGTAGAAGCAAAACACACACACACACACACAGTCAAAAAATTTTTTTAAAAATTTAATAGCCATAGGAGAAGACCCCAGACATTGACCTCTTGCCTCTACATATGCACCCACAGGTCCATGCACCCACACATGTGCATACACATCTATACATGCAAACCCACAAAAGAAAAGGAAGGGCTGTATGTAGCTTTTAGATGCCTTAGAGCCTTCAAGGCTGTTCCCTTCCTGTGTGCCTCTCCCTTCTGCTTCACAGGCATTCATCGCATGGAAGAACTCTGGGCTTGCTGAATTAAACGTTATTAGGAGCTTGGATTTGGGGGGTGTCGGAGAAGGCATATGAATAGTTGGGGAGGAATGCCTTGAGAGGAGTGACAGTGGGGACAGCCTGCCATGGCCTGCTTTGTGCGGTGCCACCTCTACAGAGAGACCCTCGGGCCTCATCCTTTCTTCTGAATTTGCAGTACTCAGCTTGTGGATTCTGAGTGCCTGAGCTATGTGCCTTCTCACCCCAGCCTTGGGATGTCCCAGCCTGCATTCATGTTCCTCGGCCTCCACCCACATTACAGAGCTTGCATCAGGCCTCGGTGCTTATTGTTCTTTCCACTGTTGGCCTGGGCTGTCTTCCCCACTCTGCTGGGATTTCATTCTTATCCAGCCTATGGGTTCAGTTCCTCAGTTTGTCTGCCTGCTCAGGTCTGGTTTTCTTGCCCTCTCACCTCCAAGGCTTTCCATGTAGCTTCCCTGTAGATCCCACACGGTCCCATTTATGTCCACCCTCCTACCCTAAGCATCACTGGGATCCAGGAGTGCTCGTATATACCTGTAGTTTTAGCACTCAGGATGCTGAGGCAGGAAAATAGAGAATTCCAGGCTAGCCTGAGCTATAAAGTGAGATCCTACCTTCAAAGGGGGTGGAGAGTGGTGGGGGCAGCACTAGGAAGATATCTCAGTTGGTGAAATACTTGGGGTTGATTCCTAGCACCAATAGGAAAGATAGGTGCTGCTAACTTCCACATACACTCACACACACACACACACACACACACACACACACACACACGCATGCATTCCCCCCTCCTTTATAAAAGAAACAAAACAAAAACCCTAAACCCAAATTTCTGATGAGTACCGCCGCCCTGCTCAGTTTCCGGAGGGTGGAGCCATCTTCCATGCCCAGGAAGCGTGCCTGATGCCTGCCATCAGTTTACCTGACTTTTATCAGTTCCTAAAACCTTTCATCTTGCTGCCGCTCAGGCTCAGGGAGTGCCTCGCCTGCTGCTGAAGGGAAATAGTCTTTATCAAACTCTGTAAACGCCATCCCAACCTACTGACAGACTTCATTTCTACACATCTCAGCCTGTGATGTGTTTTCCTTAGCCAAAGCCAGTGTGTGTGTGTGTGTGTGTGTGTGTGTGTGTGTGTGTTTCTGATGGGTCCCATTGTCTTTCCATACAGCCTATAAACAAGTTCCCACCCTTTCCTGTTAAAAGCAACCATTAGTATCAATTTAGAAGTGAGAGGCCAGCACTGAGTCTAAAAGCTCCCCCAGGTGATTCCTGTGTGTATCCAGGGCCAAAAGTTATAAACAGAGGCTGGGTATGGTCACAGAGGCAGGAGGATTGGAATTTGAAAGCAGCCTGGGGCTGCATAGTGAGATCTTGTCTCAAAATGCACGCACGCACGTGCGCGCACACGCGCGCGCGCGCGCGCACACACACACACACACACGTGCACACACACATGTGGACGAGCATACAGTGGGGAGGGTTGGGGGAGGCTGGGGTGGCTCTGAGCTGGAGAGAAACTCTACTTAAATGTTTCCAGCACCTACCACATCTTTTGCTTCTAGGCCATTCCATTGCCTGTGTGTCTCAAAGGCCTCTCCCTGACTGCTAGAAAGTGGTTCTGAGTGTCAGGCATCATTTCGTAGAAGCCTTTAAGAACAGCCCCCCTCCCTCCCCAGAACTGATTAAGTTTCCCATTCCCTAGAGCTTTCATGGGGAAATTCACCTACTTTCGACTGTGTGTTCACTTATGTGTATGTCTGCTCTCCTGGGCTGGGTGCCCTGAAGACTCCAGAGCTGTGGAGATGCCGTTTGGCAGACTTGGGCTGCATCAGATATTGGAAGCTGCTTCCTGTCAGGACCAAGTTAAGAAGAGCCTTTGAGTTTGTTCACTCATGTAGTCAGCCAGCATTTACTGAGGCCTTGCCAGTCATCTCCCGGTGTGGCCCAGATGAATATGCACACACTTGAAGCTTCCTGTTTGTTTGACTTTAGGACAGTGTTGTCATCTTGCCAGTGTGCTTTCACAAGGGAGATGGAGGCCCAAATCTCTCAGTCGGACTTTCAGAGCCGTTTATAGATTTGCTCATTGTTTAGGAAAGATTTGTTAAAGGGATACTCACTAAATCATATACAAACATGTCCTCTGTGTGATGGCCTGATTCTTACCTTGACTGTTAATATTGAGACAGAGACTGCCAAGCACTTAACACGGGCTATTGCCTGAACCTTCACAATGATCCTAGAAGCTAGGGACGATTTGTTCTCATTTTTAAGAGGTTCCACACTTCCTAAAATATATGCACAATCACACACACATTAACTGGGACATTTAAGCTCAGAACTTCAGAGTCAGGTGTGGCCTTAGAGCTGTTTGAATACACATGAAAGACATCAGGACCTCGATAAGTATTGGTTAACTCAATAGACACTACTCTCAAGGGAAATATAAAGACGTACTGTCCTCCCTGCTTGTTCTCTCCGGGTCTTACAGTTTCTCCTTTCCTTCCATTGTCCTATTTATTTTTAACAGCGAGTCAGAAAACATGTAGGGTCAACTGCATGACAGATAATGGGCCCAATTGGAATTAAGAGATATGACTAAAATATGAACTTTTCCTGCCGAAAGGATCGTGGAGTTGGGAAAGGTGCAGAAAATACATTAGTCAGAAGCGGGAGTGGTTTACAGAGTGGAGATCTGACTGCATCTCATGATGAAGGCTTGAGAGTCAGAGGCAGCCCCATAGATGGATATGTTTGTATGTAAATTTGTGAACATTCATCTGACAAGTCTTAATCACACATGCAAAACACCATTCCGAACGCTCCACTGGGAGCTTTTGGATCCGCCACAGATGTTCACTGGAGAGAAAGATGCTGACATTTGATGGCTGAAGTTTCGGCTATGGCTTGAGAATGACAGATCAGGGACATGGGGGTCTAGTATACATTGATACAGAAGCTGAGTTTGGAAGAAAGTTCTCTGCTGTTTTTTGTCAAGAGTGGGTGCTAACAGGTAATCTAAAGGATGCTGAAAACTATACTCTGGCTTTCATCTCTTACCAATGCTCAGGTAGCCACATCTACCAATTATGAACCTATTATCCTTCCTAGCCACTGCCTCTTCTAAATTCCTCAACTCTCTGCCTACTTACACCATCCAGTTGTCCAAGCTGTAATTGAGTCTTTATAGGAAAGATAGATTTCATGCCATGCAATAGTTGGACTATCTGGTGCTGAGGTGGGTGGGTGGTGGTGTTGAATTGACAATTAACTCCTCCCCCCCACCACCCCTGCAACATTGTCTGGCTTTCCCAACCCCATCTGTTACCTCTTCAGACCCAGCTGTTTTCTCTCACCTGATTTCTCTAGTACCTTGTACCTGGGATGTAAGTTATGTACGTGTTGGGAGCAGAGTTTAATGTGGTTTTGCTCACTGTAGATGGCCAGTAAATGTCTGACAGATGAAATGAGCCGCCTCAAAATTCTTGTTTTCTTCTGCTTCTTCTAGAATAAAAGTCAGGCTGCCTCATTTGGCCTCCAAGATCTACTACATTGAACTACAGCCAATTTCACTTGCTACCCCCACCCCCTTTCACTACCTTGAAGGCCAGTTTAGACAGTGATTCACAGTTCTTGCCTGGGGCCACTTGTATTCTCCCATCTCCGTTCCAGGAAATCCTCTCCGCGGCTCCTAAAGCTAGGACTCATCCAAGTTTATAGGCTCTGAGAAGCATGGTGGTGGCCCGCTGCTGCCTCCCGCTAAAGCCTACCGCCACCCCAGTCAGCCCTTAGTAGGCACAGCTGGCCCTCCTCTTGCTGGAAAAGCTTTGAGGGAATGGTTGAACCCTGAAAATTTCCCGTAATCATAAGCCGCGACTGTCACAAAGCAGACAGGAGATGAGTGGGTCCTCATGCTGGACTGGACAGAGGACCACGAATGGGGCCATGCAGGCAGAACCTCAAGAAGCAGCTGGGTGCGGGCCAAGCCATAGTCATCGGCGGGACAGGCTGAGAGATGCGAAGGAAGGGGTGGAGAGCTGGGGCTGGGTGTGCTTCCTGCCCCGGGATCTGGCGACCCGCCCCTGCTCCCGCCCTGGCGGCCAGGCAGGCGCTGGACGGCCCCTCCTGCCTCGGCCAGCCGCCCAATCAGCAGGCGCCCCCCGCCCGGCCCGCCCCCTCCCCCTCTGGTGACAGAAAGTCGGCCCAGCAGATGAGGAAGTGGCCGGCAGGCGGCCCTGGGGACTTCTCTCCGGTCCTGATCCCTTTGAACCCTTCACTGCTGCCCGCCTGGCTCCCACTGGTGAGTGTGTACCTTCCATGGCTCCCCACGTGCCAGCGCCCCCTGCCTGGCTGGCCAGGCTAGCCCTGCCCTGCCCTGCCCGCCCTGCCCTGCCCTGCCCAGGCTGTGGGCGAGGCTGTTCCTGGGGCGAGTGAGTGGGAGGTCCCAGCTACTGGGGCTGGGCCTGCCCACACGATCCCTCCCCGGCACCTTGGCCCCTGACCCCCATTTGCTCACACCTAGTTCTTTTCCAGCACCTCCTGGCCTTCCTCCCTTTTGCCCCCTCCTCTCTTTCCTCTTCCTGCCCCTTGCCGGTGCCCTTTCTCCTTTCCATCCATCTTAAGGGAACTGGCTCTGTTCCACCGCGGGAGGGGGGTGGTGCGCACCCAGGTTCCCCTCAAACTTAGGGAGAGATCCTCCTTAGAAGTCTGGACTCCCTGCTGTCCTCGGGGTCACTGTGTATCTCCCGGTGTAAGTGGTGGTGAAGGGCGAGTGAATTGGAGGAGGTGGTGGAGGGAGATAAGGAACTGGCAAGTTCACATGTGTCAGAGAGGAACTGTGTGAGAGCACATGCCTAAGTGCTAGGCCCCACTCCAACATAAGCCACCAACAAAAGTCTAACTGTAGGAAGAAATGAGTGTCACTCAGCAAGAGCTCTGTGTACAGGAGGGAGGTGTGGGGGAAGGTGTTCCCATGCCTGGTCAGCTGTATGTGCCGCGGTTAATGCAATCCCTGACAGGTGTTAAGTTTAGGAGCCTGGCATGTCCGAGTCCAGTAGGGAGGCCTGTTTGGGTGGTGTGGTCAGAAAGATATGCCTGGACTGTTTGTGGATGTATGCAAGCTAGCTCCTGGCACGGTGTGCATGTCTCTGGGGGTGGTTGAGAGCGGTGTGATGAAGGTACATATTACTGTGTGAGAGCGCGGATGTGGATGGTAGAACTCGAGCCCCAAGGCAGGAGATTGATGGAGAGCACCTGGAGCACTCCGCTTGTTGGGCAATTGCCGGAGCACGCTGGGGCAAAGTCCTGGGCTCTCCTGGGTCTAGGCTAAGTTTTTGTATCCCTATAAACTTTCCCTTGACATTCCAACTTTGAGGAAGAGGGGACCTAGCCCACGAGGCTCCCTTGCAGGGGAGGGAAAGATTCCTGAGGCCTCCCCCAGTCCCCACCTCCTCACATACCACTGGCGTCCTTACCCCTCCCTGGTAGGGAAGGGTGATGCCCATTCTGAAGTAGGACAAACTGAGAATTCATGGCTGGTTTGGGAGAGAATGCTGGGTGTGGATTTTTAGCAGTTCTGGCTTTGGCCAGACATCCCGGCCAGAAGTTTCTGGAGAACTTACAAACTTACCTTATCTGGCTGGTCAGAGGTGGTGCGGCTGGGGCTCACTTGGCTTTCTCAATTCTGGTGGGTCCTGCTCCTCTAGGCATTGACCTGTGGCCTGGACCCACCCTCCACCCCATGCCCAATGTAGCGGGGGCGGGAAGAGGGCGGGGCTGCTACAAGATCTAGTCAGACAGGTGGAGCCGCCAGGGCAGGAGTCTCAAAGAGCCAGGCTCCTGGAGTGGAAGAGAGAGAGAGAGAGGCAGAATTTGCCCGTGAGAAGAAGGGAGGAAAGAGGCTGGAAGTGAAGCACTGGAAGAAGGCAGGAGGCTGGAGGTGAGAGCCTGGGAGGCAAAGGGGAAGCCCAGGGACACTGGTGTTCACCACGGGAGAAGTGGAACCCTAGGTTTGTCAAGGTACTAGAGGGAACAGAGGCAGGACCATGGAGGTGGGAGTCCCGGCAGGGGACAGAGGGGCGACGAGAGTCTTGGGAAAGGGCCAGAGGTGCTTTACCTGGGAGAAGGGGGTATGAGAGGAGTGGCTGAAGGGGAGACTCTCTGGAGAGAAGAGTGTCTCTCAAAGCTGAGAGATGAGACTGCTTGCCAGAAAGGTTGAGGAAGTTCACTGGGAAGATGAACTGTGTTGTGAGGAGAAAGGCTCCAGGGACCTGGAAGGCAGGTCTCAGAGGGAAGGAGGGAGGCAGGGAAGGGTGGGACAGCTCCATCCGGGCAGGTAGGATGCAGCCGATGCTCCAACCAGACTGTCTTTTCTCCCAGTGTACCCCTGCTCACCATGGTCAGGATCCGACCTGGGGCCTTGTGCATGCTAGGAAAACACTTTACCACTGAGCTGGCTTCAGAGCCCTATCCTTTTGTCAGTGAGGCAGCATATGTCTGATGCTGGTCTTGTCCTGTGGGCCACATGTGTGAAAGGGGGCCGTGCAGTGGTCCCTGCCTGATACCTCCTCTCCATCCCTCCTTAGAATCCTTAGCCAGGATGGAGGCCGTTGTGAACTCGTACCAGGAGCTGATGAAGCTTGCAGGTAAGCTGCTGTCTATAGCCCTGCCTTCCTTCCCTTCTTCCCTGGGATTCCAGGATCTAGGGTTATGGACTCCTTATGACTCCTTGTGACCTGGCTCAAGTCTAGACCTGGGAAGGCTCTTAAACCCTGTGACCCTCACTCCTTTGACATTCTATTCACAGATCCCCGGATCCAAAACTACCCTCTGATGGGGTCCCCCTTGCTAATAACATCCATCCTTCTGACCTATGTGTACTTCGTCCTATCACTCGGGCCTCGAATCATGGCTAATCGGAAGCCCTTCCAACTTCGAGGCTTCATGATTGTCTACAATTTCTCACTGGTGATACTCTCGCTCTACATTGTCTATGAGGTAGGCTGGAAGGCCTAGGCGGTAGCTTCTGTGGCAGGTTAAGAGTTAGGGTACAGGGCCTGGGCCAGAGCATGGCAATATCTGTTGCAGAGGTTCAGTGAAGGGGAGGGGTTGCAGGGAGGGGAAGGGAGTCTAATCCACTCTTTTTCTTAGTTTCTGATGTCTGGTTGGCTGAGTACCTACACCTGGCGCTGTGACCCCATAGACTTTTCCAATAGCCCTGAAGCACTTCGGGTAAGTAGAGCCTTAGGTCACCATAATTATAAGCAACCTAGATAAGGGAGAGTGAGAGTTGGCCAGGTAGCAGAGGCTCTTTGGATACTGCATAACTAGTAAGATTGATCTGACTTCTCACAGATGGTTCGAGTGGCCTGGCTCTTCATGCTTTCCAAGGTCATTGAGCTGATGGACACAGTGAGTAGTCACAGCTATTAGAACCTGGGAGTGGGAAGGAGGGAAGGATGGGCAGGCAGGCAAGCGCCCCGTTCTTCTTCCCCCAGGTGATATTTATCCTCCGGAAAAAGGATGGGCAAGTGACCTTCCTGCATGTCTTCCATCACTCAGTGCTTCCCTGGAGTTGGTGGTGGGGGATAAAGGTTGCTCCAGGTGAGCAGTGAAGGCCACTGGAGGAGAGGGTGGCCACAGGGGTTGGGGAGGCTCATCTCCTGACGTCTTGTTTGCCATGCTAGGAGGAATGGGCTCCTTCCATGCCATGATAAACTCCTCTGTACACGTCGTCATGTACCTCTACTATGGGTTGTCTGCCCTTGGCCCTGTGGCCCAGCCCTACCTTTGGTGGAAGAAACATATGACTGCCATTCAGCTGGTGAGAAGCCTGTTGGGCCCAAAGCCAATCCCCCAGTCTTTCTAACTTAGCTGCTCCTTTCTACCCAGTCTCACCTCTGATCCCTGTCTTCCCCACCCTAAGCTTTTGTCTATTTCTACTCCCACCCCCACCCCCCAAACCTATTTCTGACCCTTGTCTTTTTCTATCCCAGATCCAGTTTGTCCTGGTCTCACTGCACATCAGCCAATACTACTTCATGCCCAGCTGCACCTACCAGTACCCGATCATCATCCACCTCATCTGGATGTATGGCACCATTTTCTTCATACTCTTCTCCAACTTCTGGTATCACTCTTACACCAAGGGGAAGCGGCTGCCCCGTGCAGTTCAGCAAAATGGAACTCCAGCTACCACCAAGGTCAAGGCCAACTGAGAAGCACGGCCTAGACATTGCCCACCTAAGTGCCTCAGGACCTTGGGCAACATCCACAAGTGTCCTCCCTACCTACACCCATGACCAGGGCTCTGTGGTCAGGACTGAGCAGGCGGACTGGCTCTCCCCTCCCCACAGCTGGTCTACAGGGGCCACTGTTCCCATCCTTTCTCCCAGCCAGCTCCAGGGATGTGGCCTCACTGCTGTCTGCCACCACAACTGGAGGCTGAAAGGGCTGGACACTTACTTCCCCCTCCCTGCCTTAAACTCGGGAGAGGATCACTCAGGGCTGGCCGGCACGCACCCGGGTCTTGTAGCCTTTCTCCTCACACTGAAGAGGTCAGCAATAATCTGTCACTGTGGACTCAGGCTCCTTTCTCCCTCCACATGGAAGCATGAGCTTCGGGCCAAAGGTCAGAATGGGCAGGCAGCAGGCCTGGTAGTCAGGCTGTGCGCTCACTTGTGTCTTAATTAAAGTGACAGGAAACCACTGAGATTGTGTGTGTGTAAATGAGGTTCGGGACACAGCTTTAGCTCTGGCTTGTTTACAAACAAAAGGGATAGTAGTGCATGCAGTAATTCCAGCTACTGGGGAGAGTACAGAGCAGGAAGCTCACAAGTTCAAGGTTAGCCTGGACCCTGTCTCAAAAATGAAGCTCAGTAGGGAAGGCTCTGGGTTCAGTCCCCCAAACCACAAAAATATAAAAAGAGGCAGGGGGGTTGCCAAGTCTAGCTCTAGTCAGAGTAGGGGCAGCATGTAGGAAGGATGCTGGGACATAAGAGGAAGATACGAGGAAGATATGAACTTTATTAGAAAAAAAATAAAAACAAGAAAGGAAATGGGTTTGTTCAACGGATGCCTTGGTGGATAAGGCTACTTTTAGCTACACTGGCTTTTTCCCGCTCACGCCGGAGGGCAGGGTCCAACTCAAAGCAGCGCCACAACCGTAGAGTCTCATCAGCTGCTGCTGATGCCACTGTGCCCCCATCTGGACTCATCGTAAGACCCAGGACCCGTGCTGTGTGACCTAGGGTGAGAACAGTGCATTTGAGTACATACACAGGCCTCCCTCTAACTTTGATAGTCACCTTGAAATGAAATTTGAATGCCATACACTCACCCTTTTATAATTCAGTGGTGTTACTGTATTTACCAGGTTAGGTTGTGCATTGTTATAACCAGTACCACAACATTCTAAATCTAAGCCGTTAGCCTGTTAACTCTGCATTTACCCATTTTTGTACAATCATACCTCCACCACCCTTGCCAAATCCCCAGGCGAGCCATGTTAGTCTGTTTATTCTCAATGTTTCATATGGATGGAAACATACACTATGTGGCCTTTCTGCCTGGCTTCCTATTGCCACTTACCTTTGAGCTCAGCCACCTTGGCCATGGTTGGATACTTCCATATAACCAGCTGGTTCTGGGCAAAGCCGTGACCTGAGATAAGCTCCTTATAGTGGGGAGACCAGAGGATGGAGCATACCTGTGGAAAAGGTCATCACGGACATGACACGCAGGCAGGGTTACTCAGAACCAAGTCCATTCTAGGATTAGAAACCCTATCGGGTGCTACAGATTTAACTTAATGGTCACAGTCCTCACTGAAGCCCCGAGACAAACATCCGTGGTGATGAAGATGAATCCACCAGAAGGGAAGTTCCATGTTACCCAAAGCCATCCCATAAGCAACCATCTGCCTTCAGAGCCCACACCTGCAGAGAAGGCTGAGTGAGGGGAGCAGAGGGAAACCTGGAGTATTTACAGCAAGGCACAGCAGCAGCAAGAGCCTCGAATGTTCCTTTTTTTTTTTCCCGAGACAGGGTTTCTCTGTGTAGCTCTGGCTATCCTGGAACTCACTTTGTAGATGAGGCTGGCCTTGAACTCAGAAAACCGCCTGCCTCTGCCTCCCAAGTGCTGGGATTAAAGGCCTGCGCCAACACAGCCCGGCTCTAATGTATTTGGATCTTATGCTATAGGTTGTGGGAGTCATCACAGGTTTAAGGACAGTAAGATACCACTCGAATTGCATAGAAGAAACTGGAAGTGAGAATGTGTGGGAGCCTGGGCATGGGGGTACATGCTGGTAATCTCAGCACTTGGGATGCTAAAAGCAGGATTGAGGCCAGCCAGGGCAAGACTCTGTCTCACAAGACCCTGCTTCAATAAATGAACGGATGAGTGAATGAATGGATGAATGAGAGTGCTGAGGAAGGGACAAATGTGAATGGTATTTCAAGCTAACACTGAAATATCCTGAGGAGGATGAAAGATTAGGTGACTTTTCAGATTTCTAAGCAGGTTTTGCTATCTAAAACAGTACAAGTGGAACACAGTACATCTCAGGAAGTCAAGGTGAACTGACAAGCTTAATTAGGACTATGGAGGAGGTTGATTCTTGAGGACCTAGGGTTGGAGAGAAGCCAAACTAGGAAATGGGAATGCCAATGAGGGCTGAGTCAGAAATTTAGAAATGATCAGGTATAGAGTTGGAGTAGAATTGGCTGTTCAGAAATGTCACATAGAGGAACACACCTCTGCCTGAGATAGGTTAAACCATGAATCACCACCAGTAGCCATCACAACCAAACTACCTGGGAATGCACATCCACGGCGCTCAGACAGGCCCCTGAGCAGACGTTCCAAATGCGGATGTGCCGGTCACTGGTCCCTCCTCCTGTTGCCAGGATATTGGACTGCCAGGGACACCATGCAACAGCCTGGGTGGAATGGATAAAGGCTGGGTCAGGTCAAAAGAGAGGACAGAAGCAGCTCTACGTGTAAAAGAACTGAGCTTTTCCATGCCCTCCTTTCCCTTGAAATGGCACAGAAACCTGGAATATGTATTAAAGAGCTTCTTGCACTACGGCTGGGCAGGGTTCTCATCTATTCTAATCCAACTCTGATGCCTACCACCCAGCACCTGCCCTGTAACCCGACGTCTCAGTCTTGCCTGGGCTGCTCCTGCTCCATCATCTCCTGGAGACTCCCTCACGGTGACCTCTCCCCTCTTCCCACCCACCTTAAACTCTCCTCAGCTATAGGCTGGTCAGCTCTTTATTAGCCAATCAGATGTGATAACAATTTTCAAACAACTCTAAGACAGGAGGTGCTTCAATAATCATGACAGATGCTGGAAGGCACCCAGCTCTCTGGGCACAGCAGTCATCATCTTTTATGAATACTCAGTGGATAAAACCATCTCTCAATGCTAAGTGTTACAATTAAACTCAACCCCGCCTTCTCTTCTCCTCTTAGTAGTCCCTCATTTATAGCTGAGTAAAGACCTCAGCTCAAATGCTTGCTCACCTTGACAGCACCTTGATGTTGAGTGAATGTCTGCAGGGGAACCCATCCACTTTCTCCAGGACTACTAGGCCACACGTTGACAATGTTATCATTGCCACCACTTGCCAGATGTCGTCCATCTGGGGCCCAGCGAAGCCCACATACTTCCTGGCTATGGCCACTCAGTGTGGCCACGTGGTGTTCTGCTACCCGAACATCATGGTGGTGGATGTGGCCAGACCGTGAACCACTGAGAGAAGAAAAGAGATTTAGTTTCATTTAGTTCCGGAAGGCAGAAACCTGAAAGGTTTTGCTATAGACTGGGGCAAAAAACACTGACCTGGACAGGATATAGCTGTTCCAACTGAGGGAGCTTACTCGAGCGGAGTGACTGGTCATGTTTCGAAGTCGTTTCTGCTGCTGTACATCCCATAGCTGCAGAGGAAAAGACCACAGGGTCACTGATGGAAGCTGGGCATCAACAGGCTCCCAGCAGGGCAAGCTCCTCCTTGAGCCCAGTGACCACAGAGCCACAATACAGGCACCAGACTCACCTGGACCTCAGCATTGCTGGTGCCCACAGCTAGGTAGTTGCCCTCCTTGATCCAGGCCACCGAGGATATGTAGTCCCCAGGCTGCTCCATTTGCAACAACTGCAGGATGTCACCAGAACCAGCATTCCATAAGTACACACTGTTGTCCAGTGCCACAGCCAATACATTTCCAGAGCTCCAATCTACAAGATTCAGGTCTGCCAGGGGAAGGAAGAAAACATGAGGCCCTTTGTTGGACTGGTCCATTCCTAGGCCATCTTTCTCCATCAACAAAGACGACAACAGTGCACTCACAGTAGTCATTCCGGATTTCGGGGGCATCAAGAATCCTGTCTGGCAGAGAAGGAATGTATCTGCAAGCCTTCCTGCTGGAGCCAGGCGTGGCTTTCTGACTGTAGAGTACTTTCAGGCTGTTCTGGTAGCCTGTGGCAAGAGAGTGGGTCTAGACTTGGAAACTGACACCCACCCACATGTGGAAAAGAAGCCAAGTCACACGTTTCCCCTTGGGAAGGACAGACACCAACCTCCATGATGTCACTCCTTACCTTCTGGGGCATTCTTAGGTTTGCCGCTGAGCCTGAGGATCTTGGCTTCCTCCACATCGAAACCGTTCAGGTTGAGAGACCAGGCTTTCTGATGCTCCTGAAATACTCGGCAAATGAGGGGAGGCAGACCGGTATCAGGCAGGGGACAGACACCTCAAGTCTCATGACCCCCGTGAAACCATACCTTTTTGGTGGGCGTCCCCCTGTCTTCCGGCTGGTTTTCCTTGCTTAAGAGGAAGCTGGCCACCTCCATTTGAGAAGCACTGCGTTGGGGGATATAGCGATCACCTCCAGGTTTGCTAGGGGTGGTCTGAACCTTGGAACTAGATTTGCCTGGGGCAGGGAGAGAGAAGTCAGACAGCTAGACGAGGCTCCTGGAAGGAGCATGAAGGCCGGAGTCTCAGCCATTCCAGCTCCCTCCACCCACTCACCAGGAGTTCGGCCCGGGGTCCGGCCGGCGCTGTGTGATCTGTTGGCGGCCCGCATGGGCGAGGGGGCTGGGCCTGTGGCTTCTTTTGCTTTGCGCTGCCAGCGCGCAACCGGGGCATTGGGGATGGGCGCGTCCAGTTTTAGCAGTGAGTGCAAGTCGCTCTCGAACACGAACTGCGCCATGGCACCGCTACAAGGGCGAGAGGCGACCAAGCTCGATCCTCGCCGGGCTCCTGGGCTCCGCCTGCCACAGCTCGCACCAGCCCGGCACCTCTCCGTACTCAGCTCTCCCGAACACAAATCCCCGGCTCCTCGCAGCGCGTCAGTACAACTGCCGAATGCGTCCTTTGCGGGACAAGCTAAGAGCACGCCGGACTGTAGTTCTTAAACTCTCCGCTGCTGGCGTTCATTGGCTCCTTCAAAACCCAACTGTCTTAACCGTCGTCCTTGCCGATTGGTCGGCAACACTGTAGAGGGCCGGGTCTTCCGGGAGCAAGTCTCACGAGAGTGCGACGACCAAGCGTTTGGAAGGAAATCCTGAACCCACCCCTGGGAGCCTTAGTCGGAGCGCGGAGGTGGGTCGTCCTACACAGTTACTCCTCCGGATCTGCTCTCCGCTGGGTATCTCTCTGGGTTGGCCCCGGCAGTTAGAAGATCTGGGAATCTTTGAAAGGTCACATCGAAGCCTGTGTGTGGTACTTAGGTTACACACACACACACACACACACACACACACACACACACAGAGATAAACTCAATTCGAGGACCCAGTTGGTTAGAGACGGTGGGTGGAGAGGTGGCGGTCTGAATGGGGAGGGCGCCAGAAACCCTGCTATGAAGGAAGTTTGCGGACCAGTTTTGGGTTCAGCAAACACAAAGTGAGAGGAAGCGGGGGGGGGGGTCAAAACAATGATCAGAATTCCAGCCTTTCGTCGTGAAGATTAGGTTAGGCTGTTCTTGGGGACATCTCATCCTATGGCGGACTCCCGTGGGACTTTGGATTCTTCAGAGACCTAGAGATCTCCCTGCCTCGGTTGCACATAACCTGCCAGAGCGACACCCATTTTATTTGTTTCAGACAAGGGTCTCACTATGCAGTCCGGGCTGGCCTGGAATTGACCTTGTAGAGAAAACTGCCCTGGATCTCAGAGATGCGGTGGAATTTAAGGCGTGTGCCACCACACCGGGCCAAGAACCTGGTTATGCTGATAGAAAAACCAAGGCACAATGCAAGAAATTAGCCCAAGGTCATAAAAAAAGGTTGGTAAGAATCCAGGTCTGGGGCCTGGAGAGATGGCTCAGAGCTTCTTGCTCTTCCACAGGACCAGAATTTGGTTTGTCAGGCAGCACACAATTACCTCTAACTCCATCTCCAGGGCATCGATGCCCTCTATGGAACCAGCATACAGATGGCACATTTTTATTTTATTTTTATTTTTATCCTCCCTGATAAAAATAAATTATTTTAAAGCGGAAGGGAGGTTAGAGAGATGGCTTAACTGATATCACTAGATGCTCTTCCAGATTACCTAGGGTTCAGTTCCCAGCGCCCAATATAGGTTCTCAAGCATCTATCTATTACTGTAGTCTCAGGGGATCCAGTGCTTTCCCTGGCCTCTGCCAGCATTAGGTGTACATGAGGTACACAGACATAGATGTAGGCAAAACACATACACACTTAAAAAAAAAAAAAGTTGCCCTTTGATCTCCACACCCACAGTGCACCTCTTCCTTCTGGTGACAATAAAAACATTAAAAACAAAACAAAAACCCAAGCTGGGCAGTGGTGGCGAACACCTTTAATCCCAGGACTTGGGAGGCAGAGGCAGGCAAATTTCAGAGTTCAAGGCCAGCTTGGTCTACAGTGAGTTCCAGGACATCCAGGGCTATACAGAGAAATCCTGTCTTGGAAAAACCAAAAAA